>NC_022022.1:38831833-38874554 GCF_000317375.1 Microtus ochrogaster | reverse complement strand
GAGAGAGAGAGAGAGAGAGAGAGAGAGAGAGAGAGAGAGAGAGAGAGAACACAAAGGAATGTACATTAAATGCCCACAAGTTTGACCATAAGATTTGCTTGGCATTCAACCATCTCTACAAGGTCATCATATTACAGGACCTATTTTAGGTTCTGTGTGATCCCCATTCCCCCTAATGCTGCAAAGGGGGGTTGAACCTCTGACCTCCTTGCAATGGCCTATGACACCATCCTTTGCAATCAAAAGCATATAAGTGAAACAAGATGTTTTCCGCGTCTGTTTTCCATGTTGCTAGCATGAACAGAGCGAGCACAGTGGGTTCTGGCTCTAATCTTTTCAGTGACTCGTCCTATCCTGAGCCCCAGCGTCATCCTATGTAAAATGATAGCATTGAATTGGGTAATTGCTAAATTGCAGTTGCTAGAATTCTGTGAGCACAAGAATTCGTCAGAGAGGACTTTGTTACTTTTGTAAAAATTTGGCTGATTTATGGATGAAAAGCAGATCTGAGACTCACTGCAGGCTTGAAGACACAGATCAAACTCGAGATGGATGTGCCCCAAAGCAAGCCTATCCTCAGGCTCCCAAGGTTGGCTCCCAACTCCATCAAAAGCAAAGACAGTTTGGAGATAAAAGGTCCCCACAGCTCTCAGGTGGACACAATCCTCAGCTGGTGGCACTATTTTGGGGCAGTCTGGTAGGACATGGGGCCTAGCGGAGGAAGCAGGTGTGACTTTAAGATTCTGTCAGGCCCCCAGTCTCTTCCAGTCGCTGCTTCCTGACCACGTGACAGGAGGAACTTCCCTTCCACGTGCTCTCCACCACAGTGTCTGCTAGCCATGGGCTCGCAGAATGACACTGGGGTAAGCGGAATGGGAGGGGATAGGCTGGATACAGGCTGCTGTAATCTAGATAAAAGGTGTTTGTAATTAGTGACCCAAGGGGACTTAGAGCTGTCAGAGATGACAGGCCTCCTAGGAGCTTGAACTTCATTTAGACTCCGTTTCCATGCATTGGTGTGGTAGCTCAGTGCCTAGGCGGGTGTTCATTACGTGATGTTTTGAATGAAGTGATAAAAAAATGGATGGAAAAATACTTGGGTGGAAGGGAGATTCTGCTTTTGAGTATTTCAAAACCAGCAGCATGTGAATTTTTAAATGAATATACTGATAAGAATAGAGCAAAAGCGTTCCTTAAGGAACTTGGTCAACAAGCAAATTTGACATCTCTATTTCAAAACTGATTAGAACATATTATAATAAATTAAAGAATCATCTTAAGTTTGTTATGGTATAACATTTTTCATAGCAGAAATCCCAGTCATAAATAGGGCTTAGAATTTTTGTTGTACATAGAGATTTTAATTTTAGATTTATTTATTTTTATTAAATTTATCTACGTGTGTGTGCACGCATGTGCCATGACATATTATGGAGATTGGAGGACATATCACAGGAGCCACTTTTCTCCTTCTATCATGGAAGTCCCAGGGATAGAACTTGGGTTGTCATGTTTGGTGGGTAGTGCCTCTAAGCACTGAACCACCTGGCGAACCCAAGACTTCAATTTTCAATGCTTCCTTGAATAATAACTTGAAGAATAACACCAGGCTTTTGAATGGAAAAACTGTACTGAACTAACCACAGCAATGCCCAGTGAG
This sequence comes from Microtus ochrogaster, assembly GCF_000317375.1. Lineage (NCBI taxonomy): Eukaryota > Metazoa > Chordata > Mammalia > Rodentia > Cricetidae > Microtus > Microtus ochrogaster. The sequence goes on along the minus strand of NC_022022.1, from coordinate 38,872,894 downwards.
AGATGGCAGCTAATTCTGAGGATATAGATAGATATAATTGTGGAAGCCAAAATACCTGAAGTCAAATGAATTTAATGCCAGTGTTGAAATGTCAACAACCTAAGTCAGACTGAAGGAAACACAGTTTTCAAAGCCTCGCTGCTGACAAGGCTTTGGTCACCCCTAGCTGCCACTCTGGCCGTGCTCTCCAGTCCCCGTGTGCAGCAAAGACACAGCACAGACACGGAGACAGGGGTGGCAACACAGCTCGTAAGTAGCAGCTTTCGATTTAGAGGTTAGCACCACAGTGGGCTGGGAACCGAGCCAAGGTGAAACAGCTCTGCAGACTTTTATAGGGAGGATGGGCCCCTGAGAAATGATGTATGGAGTTGGCCATGAAGGGGCGGAAACCTTCACATTGTCTCCTCAGGCCCTGACACTTTGCCAGGCTAGATTCTTATTTAGATTCTTATGAGCATTCCCACTGAAATTCAGCGTGGCCATGGCTCCTCAGTGCTGCCTTGCTCCACACAGCTTTAGAGAGACTGGAAAGTCACAGCGGACTCCATGGAAGCAATCTCTCCCTTGCCTCCTTCACACAGGTGTTTATAGTGTGCTTTGCTGTGGACTTTTTTTTTTTCCCAAATAACCGAAGCAATTCTAATCTAATGAAACAGGCGTTCACGTTGGCTTCTATCATCTAAAACCCGGGAAGGCCTTTTGGTAGTCAGAAAAAGGTGTTTTAAATGCTTGCCGATTTTACAATTAACTGTTTGCATCCCTCATCCTCTTGACCCGAGGGGAGCTTTTCACTTGCTCACACGGCTGATGTTTTTACAAAGCAAAACAGGCGGCTTCCAATTTTAATATGGCAGCTGATGGGCTATTTATAAAGCAATTTAAAAAGCTCTCTTGAATCCAAGCTTGGACTCACAGCCCCTGTCTTCTGCCCAGCTCAGCATGCATTCTGGCTTCAATTGATCTGCTGTTTTGGCAAAAAAAAAATAAGTGAGTGGGAGTTGAAAATATACTTTAACTCATAGGAAAGTAAGAGTTACAAGCAGAAATGGTGTAGCAGAGGGGTCAACAGAGGGGACAAACGCTGGGTAGAGAGGTGGGCGCTATTTTAAAAAGAGAGGTAAGAGCAGCTGAAGGGAGAAAGAACCAATTAACATAGTTCTGCTGGAGAGTAGACAGAGCACTTCAGCTGCCTCGCGCTGCTATTTCTATCTCAATAGTACTCAGACTTGTCAAAACTTTCCACATTAATCTTTATGCATCTCAACAGTTTTTGTGAGTTTCCTTCCAGTCATTATAGTTTTTAATATCACTTGAGTTTGGTTTATATTAGGAGAATTTTTAACATTTTCATATCCTTTCCAGAGAGAGAGGATAGTGAAGTCATGTCATCTGCTGTCCAAAACTCTCGTGAAAATCAGCACCACACATCTGTCCCATTCAGGCTGGGGGCAGCTAGAAATATGGCAAACTGAATGCTTGCCTTGTTGACTCCCGTGGGAGGCCTCACCCCTTCTGAATGGAGATGGGGAGGAGAGGATGGGGGAGGAGAGAGGGGAGAGGGAACAGGAGGAGAGGAGGGAGGGAAAACTGGTTGGTATGTAAAAATATGTAAAAGAAATATGGCAGACTGAAACTCAAATACTGACTTGAATTATGAACTAGCTCCCAGGAAATACCGTGAAAAATGATCACAAACACAGTCATTTGTGTCAAACCGTCCAGGACTGAGTTCAAGATCACCAGTGTGTGACTTTGGGTGAATTATTTACCCAAGAATACGTCAGTTAATTTGTGTATGGTCTATTCGGGATTACATACACCCCAGGGTTGTTTCAAAAAGTACCCAGCAAACTAGAACACTGCACATAATAAAATAGTTACTGTTGATATTAGCAGTGTTACCCAAGTAATGCCTAAGATGGTTCAAGTGATAGAAGGGTGTAATTAGTTCATAGCAGTCGAAACCTAAGCACCTTATTGACATCTCGGTGTGAACATGTATGTGGTTAAAAGCCCACAGGTCCTGTCTGTCTCCATAGGTTTTCTATCTTGATCCTGCTATAGCTCTTTGTGATGCTGAGCAAGTTTCTTAACCTCTCTGGGCCAAGCTTAGCTTCCTCACTTAGAGAAACTTAAGTACTGGCTTGATCTTGAGAATTCATCTACCACTCTAGGGGCGGGCTGTAAGAATGAAGGAATACGGGTGTGTGAGACACTGCTAGTACAAGTCTCCTTCTAGATTCTTCTAGCACAGGCTCTATTTGTAGGAACCAACTCTTTGAATTAACTGGTACAGAAAAAAATAAACACCTTAAATTGAATTAAGGAGCTCAACTTTATTAAGTGTAAATATCCATATCTTTTTATAATGAGCTCAAATTATATTTACATAAAATCACAGTTATACAAAAAATTTAAAGTACTTCCTTCTTTGGGCAGATTTTTAATGTCTTTGGTTTTTTATTTATTTTTTTATTAAAAATTTCCACCTCCTCCCTGCCTCCCATTTCCCTCCCCCCCCCCCCGGATGGAGTGGGGAGGACCTTGGACTTCCCACAGGGCAGGGAACTCTGAAAAAGGGTCATTATTATCTGAACGTTCTACCAAATAGCATCTGCCTTTTATCCTTCCATACAGGAGGGGCATTAAAGTATACCAAACTCATTTTGAATGTAGATTACACCCTCATATAGACTGCATACAGACAGACAGTCGGATAGAAAGTTGACTCAGTCCAGCCTTGCCCCTCCCACCTGATGCTCTGCCTCACTACAAAGGAGGAAGAGCAGAGCCAGCTGCCCAAGGACGGAAATCTGTGCACTGTGAGCCACATTAAATCCTTCCTCCTTTGAAACTGCTTCTCTCAGTATGTGTCACAGCAACAGGAAGTCTGACCAGCAAACGGCTCCTCGGGCTCGTGTTTACAGACACATTGTGGCAGTCACTGCATCCTCCTAAGTGGGAATCCTTAAGAGAAACCCAAGGGTATGACTGATAGACATCTCATTTGGGCATAAATGCTATATGCAGACAGAAGAGCCTCAGAATGAAGATGCCGGGTTAGTATACCTTAAAAGAGGGAGGGTGTTGATACCCTGTCTGTGACGTTGCCTTTGTCCTACATGGGAATTCACTCTCCATCACTAAACTCCAGGGTCCTTTACTTTTCCTAAGATATCGTCTTTAACGGATATTAAGTTTCTGGATTATAATAGCTAAACTCTGATTAGTTTTCTTTTGCTGAGCAAAGAGATCTGAGGCTTTGTTGAGAGGCTCAACTCCAGAGTGGGATTGCAGTCACAGAAGCTCTCTGAGATCCATCTGGCATTCAATTACGTCAGAGAAAAACAGCTAAACTCCTCTTACCTTTTCACCTTGTAAACCAGGGGGGCCCACTAATCCAAAAACACCATGGTCACCCTGTAAACAGAACACAGAGGTTTAATACCATGAAAGAAAAGAGAAAACGAAAGCTTCAGCTTGAGAGAACAAACCTTGCGCATACACCGCTCATCTTGACAGTCTGCCCTGAGTTCCGTCTCGTTCTCTCTCAATCCTTCCCAGCATTCTTTCTGTCTTCAGCATCTTTCCCCCAAACCCAGGGCTTCCTAACCCCTTCCAGTGCTGACTGCCTTATATTTTTCCATTTACATGCTTGTATTCCCTTTTCTGTGTTGTTCTATTCTCTAGGAATCCCTCTTACCAACAGTTTACAGTGTCTAAAGAAGTTTCCTTAGACATCCCACAGAAACTTAGGTAGAGGGATTCCAAGTTCATGGTGTACCTGGGCTACAGAGAGTGTTAAAGGCTATCTGGGCAACTTAATGAAATACGACCCCTCAAAATAAAATTGGGGATGGAGAGGCCTGGGCTGATGCTCAGTGGTTGAACTGTTTGCTACACATGCGTGAGGATTCCATTTAGAAGCTCTAAAGCCTAAGTGAAGTCAAAACTGGCTGTAGTAGGTCACCATTGTCACCCCAGTGCTCCTCTGGCAGGATGGGAGGCAGACGGAGGAAAGTCCCTGAAAGCTTGTGGCTCAGCCAGCCTGAGTTATGCAGTGGTGAACAACAAAGAGACCCTGTCTCCAACACAATGAAAGATAGTACTCAACAGTAACAGTCAAGGTTGTTGTCTGAATTTCACATATGCTATGGCATGTGAATGCTCCTTACACACATGCACACACACCATACACATACCCATACATGATACACACATGCACACATATCATACACCATACAATATCCACACGTGGTGTATATGCACATACACACCATACACACACCCATACATGGTACGTACACACACACACGCCATACACCATACACATACCCACACATAGTACACACACACACACACACACACACACACACACACACACACCATAAACATACCCATACATGGTACACACATGCACACACACCATACACCATATAATATCCACACATGATATATATGTATATATATGTACATATATATACAGACACACCATACACATACCCACACATAGTGTACACACACACACACACACCATATACATACTTACGTATAGTACAGACACACCCACTGAAAGGAGAGTTCTGGAGTCATACTTTAGTGTACAGTACTTGCCCTGGTCAGCGTTTGCACCAAGAAGGACAAGAAGCAGGGAAATGTGTCTGTCATTTTAAAACCATAGGTTTCACTTAATGCTCAATGGCAGAATGATATTAAATTTTGTATCTAACTGCATTTCTTATATACAACAATATCCACGGTTAGTACATCAATAAGTCAAAAGAGAAAATACTTCAACTGGAAACATCATTTAAGTTTCCACTCCCATACTGAGCCACCCTATATTTTGTACAAAAAAATCATAGAGAAAGATAAAACCAAGCATTTGATATGGATGCTCATGTTTAATCTGAAGTCTCTATTTTGAAGTCACCAAACAGAGTTGACCTCTAATTCCAACATTTAATAAGAGAGCAAACATGCTGTATTTAGGCACTTTAAAAGATGGCATTTGTATTTCTCAGATTTCCTGGTATTTTCCTCATAATTATGACCACATCAATGAAGATCTTGTCTTTCTGGAAATAGACTTTGATTCCCTTATTGTGTTTTGCAGCATCTCTAAACTTAGTTCCATAACAGAAAAAAAATTACTAAAAGTTTAGATATTTTTGAGGATTCCTGGCAAGGCTTTAAGTTTATAAAAGTTTCTTTAAGTCAATTACGAGGTCAGATTTCAACCCAGCAATCACTGGAATTGTTTGGAGATTTTTGACTTGTGATTCTATATCAATATAAACAAAGCCATCTTATATTTGTATCACATTTATCAAGAGCTTTTCAAATGTCTTCCTATGGACCGTGCTAGCCTTTTAGACGACAGCCTTTATCCCAGATAAAGCAGTGGTTCTCAATCTGTGGATCACATCCCCTCTGGGGTTGAATGACTCTTTCACAGGGGTCATCTAAGACTATCGGAAATGCATGATTGCATTACAATTCACAACAATAACAAAAGCACAGTTACTGAAGTAGCAAGGAAAATAATTTTATGGTGGGGAACACGAGGAACTGTGTTAAAGGGTTGCAGCTTTAGGAAGGCTGAGAACCACTTGATGTACAGGATTTATAACATTCCTAAAATATACAACTTTGTATTTAGGCATTACATGCTCACATATACTAACAGTAAAACGTTTGAGGTTAATAACAAGTCCTGGGCCAGATATGGAGGGGAAACTGCCTGTGAACTCAGCACTTGGGGAGCAGAGATAGGAGTCAGTGTTATTTTTAGATGCACAGAGATTTCAAGGCCAGCCTGACTTACATGAGACATCATCCCAAGGGAACAAACACAAACAAAAAACCACATTCTGTTCCAATTTTAGCACATTCACCCCGTCTGATGCAACATCGGTCCACAGCAGACACTCGGTAACATTACTGGGAAGACAGATCATCCAGTGAAGGTGAACATAATATACTTAATTCTTCAAATAGTTCTTTGTTTGTTAAACTTCAGCAGTTTTCTGCTATCTTCTCTGGCCATATAATTTAAAGAGAGAAAAATAATATATCTATTTGTGTGTATGTGTATGGTGTGTGTTTGTATGTGGATGTGTGTGCATACCCACGTGTACATGTGAACCTGTGCACATGTGTGCACCTGCTTGAGTGAACTCATTCACATATGCACATGTGGAAGCCAGAGATAATGTTGGGTTTCCCTCCTGTAACTGTTTGCCTTTCATTTGGATGCGGGGACCCTAACAAAACCTGGAATTTGGGGCAAGCCCCTAAGATTTGCCTTTCTTGCCTCACAGCACTTAAGTTATAGACCCCAGCACTGTCCACGTTAGTTTATAAAAAACAGTTGTTAGGGAGCCAAACCCAGGTCCTCAGGAAGGTGCAGCAAGAATTTTACCCGCTATGCCATCTTCCCAGACCCCTAGAAACTGGTTTGTCAATATTAAAAACAAATAAAACTATTTTTATTTTATTGAAAAATAATTACCTTTTCTCCAGAAGCAGCTTGGCCTGGCGAGAACCCGGGATCTCCTTTGGGGCCCTGGATATGATAGTTAAGAGAGACTTTGTGAAGTTACGTGATGTGTGCTACCAGGTTTAGTGACATGTCCACAGATGCTATACACAGTGTAGAATATTAAATAACATCATTATGTGTCTGAATTCACAACAGCTGTGGTTTTCACCACAAGGCCAAGACTGCGCCTGTCAGGGTTTCATCATGAATGGAGCAGGGACCCTGCTGGAGGAGTTAGCAGCAGCTAATGGCTTTCTTCATTTCTTCAATGATGCAGCCGTGGATTAGTTCCTCAGGCACAAGTAAGCAGCGTCCAGCTCAGGCATACAAGGAACTCTAATTAGCTTCAGTGGCTCACAAACAAAGAGAAGACCTGAAGTCGGAGGGCGACTGCCACTGGGGAAGGGAAGAGGATGACAGAGGGCACTTGGGCACGGAAATGACAAAACCCGTTAAATTCATGTGAAAAACTGTTAATAAAAAAATAGAAAAGAACAGCTTTGAGCTAGACATGGGTTGTTTCCTTTTTAGTGTGTTTTTCAGTCTTGTTTGTAAAAGCTGCAATCTCTAATAACATCCCAAGTACAACTGAAGTTTAAAACAATGAGAGGCCCTATCATACAACAAAAGTATATGCTCAACTATGTTCATAGCAGCATTGTTTGTAATAGCCAGAACCTGGAAACAACCTAGATGCCCGTCAATGGAAGAATGGATGAAGAAAGTATGGAATATATACATATTAGAGTATTACTCAGCAGTAAAAAACAAGGAATTCTTGAAGTTTGCGTACAAATGGATGGAAATAGAAAACACTATCCTGAGTGAGGTAAGCCAGACCCAAAAAGAGGAACATGGGATGTACTCACTCATATTTGGTTTCTAGCCATAAATAAAGGACAGTGAGCTTATAATTCACGATCCTAGAGAAGCTAAATTAGAAGGTGAATCCAAAGACAAACATATAGGCATCCTCCTGAATATTAACCTTCATCAGGCGATGAAGGCTCTTCAAGCTGATGAGGGAGAGGGACTTGATCTGGGGAGGGGGAGGGAAATGGGAGGCGGTGGCGGGGAGGAGGCAGAAATCCTCAATAAACAAATAAATTTAAAAAAATAAAACAATAAACATTGAACAATATTATTATTAATAATACTTTGCAGAATAGTGAAGTTTACACTGCTTTTGCTACTTTTGAGACACAATGAACTTTTGTTATTGTTAGCTAAATATATTATTCCACTATTAACAATTATTGCACATGAATAATAATGCTATTATTCTAGCATTGGAGTGATGATAGTTTAATAAGAGAAAATTGCTCATCACAAACCTTAACATTTCATTACCATTGTCAGCTAAGACAAATAAGTCTCCATTCTTAGAGAATGGTAAATACTGTTTTCACTGTGTGAAAGAGAGAAGTAACTGCATTTTCTCTCATGGATGTATGGATACTTCTGAAAGCTCACAAGCTGACCAACTGAGGAGAGATGACCCGAGGAGAAGCCCCACCTGATGCTCAGTATTTTCTTTTGACCAATTACAAATTTAGGAGAGAATTAGCAATACAACTAAGAACGCTGTGTCCTTCAGTCGAAGACGCTTTTTGAGAGAAGCTTGTTTTCTAGTTGTCTGTTCAGAACCACCACCATTTCTAGCAATGATGCTACAGTGGTTACTAGACTTTCGACCTAAGAAATTGGTTTATGGTATTTTAATTCTTAAGGACTCAACTCATTAAATAACAGTAATAATGATAAAAATTATAATCTGGGCATAGAGGAAAGTGTAGGTACCCCCGGTTCTTAGGAGACTGAGGTAAGAAAATCTTTTGAGTCCAGGAGTTCAAAACTAGCCATGTTGACGCAGCAGCACCCTTGTCTCAACAAAATAAAGCCTAAAATACCTTTACAGATAGCTGACAGTGTCTATTGTTAAAACCAGTGTCTGTACTACGTGCTATACGGTATTACGCCTGTAGCTCTTGTGCCATTACAGGTCGGTACGCTAGCCAGGAACTGGGCTGAGAGACCCAAAAAACATAGACACACAGACACAGAGACATGGGTCACTCTTGATACAAGAGTGCCAAGCTTATTGTGCTCAGGGGCAGCTTATATAGTGCTCTGGCCACACCCCAGCTCCCGGGATCTTTCAGCTGCAGACCCACCAGCCTGCCATCAGGGTCTCGTGCTCAGAGCAGCTGCAGGCTGCTCAGAGCAGAGGAAAACAAGTTGTTTTGCTCAGAGCAGCTGCAAACATAGGAAAAACAAGCTGCTCACAGGGAATTCGGGGTCCGGGAGTCCACAGATCCCAGTGGTTCCCAACAGTCTATGTAAAGGGAGCAATAAAATCTAGATAAAATGTTACTTGCTTTCTATTGCTGTGATAAAAAATATTGACCAAAAACATCTAAGGGAAGGAAGGGTTTATTTGGCTTACATTTTCCAATTCCAAGGCAGGAAGTCAAGCAGGGCAGGTGCCTGGAGGCACGAACTAAAGCAGAGGATATAGAAGGATTCTGCTCACTGGATTGCTCCACATGGCTCACCTGGCTTGCTTTTTTATGACGCTCAGGACCACCTGCCCAGACAATCTTCTTAAAGAGCCATGATCTAGAACTGTCAGAGACTTTCTATGCCCCAAGTCTAGCATGAAAAGCAGGAAACTATTTTTTTTTTTTTCGAGACAGGGTTTCTCTGTGTGGCTTTGGAGTCTGTCATGAAACTCGCTCTGTAGAGCAGGCTGGCCTCAAACTCACAGAGATCCTCCTTCCTTTGCCTCCCGAATGCTGGAATTAAAGTTGTATGCCACCACTGCCCGACCAGAGAATATTCTTTTAAGATGTCAAGAAAACGGCATGCTGCTCACTAGGAATTTCTCACCTTTGGACCTGGCAATCCAGGTAACCCAGGATTCCCATGTGGTCCCGGAATGCCCTGTAAATAAGGAAAATGTCTCATTATTCTAAGAACAGATAAATTACAGGGCTTCTGTTGACAGTCATAAAACCATTACATAATATAGTCTCATTAAAATAAATGCTAAACGTAAAACAAAAACTATTTGCAAAGCTATGCCTTCTGCCACCTTTGATATTCCGGCTCTGGAGAGAATAGCTGTGTTACTCAGACAGTAGGACAGTGGAGTTCATCTCCCACAACAAATGCTGCCTCGAGGTGGCATTATCCACCACCTCTGTCCAGAGCACAGAGCTTACTGCTCCTTCTAAGGTGTGAAGAGTCAGAACCCAACAATGTGTGACCCTTTGACAGCTGTACTCTTTGACCTGCGCATCCGTTTATACAGCCAAGATTTGCATCTCACCTCACTAACTCTGCCACGTCTATCCAGGTGCTTTCTCAAACCTCAGTTTGCTGCTACCTCCCTTTTAAAAGCTTGGCCTCATCATCGTGAGAGGTAACCCCTCTCTCCGGACAGCTGCTTTGGAAACTCCGGAATGTGAGATTCATAGTATGTCGCTTCCAGGCACTGTATGCTGTTTTAATCTGTTATGTAAATATTGTATTATTGTTTCAACTACATCATGACTTGCTCTATTTAGTTCCAGGATTAAAATATTTTTACAAAGAAACTCTGTATCTTACTAATCTAGTACTCCGTCAGCCACTTGAATGTTTGTCTATTTGATTGTACGTTGCTGATGAATTATTATCATCTGGATTTAAAAATCGATTCTCTTCCCCGAGAACCTAGTTTGTACCTTGAACTATGATCATACTTGACAATTTTCATTACTAACTCATACAACAACCCTGTAAGAAAGCTACTTTATTCTGACTCAAAAAAATGAGAAAAATTAAGGTCACACACCAATGAGCACAGAAACTGAGACATTCTCCTGAAACCCTCTAGGTCTGCAGGTGCCTGATGGATTTTGTACTCCTGCCTCTGTGGTCTCTAAGCTCACATCTTAATATAGAACATAACTCAGTAATTAGTTGCTCTTCAGGAAAAATTGCCTTGGGGAACTCAACAGTGTTGACACTGAAAATACATCTAACAAGAATAAAACTAAGGAGAAGCCATTACAGTCCATGACGCTGGTAACTTTAAGAAAAAAAAAAGGGGGGAGGTGGGAAGATCTAGGAGTTTAATGAATAAGTTGTTGCTGTAGACTTCAGGGTAATGGGTTTAACCCTATTTCACAGAATTCAGCAGTGCAACCATGAGCCAACACTTTAGGAAAAAGGTGTACCAACTAAAGTTTGGGATTTTTCAAAGAGGGTTGACTTGTTGACTGTGACCACATAGGACCAAATTTAGGGAGGGAGAATTTGCAAAGCTGCAACTTTCAAGTAAGAGAATCCATTATAGGGGATGAAATTAGGAACGCACCCAAAATAACTGGTCCCAAGAAGTGGACTGTTCTCGCCTTAGGAGCTAGCAGGTTGGGCAAATAGAAGGGTGGACATTAGAGACAGGACCCCATGCGCCTTTGAGATTCAGAGCCTGAAGGTCATCCTGTCGGAAAATAACAGCTTTGGAGTAACGAGGGACTAGAATCAGTGCAAAGAAGGTGAGAGAAGAAAGTCAGGACCCCAAAGTCTCCGCACAGAAGGTGGAAGGAGGAGCGTGACGGACTGACGAGCGGGAGAATCGAGAATAGATGATGACGTAGGAGACTCTGATAGACTATCGACCCCAGGGCTTCAGAAAATGCTAAGCAGAACTAAAGCACACTGGGAATTTATCTTCGCCTGCAGATGCACAGTCATTTGGTGGGAACAGAGAGAGCACAAGGCAATATCTTACAGCCACTTGGCTTTATATTCTTGGTATGATTTAAGTAAGGGCGCAAAGAAAGTCCGTTACAATTAGAGCCGTTTGCATCTGTCTTTGCAGCGCACAATTCTTTTTCAGTTTATTCAACAAAGACTTTCTTCAGCAAAAGTCTATATTTATTTCTCTAGGTTGAGAGAAACTAACTAACAGAGCAATAAATCTTTCGTGGGATCCATTTATGTGAGAAAATACTGCTGATCCATAGGCAGCTTTTTTCCTTCATAATTCTTTTTCCTAGTTGATGACTCCGGTATTTCCTACTATACAGTCTAGGAATGCACTATTTTAAGGCAGTCAGACCCTGACCTTAGAACATTGGTATCATTTTATAACTAAGAATAATATGAGGGGCTAACCAACCAGCCACAGCTCTCCAAAGTTGACCCTATTCCCTGGACATTTTCACAGGGCGTTCTTTGGCTGCCTACACCCACACACACCAGGCTGCACTGCAGGAGCTAAGTGCAAAGACATTTCCAGAGGATGCTCGTACCGTCCAGGATTAGGAAAAAACAAAGACCCTAACATATTACCCTTCTATCTGATAACATGACTCGAAGTCCGTCTACTCACCCGCGGGCCTCTCTTGCCTGATGGACCCGGGATACCCATGGGACCAGGGGGACCCTTAGGAAGAAAACATCAAGGTATTAGGCAGGATAAATAGCAATCATGTCTTTCTCACAAATATCTGTCCTATGTCTGCTCCACAATAACTCTCCCCCACACACATCTTCCCTGTTCCCAGCTGACAGTGGTTTTAAAGCGACATTAACTTCTAACCCACATCAACATGGATGAGGTGAAACCCTACCACATCTCCTCTTTAATCTGGCTAGAAATGGCAGCGGGAAGTCGTCGGCTTACAACTACAGCCACACTATCTGGTTTCTACAGAGGACATAACTAGTAGTTTTGTGAGTGATTTTTACTCACATTTTTTTTACTAAATTTGTTTTTATTATGGAAGGAGAAATTCAACTTAGATCTGGCACCCAAGTGCAGGTTTTTTTTTTTAACACACTCCAAAAAGAGCATTTTAACCTCGAGAAATGGAAGGACTAAGCATTTCGTGTTTCTGTAAAAGAATTATACCAAGGATCTTCATGAGGTGCTAACCTGTTATGCTGAGGTATTTCTTATAAAGACATAATAAACCTGTCTCATAGCAAATGTGACATACCAGGAGCTCACTAATAAAGCTAAATGACTTATAAAGGAAAAATGAAGGGACTAGAAAGCTAACTCAGGGATTAAGAGCACTGGCTGCTCTTGCAGAGGACCTGGGTTCAGTCTCTAGTATCCTTATGGTAGCTCACAGCCGTCTATAACCTCAGTTACAGGGGATCCAATGCCCTCTTCTGGTTTCTGCAAGCACGGGGCGTTCATGCAGTGCAGTTATGTAAATGAAGGGAAAACATTTAGACACAGAAAATGAAAATCAATATTAAATTAAAAGGATGAAAAGATAACCCTCAGTATGGGAAAATATTTACAAACCATTCCTCAGACAAATTAGTAATAGACTATATCAGAGCTTTGAAAACTTCACAGCAAAATAATCTCTGCACATGAACAAATTATCAACATGAACATTAGTTGATTAAGATATACAAGTATCTAATAAGCATGTAAAAACTGTTCAGTTTACCTAGTTTAGTTAAATGCTTAATTAAAAATGTAATGAGATACCGTCTCACCTCAGTTATCTTTCCAAAAAGCAAAAAAAAAAAAAGGAAGTTGCTTACAATGCACTTCCTGTTTACTTAGGTAATAGCATATTCTTTTGGAATCTTTGATAGAATTGAAGAATTTATAGTTATAATTTTCCTTAGTTATGATAAAAATAAAGTAGATATAAATATTGTAACTGTAAAATAAAAACCAAAAACAACACAAAAAACAAAGACAGCAAGGATGAAGAAAATCTCATAAACTCTTGTTGGTGGGAATGTAAATTAGTTTGTCAATTACAGAAAGCAGTATGGACATACCACAAAACCTAAAAATAGATCGACCTTACCATCCAATATCATACATACATACATACAGATATGTATGACTCAAGTTGGCACAGGAGATAGAAACCTGCTCCTCCATGTCTATCGGGGCTCTACCAGCAGCCGCCAAGTGAGGGCATCAACCAGGAGATGATTAGGTAACAAAATATGCTATGTCTCACAGGCAAGGATAGCATACCAAGGATGGGATTGGAAGACACAGAAATGTACCATATAGTCTCGTGCAAGCATAGAAGATAATATTATAAGTATAGCTGACACAAACATGTACATTTATTATGTGTCTATAAAGTAACAAATTAAAAAGTATACTATAGAAGAACTGTATAGGGATGAAGTCAGAAAAAAAAATGCTATCACCCCAAACTGGGAAAGTGGCCAGTCCACCGGGTTTACATAGACAGATCAGGGAGTAAAACAGCGTCTTCAGGTTCATGGAACTCTGTCACCAGTCATTCTCCTGCTAGCACTCTGTAATCTTCCATCCTCCACCCTGTTCTGGACTCTCCAAGCTCAGCTGTGGTCTTCTCATCAGAAAAACCTCCACTCTGTTCTCAACGTCTTGGTAACTCTTAGCAATGCCAATCAACTTCTTCCCCCCAAGTAATCCTTTTTGTTCCTGGCTTTTGTAAAAGCACGATATTTTTCTCTGCCATCATTTCAGCTATTCTGATTTCTTCTTCTAACACCAGCAGGCGAAGTCCCCCCCCCCCGCTTTGGTTCCCGGCCCTCTTGCACAGCTTTCTCTGTAAATATCGCACAACCTTATCATTTCAACTGCAGCACTGACAAGGAAGACTCTCGGATGTGTGTCCCAGCCTTAACTTTGCTTCTCCAACTCTTTCAACTGAATGACACTGCCTTTCTTCTTATCAAGCATCTGCTGCCGCTGATAAATGGATGGATTTGCATCATTCCTTTCAGTATTGTTATTGCTACTCTCTGACTATCTGACAACAGTCTCTGATTTATTTTTTTTAACCTGGACTCCATATCCACTTAACCTGCAAGATCTATTATATATCTTCCTTCAAAACATCTCTCGAATCTACCTTCCCATTTTCTCTTCTGCCAACCCGAATCACGTCCAAATCATACAACACCAAGATGAAACCAGGAACTTCCCACCTATTTTGGAGACTATGGCCAGACTGAATTTTGTAAATTAGTCTTTTTAATTAGGAATCTACAAAATTCTGGAGAAAAATATAAAGCTCAAACTTATCAGCTTGACAGTTGAGATTCTCAATGATGTGACACTCATCAAAAACTTGCTTGGGTTTTCGTCAGTCATTATCCAGCCTGACATAAAAGAGTTTGGCCTTAGAGACAGAAGATCTGTATTTAAATCCTGACTGTATCATTTACTAGCCATGTTATTATTGGCAAGACAGTCTTCAGTTTCTTTCACTGAAACATGAGGACAATTGTACTAACGTAACAAGGCTTTTCTAAGAGAAGGCATATGAAGGGTGAGTTAGAGCATCATCCACATCTATGAGCGATGGTTGCTACTCCTCTCTTCCCCATTTCCAAATCTGCCTTTCTCATCCATCAAAATATTTACTCCTTAAAGTCCAGTCCTACATAATTCTGTCATAAGAACCTAGTGCAGTGACCTATCTGGGTTCTTTCATGGAGAAATAATAATATTTTATTATTTTTATTGGCTCCAAAATAGTATTTTTCACCCCACACATTTAGTTTATGAGATTATGTCTTTAGGCCACATATGATTTATTTTATTGTTTTTAATTGTGTGTATGTGTAGATAAGTGTGTGTGTGTGTGTGTGTGTGTGTGTACTCACACTTATAAGATCAGTGCCTTCAGCGGCCAAAGGTTTCAGATTCCCTTCGACCTGGAATTATAGGTGGTTGTGAGCTGCCCAAGGTGGGTGCTAGTAACTGAACTAAGGATAGAAGCAATGCTATCTCTTAACACCAAGCCATCTCTCCAGCACCCAATAGTGTGTATCTTGCTTCACCACAAGACATAGTCACACACGTACTTAATTTTTCTTATTGAAACGTATGCTCCTTCAGAACAAAGGGGCTGTGATTCTGCCTCAAGTTCTGCATAGACTAAGGAAACTCCTGTTGTGCACATTATTGCCTTACACATACAGATGGAATAGCGATTTGGGGCTTTATGGAAGAGATCAGGAGATTAATACTCACCCCACTACACTGACTTTTGGAGGAAAGTAGGTGGCTACCTATAATTCTTTACAAGTACTGTAAAGGGGTTAATTCTATACAGCAGGGCATCTATTGGATTTATTGTAACCCTCAACAGTTTGCTTTAAGAAGACAACTTCCTCAAGGAATAGCCACAAGGAAACACCAGCCAAGAATAGAGCATCATCTTATCTCAGTCTACGGCTTCTAGAACTCAGCTGATGATTCAAGTTATATTTTTATCAAATGAAGATGTGTCTCAATGGTGTTAGAGCGATGGATCAGCAGTTAAGAGCACTTGATAGACCTGGGTCTGATTCTCAGCACCTATGTGGTGTTTCACAACAGTCTGTGATTCCAGGGGACTGAACACCCTCTTCTGGCCTCCATGGCCACCAGACATCCATGTGTTACAGAGAGACATGCCAACAAAACATCCACAAACATAAGACAAGAAAATACTAATAAAAAGCCATCCTCTTAGAACATATGTAGTATACTTAACTTTTTGAAATCAAATTTTTGAGACATGCAGACAAATTACTTAAGATTTACAAATATCAAAGGCAAAAACAAGCCCTGGTCTCCTGATCTATCCTATGGTGTTTGGCCCAGACACCTCTCTGAAATACATGGTAAGTTAGCGCATTAAGACATAGTTTAAAAAGAAAAATCCAACTTACGGGAGGTCCAGTGTCCCCTTTGGGCCCTCTCAGATAGTCCACGTCAAGCATTTCACTATAATCCTCAGAATAATAATAATCATAAGGCTGGGCTTCATAGCTAGGGTCGATGGTATAAGTAGCATCAGGTTGAAATTCCCCTTCCTTCCTTAGTTCAAGGTGGTTATCCATAGAGGGCCCAAGCGTCACTCTATACAAGGAGGTGTTAAAAATCTGTTCCCTTTCCATGAGTTCATTGGTGTGTAGATTTGCTGTGATATTTTTCTTGAGATTAGTCATGGCCTCTTGATTTGTGTGTGCAATGCTAGGTGATGTCTGCTTAGGCAGAGGCAGGCCAGCTGCTTCCTCATTGTGTTGGGTGATGTTGTCTGCTCCATCTAAAGGGGGGCTAAATTTCTCCTCTGTATTTATTCTTGCCTCACTGTGGCGATGATGAGACACTGGCGGGTTTAAATTGGTCTCTTCCTTGTTGATAATTTCTTTAGCTTGAAGTCCGTAGTTTGGGAGAGTAACAGCTGAGGCGTTTTCTGAATGGAAAGAAGTTAACTGGGACCACGATGTCTGGTACTCTTGGCTTCCCTGTACTGTGGAAGAATTGTTATTTCTGATATTTGGAATATCTTTGCCATCAGAGAACGTCTTCTGTGGCAATTCTGTTTTACCAAATCCTTTGGTCAAGGGAGTGTATTCTGTGAAACTCTTCTGTACCAATTCTGTTTTACCAAATCCTTTGGGCAAAGGAGTGTGATTCGTGAGTGCCTCTTTTGGTAATTCTGTTTCACCAAATCTTTTGGGAAAGGGTGTGTGTTCTATGAATGTCTTCTGTTTCAATTCTGCTTCACCAAATCCTTTGGGCAAGGGTGTGTGCTCAGGGTGTCTGGTTGGCATTACTGCCGAGTGAGGAAGGCTTGTTTCAGCTTGGGACGTGTCTGCTTGGGGGCACTGCTGTTTCATGTATCTGCAATAGTCTGCAGACGCTGCTGCGGAAGGAATGATATCCAGCTGACACACGGTCCCTTCAAAGTGGACAGAATTATTATACATACTTCCCAAGGTGAACACACTGTGAGAGTCAAAGGTCTGAACCTCTGAAGCAGTCTCTCCACTAAAATATCTCTTTCCACATTCGACGAACATGGAGACCACTCTGTCTCTAACAGTGATGGCAAGCAAGTGCCATCGCTCATCGTGGACGCTGTAGTTGAAAAGCACCGATTGCTTTCCTCCAACATGGACTATCAGTTTCTTAGGTAGTAACTGTACTCCTAATTGCAGCCTGTTGTTATTTCGAATGCTGAAGAGAAATGCATTGTTCATTTTACGTGACTGCAACCCAATCAATACGGTCATTGGCTGTCTTAAGCTAATTGGTAAAATGTTCATGAGAGGTGACTCGATGTAGGCATTATTTTTTAAAGTGACACCAAATTCTGTTAACTGGACCCTCTGAGGTAATGTTGTGGGTGACGACGGCACAGCAGTAACTGGCGATGCGTATCTTACATCTTTGTCTCCAAGGCCTAGTTGATGAAGAATATCTATGCCTGGAAATGAGAGGAGAAAGAGAGAAAGGATCTTACTGGGACATGCATCCAAATGTGTGAGTATCAAAACAAAACTTTTCCCAATCAACGTAAGCATGCTTTATCAACAAGTAATTTCTAGGTAGCCAGCACTAGAGAGAGGTGCTACCTTCAGGCATTTGGATGAAGCAAGTGTGCATGCACCTCCGACACACACATACACATCATTATATTTTAGTCCCCCAAATATTTTAAAAACGAGTTTGGTGGCTTTGTTCTTTTCCATTTTATTGAAACTCCTGCCCCTTCACCATAAGTGCACACTCACAGCTTCTGAAACATCACTATGCCCTTACTAATAACATTTAACGACATCTATGTTTGGACAAAACTGAAACCCTGTGGATGAAAGTAACTTGTCACTCACAATTTCTTTTTTAATAAATTAAGTTCACACCATCACTTAAATTCTAATTTTCCAGACTTCTGAGAATTTAGTTGAAGCTTTCTTTGACTAATAGTTTAATCATATATTACACGTAAAGCTCCTTGGGAACCCAAATCCTTGAGTAAGGCATGAAGAGGAGTTTAAATTCGCCTTGCTGTAAGCCTTGCTCTTTCCCTGTCCCTTCCACGTTTCTCTGTCTTTCATATTTCCAGTTCTCGTCAGTGATGTGTACCCAGTTCATAGACTCTCTCTCAATATCTATTATGTAATACGTAGTTTCTACACAGTATGGCTTTAATATAGTTGTGGATTTAACAAATCCATTGTTCATTATATTATTGCCAGTAGTGATCTGCTTGTCTCTCTCACTCAACTATAAAGTCCTGAAAGACAGGTTCTGTCTGATTCATTACTACACTTCTACTGTTTCCTTGCCAAGAGTTCTAGAATTTCTGAATGAGTGAGCTTGTCCTACCAGAATCCAATCTGAATTCATATTCACCTTTAGAGTCATATAACTTTTAATGCCATTAATTAAATAATGAATGAATCTTTCTTAAAAACACAGTCAGCTTAGTCAAAGGTGTCATCCATCTGCATCTATGTGTGTCTGTAATAATCTCTGGGTAAAAATAGCAAAGAATTGCAGTATGTACAGGAAAATGAAAAAAAGGTGAAATTAGCTGAGAATACTTGGCTCTATTAATTTTCCTTTTGTGGCAAAGCAGTAGATATTTGAGAGTTTCTGTTCATTGCAAAGAATAAAGCATGAAGAGAGACTCTGAGGCCCAAGTCTGACAACTATGCATAACAATGAAGTATGTAGGGAATATTATTCATGTGTAATCCAGTACTATATTTGAAGTGTTTTCTCAGAGATATGTACAAACACACCAGTGAGTTAGAGTACAGTCATCAGTTGTGAATGAACTAGTGATAGCAATAATAAAGGGAATAACTGTGTAGTCTATGGTATTATGTGATAGTGAGTTCCAAACTTTTCCATAAAAATATTTCCAACAACAATGCAGAAATTTAAATTCAGTGGCCCATTTTAAAGCATTAGCACATAATTTACAAAAATATACCTTTGCTCTTTCACGTTATTTCATTATAACTAATGTAAAATTTTTATTATAATCCACAACATGGCTATTTATTTTCATATGCAAAATAAATTACTTACCAGATAAATTTGTTAACTGTGCTTATCACCAATCTTTAACAAATTTCACACCCTTGGAGTGTGTTCATGCCAAACTGTGTCTTGAGGGATTCCTGCCTAGTGATGTGGGATGTCCTTTTGTATATGTGTTGCTTTTATTGGTTGATGAATAAAACTGTTTTGGCCAATGGCTTAGCATAGTACAGTCAAGCAGGAAATCCGAACAGAGATAGAGAGAGAGAAGGCAGAGTCAAGGAGATGCCATGTAGCTGCCAAAGGAGGCAGATGCCAAGAAGCAACAGGTAACAAACCACAAACCTTGTGGTAAATTATAAAATAATAAAAATGTGTTAGTTTAAGATACAAGAACTAGCTAGAAATATGCCTGAGACATTGGCCAAACAGTGATGGAATTAATAATGTTTCTGTGTGATTATTTGGGTCTAGGTGGCCAGGAAACGAATGTGCACTCTCTGTTTGCATGTCTAGTGTTCTCTGACTTCAAGTATATTCATATCTCAGTCCCAGGATGAAGCCATGGAGAAGTGCTATTTCTTTGAAAATCATAACGCTTAAATTTAATTTATATATTATCATAGAGTCTGAAAATCATTATTCACTATTCGTAATCATTATTGACACCTTATGTGTCAAGTAAGTCAGTCATTCTGACACAAGTTTCTGATGTGACATCAAGGGTTTCATCTTCGTCCTGGGAATACCTGCTTTGCAAGTGAGTCTCTGTTTCGAGTAGTAATTAGATCCTATTAAATTGAGATATTATTAGGAAGAGTGTAGTAATATGAGTGGCGGGGCTGCGTCCCCAACACCCCAGCCGCCCGCTCGGCTAGCTTATGCCCCGAAATAATTACACGGACACTGTATTCGTTTAATCACTGTTTGGCCATTTCTATCTAGCCTCTTCTAGGCTAACTCTTGCACCTGGACTAGCCCATTTCTAATCATCTGTGTGTAGCACCCCAAGGTGCGCTTACCGGGAAGATTCTAGCCTATGTCCATCCTGGGTCGGAGCTTCATTGCGTGTGCCTCAGAGAGCAGAGCTCTCGCCTCTGCCCGCAAGAGTGGAGCGTCGTGTCTCTCTGAGGCATCTGCCCCCAAGAGGAGAGCTGTCGAGTCTCTGAGCTCACTTCCTCTTCCTCCCAGCGTTCTGCTCCTCCCACCTACGTTCTAACCTATCAGGTCAAGCAGCTTCTTTATTTAATCAACCAATGACCTTCCTCCATCAGAAGAGTATTAATCTGAAAACTTCAGAATGGATAGGTGTTCTTGGTATCTTATCAGTACTTCAGTTTTCCCCTATTGTAGTATTTAGAGTGAATTACTTGTAGAAGAGTCACACGGCTTAGAACAGTAATCCCTCAATAAATTGTTGTGAATGAACTGAGAACACATTTCTAAGACAGTCTGGTTGCTGCTGTGCATCATCCCTTCATCCTTGGTTACTTTCTCGACCAATAATTCAGGCATCATTCAAGCATCAATCCTCACCAGACTGCAATTCCATTATTATGCTGTGGAGCATTAAATAAACGTGATCATCAAGTTCATTTAGATGATTCTGGAATCATCTTTTATTTCTCATGACTTCATAGAACTCTTCAGCCAACCAGACTCACCACACGGGCTTTTCCATTGACTCCTCGGTGTCCACCGTCTTCTCTCTGCTATGTTGAGTCCTAACTCATGACTGTGCCCGCAGCCAATTATTTGTAAGAGTAAAAACAACCTGAATTTTGTATTTTTATAAGAAACAATAAATTTCATGAAGGATATTAAATGTACTACTCAGAAATCTTCATGCAATTTTCTTCATGGCCCTTTTCTGGTGATGTAATTTTGCAATTTTTTTTTGCTTCCATTTCTCATTTTAATATTTTGCTCCATCCTCAAGATAATGTCACATTAACTTAAGTACAGCCTTTTGATTTACTTTTCTACTTTTGTCTATTTTCTGTATTATGAGCTCATATCGGATTTTAATCTAAACTTTTTCTACTTTTTTTTTCTAATTAGGGAAGTTGAACTTGGCTACAAAGGTATTTCAGCTAAGCATCTGCCTGAGCAATGTTTTAGCCACATCTTCTAGATTTCATAGGTGCTTTTTTCATTGCTGGTTTTGCAGAAACTATTTTTATGCATTTCCTATGTCTTTTTAATCGTATTACAAGTTTTGTATTTTATGTTGCTGCCTGGTGTTGTCACTAAAATTTGACCTAACAGCAATGCATCCCGAGAGTGGTGAAAACTGATTTTATCTTTAATACTTTTTCAATTCCAATAAAGATTCATAAGCACCTGTAAAGGCATTTGTGGAGACTGTAATAGCCTTCATGGAGTTAGACTTCAGTGTTCACTTCCTGTATTCTCTAATTTTTTTGTTTTATACAAGGATTCCATTAGAAATGTATTAATTTGTTAATTAGATCCATTTCTGTTTTGCTGTGTCTCCTGCACTGCATAATTTCCCTCTATGCTCTCTCCAATATTATCTCAGTCTGTAAAGTTTGGTTTATATGACTTTTGAGTTCATAAGCCCACGAGTCTAATCTAGTTTAACTTCTTGCCAGCTCTTCATTTTTCAACCTCTTACGTTCATGTTGCATCGTCTTTCTTCACAGAAGTGATCTGACTTGAGTGCTTGAGTTTTTCCTTTTTTTTTCAACAAGTATCCAGAATATCTGTCTCATAGCAATTTTTGTATGCATCATATTTTTGTATGCATCATATTTTTGTATGCATATTTGTGTGCCTTTCCCTTAGTATCTTTCTACTTACGTTGCATCAAATCCTTTGACTTGCTCATTATTTCCCGGCCAAGCATATCCAGCATAGGATGTGAGAGCACCAGCCTTCCAGCTCTCCAAACCCCTTCATTGTTACCAGCATTTTCTTTCTAAAATTAGTCCCTTTATGCACCCACCTGTCTGTGAACCATGCCAGTCCAGGAGGACGGGCACTGCCAGCTTTGCCTACCTCACTCCCCTTCCTCTAGGCTCATTTCTGTTTCTTCATGCTTCAGAATGAATCCATTACCTCAGGAAATGAATTTCTACATTTTCTGAGCCCTTCCCCCTGCTGCCAAGGATAGGATCCATGCTTTTGTGTAGTACTTGTCCCTGAGCAGCATCTGCCTTCCTCAGACGTCCCTAGCACTTCTTATGTGCCAGGGTTAAATATTCAGAAGAAAGGAAGTACTAAATATTTAGGAAGTGTTTCTGTTTCTGCTTTCTTGGATGCTACTGGTGAATTGTGTCACTTCTATGTGCCATCACCTTTTTTCTCCATATTTAACCCCTATAGATTTTATCTCCTCATTTCCCCCCAAAATTGACAAGCTTGGGGGGAAAGATTTACTTCTATTTAGCTTGTTTCTGTTGTACTGCATGCAGAGACAGAAGTGGGAAGGTAATACCTTAAAGGTTCATGGTTACTTAGTCTATGCCCAGGGATTAGAGAGATGGTTCAGCAGTAAAGAACACTTGTTATTCTTGCAGAGTACCTAAGTTTGGTTCCCAGCACAACATGGTGGCTTCCAACTATCAGTATCTCCAGTTTCCTGGAGCCAATGCTCAGGTCCCTGGTGCACAGACATACCCATAGGCAAAACACTTATATATGTAAATTAAAATAAATATAAAAGAAAATTAAAGTCTATGCTCCCTTCCCAAATGATGAAACCAGGAAACAGAAACGGTGCAATCGGATCAAGCTCACACAACTATGAAACAGTGGAGCTGAATTGGAATTATCAGCTTCTCCTCAAGATCAACACAATGGCTGTCTCTTCCCATGCCCTGATGGCTGCCATGTTCTGCAAATATCACTTTATCACTAATGGATATAACTAACTAAGAGGGAAGAGACTCTGCAGTGGGAGAACATAAGATACTCAGGGATATTGCTGCTCTGAGTCATCCCCCATGCTGGGGCAGGCTCGTTGGTGATGCACCTCCTGAGTCCTTTATGCCCCCGTAAATTACTATAGAAACTCTGCTGTTTACTAAGCTGGAGCTGAGTGGGATTTTTAATGTTTGTTTTTCTGTTGTCCCCACATCTGAGGTGACTAGACATAAACTTCCCAGGAAGGGTGACACAAGAGCATCCTAGTTTTAATCTGTCACAGACCGAGCACATTTGGGGGCAGAAGCTGATGGAAAGGAGAATGTGGAGCTGGAAGACAGAAGGCACACACAAGAGAGACTGGGAAAACAGAGTAAAGGAAAGAAGACAGGAAAGCAAAGAAGTACAGGAAGAGAGAGAGGGAGGGAGGGAGGAAGAAAGAGAGCGAGAGAGAGCAGGGGGAGAGAAAGAATCCGATCTAGAACATAAGCTCTCTAATCTTTACTTTAAGCCTGGCTTAGACATCACTAAATTACAATTTGGAGTTAACATTTAGATATTTGGTACTAATACATACACAACAATAGGTAAATTATCTGTACCGGGTTAGTTTCATTAGCGGTCCTAACCACAAAATCAACCCAGATCATTAGTCCATGTCACTGACGAAATCAGTTACCATTTGAAAAAAAAAATAGATGATTATCCATAAGGCACTAGTGTTGCTATATTTCTTAAAGAATAGTGGTGACATGGACTAGTTCTGGCTCTGTACTTCGTCCTTCTCTAAGGTCTTTACTGTATGGTCATAATCCTCACAACGCTTTAGCAGACCCAACTGTCATCCCTATCTTATACTTAGGAAAAGTTGGAGCTAAATTCTTTTTCCAAGGCCACACAACAAGGGAGTGCAAAGGAGTCCATTGGATACCATCTCAAAGAGTCAATCCCTTACCTCAGCAACTTTTCATAACTTATCTCAATTTACCTAAAAGCAGAATGGACTGTACCCCCTCCTCTATCTGCTTCTTAAATGCAGAATAAATGGTGGTGTCACCATGGCAACAGCCATGCCCTCTTTACTGTAAACAGCAGGCCCAATGACGTCATTCAAACCATAGCTGCAACGACCACATATTCTGACTCATAGACCTCATTTCTGGCTTTGCATATCCAACTCTCTGCTGGCTTTATGCAGGAGAAAATTCCAGGTCCCCAAAGCAGTTCTAAATCAAAATATTTTCCCCACACTTCATTTTTTGTACTTCAGTGTTTCTGTCAGGGAAGAGTCCCACAGCCACATGGGCAGCCAACATGATCTTTCTATGCAATACATGACATTATGGCACGCCTCTGGTTCAGACCCTACCATGGCTTTGTGTGGCACGGGGAATCCATGTCATCGGTTCATATCTTACCGCTTTTGCCTCCCTCACTTTCTGTTGTTTATCTCATCTTACTGTACCCCTGACAAATCATTTTCTCTTCGTTATTAAGCTAATTGAGCTCATTTTGAACTCTTGGCTCTTGCACTTAGCAAGCTCTTGGCCTTTAGACCCTTCATCCTCGAGCTAATTTCATCAGCTGCTTTTGCAACGACCAAAAATTCATGGTGAAGTTTTGTGAGTTTTTCTACTGTTTTGAAGCTGGTTGTGGTTCAAAGATGATTCTCCATCTTTGAACTTGAGCTTGGTGTCATCACTAAGGGTGGTTCTGGAAGCGACGTTCTCACGTTCTCACCTTTTGTCCATGGTACAACTGCTTGCTTACGCTACAGCATCCTCAACTCTGGATATTTGTATTCCTTCTGAACTTTTTCATTACCAAAGCTTATCTGTTTGAAAATCCCATCAAAGTCCCAATGAGAGTATCTACCTGCACGGGGGTTTATTCCCAAATAGGACCTAGCTGAAGGGTTACATAATTTTTTTTAAACTTTGTTTTTATTTTAGAGGCAGGATCTCACTGTTTTTTTTCTAGCCTGGCCCCAAATTTCTGGCCTTGCGAGCTTCTCCTGACTCAGGCACCCATGCGTTGGACAGTCACTACATGCATCATACGCCATCCTGCTGGACTGGCCCTTCTCCCGATGGAGATAAAATGAGAGGAAATGGAACACAGTAGAGGGATGGGTGGAGGAGGGCTGAGGGGGGGAGAGGTCCAGACTCAGATGACAACACTATGGGGTACACCCCATCTCTGCAAATACAAATTGCAGATATTGTAATTGACTCCATGGGGTGTATAAGCCATGCCTACGAAATCCAGATGTCATAGCACAAGAACCTACATTTGTTTTTCAGATGTAGAAAACAAAGACCTGTCAAAATCTCATCCCAAGTAGGAGGAACAAGGGTCATATGTGATTATCCCTGAAAGCTTAGAGATGTGTTACATAGCTTAGTAGTTTTAATTTAAGTGATTTTTTAAAAAAAAAAATGTTATCAAGTTTTAGAGTCTAAAAAGTTGTCGAGCTAACTCTTTCTAATAAAAAACTAAATGGGTATGTATTAATTCCAACAGCGTCTCAATATTTTAAATTTACATCATGGTTAGCCATGCCCTGCCGCTATGTGCTTTCTGATGCTGCACTTATGCCAATTTTTTTAAAAAAAATTAAAGTGATGGTCCCATATCCATCCCCACACTGCCAACACTAATCGGACTCAGGGGCTATTAATAATTATAAAACTTTTAATGAATACTTTAAGTTGAGAAAAACATGGGCTGGTGGGTCCTAGAAAGAGTTTGAAGATGGTGCTGGATGGGTGGATAAGATCAAAATACATCACGCGAATATATGACATTTAAAAATAAATAAATGAAAATAATCGTTAAAAAAGTAATCATTTAGAATAAAACCACCAGGGTCATAAGAAAGATTACACAGTACTCAGCACACTCTTCTTTTCCTTGCCAATTTGTGTAAAACGGTCAAATTAACTAGAGGATCTCTCTGCATTCATTTTGCAAGAGTTGTCTAGGTCACTTCCACACGGTGCCAAAATCGTGACTCAAGCATAAGCTTCCTGGCTCCAGGTCACGGAGTTAAGGAGCTAAAGGAAATGATTTATGATCAGTTGCTTTTACGTTTTCAAATCCCCGAGGATATGGGAAGAGAAGTGGGTCTAGACTGTGGTCTTCCGTTCTAGGAAGATGGATTGCGCTGCCGTCATCTGAATGCCCTGCATGTGTTATCTTATTTCATGCACTCTAAGCCACGGATAATGTGATTCTTATCTTCGTTTTGATCTGTTGGAAACAAGGGCCACAGTATTTCAGAGATTCATTCAAGGTCACACAACTACTTAGCAGTGTAGTCCAGACACAGACCTGAGCTGTGGCTCCACGACTCCTGGGTCCTTACACACCTCTGGCACAGTGGGTATGTTAAAAGCAACAATTGTTTCTTTAAAGTTTTCGTAATGTAAGTAACACATTTATCCTGTATAAGCTGAGCAGTGCAAATGTATTCACAGAGTGAGAAGTGACACTTTAAGTTACATATGAAAATCACTGGTGAAGTGCACGTTTATGTTGCACACTCTATGGGACAATGGATTAAGGTATACAGGAGACGCTCTTCTAGATAAGTGTAGGGAGCCGGACAGGATCGCCATTACAAGATGGCACCACATCCTGTCTTATTGGTTATAAACAACCCCATATTTGGCTATGCCTTCGAGAGCTACGTGTCCCCAGCTTCCCACATGCGCAGTGAATATGGGTCCCTGGGCCTATCTCCATGCAGTCTTGTGTCAGCTGATGGTGGCAGCCAATCACAGGGCAACCCATGTGCCAATTCCCAATATAAGCAGCCGCCATTGTGCCCCCCCTCCCTCTCGCCTCTCTCTCTCTCTCTCTCTCTCTCTCTCTCTCTCTCTCTCTCTCTCTCTCTCTCTCTCTCTCTCTCTCTCTCTCTCTCGTCTCCCTCTAGCGCCTCTCGTCCCTCTAGTCTCTCTCTTGCTCTCTTGTTTCCTGCCCCCCTCGCTTCATGTGCTCTCCCTCAACCAAATACACTCCAGTGAAGCGTGATCTGAAAAGAATCCTCGTGTGTGGTGGGTGTTTCTTCCTCGCTGGTCAAGAAGCCCACCTCAGATAAGGGCGTGTCTACATGCGTCTTCACACTTGGGGTCATCACACAATCAGTCCAGTGTGAGCCACTGTGGAGTGACACCGCATCTCTCTGCCACATCTCACTGGCAGCCTGTGACAGCCAGAGAAAAGGGGTGCTTCAGCCTTCAGAAAGCTGCTCAGACCCTCAATCCTCAGGAAACGTCATCTTCTATAAGTCACTTTAGCTTGAAATCGACCCACTTATTCACTAGGCTACCTCCAACAATAAGCTAAAAGACAAATAATATAGAATTGATATATATATATATATATACATATATATGTATAATTTATATTAAGATGATAGCTAAAATGGCTTTACTTAGCTGTGTTAAAATTTAAGAAATAACTGAAATTTTAGAAAATCAATGTATTTTTTTTGTTTTCTTTTTTCTTCAAGATCTTTCTGAGGAAAAGAAGAAAATATGGTTCAAGACTACAGAAGTAGGTGGTCAGAAGAGACAGCAGAGACAAAAGACATTAAGAGATTTTTTAAAATGTATCAAGGGGCTGAAAAGGTGAACTCTTGGGCTTGCAGAGGCAGACAGTCCCAGACAATGGGTCAACTCAGAGGAAGCCCTGAAGGGTTCAGGAACGAGAGGTTCTAGCTCACTGAATGCTTGGGGTTTCAAGTTGGGGTGTTGGGACAGGGGAAGTAGCTAAGCATGCGCATGAGAAACTCAGACCATAATTGGAAAGCAGAGGCTGAAGACGTTGAAATATGATCCATTCAGGGCAGAGGTGTAGAAGGGATTCAGGAAAGATCTACCGAACACATTAGAGACAATCCCTTCATCCCAGACAAAAACCACTGAACTCAAATAGAGGTAACCACTACGGTTTTATTCCACATGAAAAATTAGGGAGGGGGGGTCCTCTCTAAAGACTTTCCATGATCTAGACATTTGGGTTGCAACAAGGCAGGCAGACAGGCTTGTCCTTCAACACCCTCACGTGAAGCATCTCATTCTTCGGGCCTATGAGAAAATAATTTCCAAATGTATTTTCTTGTCTTATTTTTAAATGATAAGAGAGACAACTGCAGAGTCTCAAAGAATATCTACAATATGAAAATCAGATCAGAACAAAGAAAACTTGGAAGGAAAAGAGACAGCACAAGAAGAACAATTCAAAATATTATTCCCATCCTTAGCAAGGTTAGAGGAGGAGGAGGAGCATCCAGGGAGCATGAGCAAGATGCTGTTTTTTTTTTATAAGAAAGAAGGGAAATCGGAGTGGGCAAGGGCAGCATTCAGATCAACAGAAACAGAAATGTTCAGAAAGATGGCAAGTAAGATCTTAAAGTAAGGAAATAAATAAATAAATTGATTTTGGAGATTCAAATATGCAACAGAAATTTCAGAATAAAAGAAATTCATTAGAAACACAGACATAACAAAGAGAAATTTCCAGAAAGTGAATGGTGCTTCCATGTTGAAAAAACCCACTCTACCCAACAGGAGGACGAGATTCATATCATGACATATTACTATAAACTTCAAAACATCAACAACAAGTGATTATAAAAACCTCAAGAAGAAAAAGAGCAGGTAGGTCATAATTCAACTAGTAAGAATTACTCTATCAATTTTAACAGCTCGGCAAGCTAAAGACAAAAACCATGACAGCCTTTCCATTTCAGAGGAGACAAAGCTTACAGAAGAAAACTCTCTACTCACCAACACTAACTACCCTTCCATGTGGGGGTTAGACAGACCACTTCTCAGTAAGGCAACACTTCAGAAGCTGCCCCTGCTCAGCTAATATACTGAGGGTGCACAACACACACACACACACACACACACACACACACACACACACACACGGGGTGTAGTAGAGGAGGCCCCTTGTTTGTACCGGCCACCCAGAACTGAAACAATCACACAGAAACCATATTAATTAAATCACTGCTTGGCCCATTAGCTCTAGCTTTCTTATTGGCTAACTCTTACATCTTAATTTAACTCATTTCTATTCATCTGTTAAGTACAAGACCATTCCTTCCTTTGCTTGCAACAAGCATCTCATCTGCAATTTCTTTACTTGTCTTTCTTTCATATCGCTGATGGACTCAGGTCACAAGTGGCTGCTTGAGTTTATCACAATTTAATAATAAACTCAATAAAAAGCTGATTGTATCAGAATACGGGCAGTTGCATGGAGCGGTACAAAAGCGAGAGAGGCAAACAACCTAAGGACCACACTGCTAATGTCTTCAATCCAGCACACTTCCTGGGCTTTCTCTCTTTGAAAAAATTTTTGAACCTTTGACAAAGCCACTTTTATTTTCACTTGGAAGCCAGAGATATTTTTGTATTTATACTTTGGTCATTGGATAGTAGGATATTTATTGGGAAATAGACACTTTAAAATGTTGTTTAATAAATGAATCAAGTAGGATATACAAAGTTTTCTGAGTGCAGCAAGCTAGCAGACCAAACTAAAACACTATTCTCTAGACCACCCCACAGGAATTAAATAATGTTGGGAGCTCACTAATATGCAAATTTTGCTCCTGAATGATGCAAATCCAAATGGAACATTTATTACATGCGTGTGTTGTTGCAAGAAGGGCAAAGGTTATTCAGTTACAGTCTGCCACCCCCAGGAACTCCCACTTGAAATGAGGTCACAAGCAAAGCCTTTCCACTGTACAAAACTTCCCTTTTATAGAGGCTTTTCTTAAAAATGTAAGCAATTTCACAGACGGAAGAGCTGAGTAATTCTTAAAGGTCATATTTACCCCCCTCCCAAATTGATGATTTTTGGTACCCTTGCATCCTCCTAAAACTGGCTGTAGTCTTCTATTACTGTCTAATGCTAAATTTCAGGTTATAAAGACTTAGAAGGAATGTGCCTTGGTTGCTACAAGCAAGTAGAAATTGTTTGTTTGTTTGTTTGTTTTGAGACAGGAAGACATGTAGCCCAGACTGGTCACTGACGTGCTAAGTAGCCAAAGCTAACTGTCCCTGAAAGTAAATCCTGACTGTCATCTGGATGGGATTTAGAATCTCCATGAAAATAAATACCTGACTGTATCTATCAGCAAGTTTCTAGACTGAGTTAACTGAGGTAGGAAAATCCACCCTAAATTATGTGGCCATCGCCACTCCACAGGCTGGAGTTCTGGACTGAATAAAAAGGCAAAAGAGAACTGAGCACGCGCACATGGATGGAGCCAGCCACCTCAAGTTCCTGCCGCCAAGCTTCCTCTGTCATGATGGACAGCATCCTCAGACTGTGAGCCCAAATAAACAACTCCTTCCTTAAGCATCTTGTGTTACAGTGATTAGAAAACTAACTACCATGCTTGTCTGGAACTCCATCTCTTCCTGCCTCCTTTTCCCACAAAACAGACTTAAGAAACACGTAACAAGATGACCCTCCTTACCTTGTCCCTGTGCATGCACCGGAATGCACGCCGCACATAGTACAATAAAACGAAGAAGCAGTTTCCTAAGGGTAAAACAACAGAAACAAAAAACTGTTAGACATGTACAACTGGTAAGTCATAGAGCTCTGAACTTGGGAGTCTGTAGTGTGGCCTGAGAATTGTCCTCTCCGAAGATTTTCCAGATAAAGCTGATGCTGCAGAGAGGAGGACATCTGAGGTCCTCTGCTTTGGAACAAGTGATAGTAAAGTTTTAAAGATGACAGCCCACAGTACCCGAGGGTGTCTGATAAAGGATCAAAGGGTCTGGGGTTTAGCCTGCTACCCTCACCTTTAGTCATTTGGTTTGATACCAGCCACATTCAAAACACAACCAACCAGACTAGCCAGGTGAAGGCTGACATTTAGTCAGAAAACAGATATCCAAAGGTCATCGTTAGAACATCTGAGGAGCTAATTCCTTTCTGAGAGTCTTCCCTAGATGCAGCTTAAGGAGCTATTCAACTTTTCTTTGTCATAGAAGCCCAGGTTCTGTTGGGAGAATGCCAGCAATCTCTCTTTAGGGTACTCATGAGATCCTTCGGATTTATGATACGTGTCTTCAGGCTACCACCACTCATTCCTACAAAGATGAAGTTTACAACAGCAAGAAAGACTTGTGAAGTTTTGTGAAGAGCAAGCTTTTTGATGAGTTGGTGGCCTCTTAAACCAGCAGAGGAGTGTGGAGCAACGTGAGAAAGACACCTGCACCGCACAGCTAGCATTTCAGCACTTTCTCTCACCCTTGGTTTCTATGGTAAAAAGTCTTCATCCTGACAGCTTTATAGATTCTGTGTTTTACTAACAGCTCAGATCCAGAAATAACAAAAAAAAATCTATTTTCTCAAAATAACTGAGGGAAATTTTTATCCCAGCAATGGGAGCAAAATTGGATGATTCCAGGGGAAAGGACTGTCAGTGAAATTTCCCAGACTGTCTGCTGAGCTCAGTGTGAAGGACGCACACACAGCACAACTGACTCCAGGCACTTGAGCAGCTTCTGAATGCAGGGGGAGCAATGCTTAAAGATGTCAGGCAGTCAAAGAGCCTGTGGTCCAAAGGGAAGAAAAATACAGCTGGCCAGTAGCACTGAGGCAGTTGTTAAACTGGCCCATGCTAATGTTGATGGCTTTTGAATGAATGAATCTACCTTCAGCCAATAAGATCAACAGATGGTCCTTCATTCCTACTAAACTTGTGCCCGACTTATATTCGCACCCTGATTCCAAGATCAAGGAAGTCAGTGCTCTTGTCCTCCATCTGTCCAGCTAGGAAAGTGAAATGACCCGAAGGCCTCTCATCCTCCTCTGTTTCTCTCTGTAGCTCCAGTTCAGCTACTTCTTCCCGGAAATGGTGCTCAGACTATTTCTCTCAAGCCTTTTATGTGCATTGATTGCCCCATGTCACACCTGAACGTTTTGATGGACTGTGTATGGGAGATCCCATCTTCTTTCTGCTTTGGTCTCTGCCTAGGTTTCCTTTAGTTGAACCTTCCTCCTGCTTAGACTCATTCATCCTCTCCCTCCACCTAACACTCCCTCCGGCTGCCCCTCCCTCCTCTTGTCCCTCTTTCCGCCTTCACCCCCACCTCTTCAGGACTTTCAGATACCCTTCCTGAATACGCTCCTTTTTCATTCCTGTTTCCTTTGCTTCTCTACTGAACCCTGCACATTGTTAGGGGAGCAACTGTGTCTCTTTCTCCAGCATTCTATTCCTACCACCTGGGACCAGGGAGGACGCTCAGTACATAGTTGTTGAAGAATTGAATAAATGATAAATAAACAAATGGCAGACTAAACTAAGCTTTTGTAGAATAAAAAGGAAATGGTCCCTATTTGATCTCTCACCCAGAATTATAAAGTCTAATATCAGATCTAGATGCAAGACTCAGCTCACAAAGAATCTAGAACTGCTTGTCTAGGTGTTTTAATAAAACTGTTCAGTGACTTCATAGAGAAGTACCAAACAGACGCCTTCACAGAGTACCAAACAGAATGTCTAAACAACCCCCAAATTACTTTCCACACACCATACTTCCTCTCCCTAAGATATCCATTTTTAAACATTTATTTGAACACTCAAATACCTAAGCAACTTAGAAAACAGTGTTTCATATCAATAACAAGGAACATTATAAGCCTTTTAATGACCATAACAAGTTTTGTTTGTTGGTTTGTCTACTGGTTTTGAGACAGGCTCTCTCTTATACCAGCTGGCCTGGATACTGTGTAGCAAAAGTGACCTGGAACCTTGATTCTGCTGCCTCTACCACCTGACTACTAGGAAGTACAGACTTGTGCCACAACATCCACAGTAGTAGGCAGTGGGGGATATGAACCCTGGACTCCAGGCATGCTAGACATTCTGATGCATGCCAGACACTCCATGCATGCTAGACACTCTGTGCATGCTAGACACTCCAATGCATGCTAGAAACTCCATGCATGCTAGACACTCCTGCATGTTAGGCACTCCATGCATGCCAGACACTCCAAGCATGTTAGACAGTCTATGCATGCTAGACACTCCGTGCATGCTAGACACTCTGTGAATGCTAGACACCCAATGCATGCTAGGCACTCCTGCATGTTAGGCACTCCATGCATCCCAGACACTCCATGCATGTTAGACACTCTATGCATGCTAGACACTCCATGCATGCTAGACACTCCAATGCATGCTAGACGCTCCATGCATGCTAGACACTCCAATGCATGCTAGATGCTCCATGCATGCTAGACATTCCTGCATGTTAGGCACTCCATGCATGCTAGACACTCTGTGCATGCTAGACACTCCAATGCATGCTAGACACTCCATGCATGCTAGACACTCCATGCATGCTAGACACTCCATGCATGCTAGAGAAGCAATTCAACAACTGAGCTACACTCCTAGCCCCCAACCTATAAAGTGGATACATCTAAAACCTCTCAAATTTTAGGTTTATTTTATTAATTCCACAAAGTCACACAATGTGATCTATTTTAAGATCAACCTTGGGAAGGAAAATGTCTGTGTGGATCCAATTTTAAAATTATAAATATTTTTGGGTGACTAACTGGAACTTCCCGAACATCACCACAAGAAGATAGCAGTATGTGGAAACCTCAGGCATCTCATTGGAGGTCTCTAAAGTTTAATCCAGGGGCCCGACATAATGATCATCAGCTAATCAAAGTTGTTTTTTCTAAAGCCCCTTTCCCTTTCCCAAGTGCTGGTGACATGTTTTCAAATTAAAGAACTCTAAATTCTTTGACTTTTTTTTTTCTAGAAATAAGTTCTCTATGCAGTCCTAACTACTTTGCTCCATCACTTTGCCTGTGTGCGGTTGGAGCCGCGAGGACCTCCAACCTGGTTAGTAATGAGCTACCCTTCACTGTGCGCGCCCCATCCCCACTGACTTCTGTAACGGAACAAGTCTGGCATCATGAGATCAGGGGTCGGCTAGGCAGACCTGGAGATCCCCTCCGAGATCAAGGAAGACCAGCAACTTCATCCAGGACTGACTGCTATGCATGCCAGCACCCCTCCATAAGCAGGGTGCCCCTGCCCACCCAACCTACCAGGTGTCATTTTCTTCAGAAGTTTCACCAATGCGTGTGTAATCTTCTTTAGTTTCTCTGCCCCCCCCCCCATCATCTGGACCCAGTACAAACTCCAGACTTCCCAAGAATGCATGCAGGGTCAGTCCTGGCCTGGGACCCTCTAGAAGGATTTGTAAAGCATGCAAGACAGGGGCCAGGGGCAGATAGATCCCTGTTGTCCCTGACCCCATGAAGTATTAGCTATTTGGGCTGGGAGCAGTGACTCAGGGGAAGCCTTGCAGGTGGGAGCTGGCAAGAAGAGAGGACCTTGGAGTCTGAGCAGAACATGGGGCATTCCAAAAAGCTCGAGCTGCGGGGATCATGCCCCACAGCACAACCCGAAAGATGCATTCAATTGTGTAAGTCTGATACATCCAAGCTTCACTGTGCCTGGCTCTCTTGGAAGAGCTATCATTGAGTGGGATGCTTATCAAGAAAAACCAGATCAAAGGCCTGGATCTGAGCAAGCCTCTCTGGGAAGGCCACAGGAAGAGCTTCTAGCATCTGGGGACTACTGGGCTCCCAGTACTGGGAGGCACACAGTCACGATTGTGTTGTGTTGTGTGTGTGTGTAGGCTTTATTGTGTCTCCCAGAAAAGGGGGTGTGGCTAGAGGTGCACATTGCTCTGCAGCAGGGAAGCTTGCAGAGGTCAGAGCAGAGAGCACACTGGAGATGCTCCAGGGGACTAGGCAATATGTGTGCATGCACACTACCACAAGGCAGGCTTTCTCCACTCCGCCTCCACCAGCGCTCAGCTGACTAGGCAGCTTGCGCTCTGCCCTCCCCCCACCCACAACTCGGCAGGCAGCCTTCCTTGCTGTATCTCAGGGCGCCAGATGCAAACTTGTGAAACAGGGGCATCCAGACGGGCAGCCAAGACCGAGAGTCATCATCCTCAAGCTTTTCCCCCGGTGGAGGGATAGGCGCGGAGATGAGAAGGTGGCTCAGCCCAAGCTCTATCAGGAAAGGTAGAAGCGCTTTCACATCCTACTCTCTCTCCTCTCCCCAATCCTATCCTGGCTGCAAGCACCACTTTCCCACGGACAGGCCACATGTCAGGGCTCAGTCCCAACTCCAGATGCGAGAGTTATGTTTGTTTGCCTTCTGGGGAAAAAAAAAAGAAAGAAGAAGAAAAACAAGAGTTACAGTCGCTGACCCTGAGCGGAGCTGCTTTCTAGGCTCCGTAGTCATCCCTTCTCACACCTGGCAGCCTAGTCCCAATCCTGTGCTCGCAGAATCCAGAGGACTGCTAGAGTCCTAGAAGTCGCTCAGGCTGGGCTCCCGGAGACAGCAGGAAGTAGGGCTTCAGCCAGGGCTGAAACAGGAGAAGGGGAGGAGGGTAAGGGTAGTTGGAGTTGGAGACCAGGCGGGTGTCAGAGCAGCTCTGGAACTGCCTGGGGCAGTGGCCGAAGGGATGTTGGGATATAGGCCAGCAAGCTTTTCCTTCCTAGCCACAGGATCGCTTTAGCATAAACTGAGACTCCCTGACAGAAGCTTGCTTCCTTTCAAACACGGTATTTTATAAGTTGAGAAGTCAAGAGGAGGATGCCACGGCAGTTAGCCTGATCCCAGCGCCAGAAAGTACCAAGGAGCAGGACCAGAGATCTCCAACTCTATGGTGGATATAGGGGGTGGAGAGAGGGGGTTGTTCCAAAGCCCCTTCCTTCCCCCCCCTCCGGCGGCTGGTGGGCTACTTACGTTTTTGTGGCGGGGGAGATCTTTCCATGCCTTGTCCTGTAGG
Organism: Microtus ochrogaster; assembly: GCF_000317375.1. Classification (NCBI taxonomy): domain Eukaryota; kingdom Metazoa; phylum Chordata; class Mammalia; order Rodentia; family Cricetidae; genus Microtus; species Microtus ochrogaster. The sequence continues at coordinate 38,836,785 of NC_022022.1, read as the reverse complement.
CTCCTAAATGCATTTGTATGCATTTGTCCCTGCAGCAAAGCACTAACGGAAAACAGAAGCCAGCTCCGAACTGCTAAAGGTGCAGGTACTGTCCATGAAAAGGGGGGGAAAAGTCACATGAGAACCATGCTCCAACGCGCAAAATAGGGGGTGGGGTGGGGTAGGAGGGTGAAGCAGTGTAGGGGTAGGAAGCAGCACCCGGCGGGGAAGAGGGTTAGGATGCTCTGTGCCTAGCTGTAGCCAGGGTCGTGCTCCCCTGGGAGGGACAGAGGTGAGCAAGACTTCACCCTGCGGCAGCGGGGGCAGCAGCAACAGCGAAGCGGGGTTGGGAGCGCAGCCCTGGAGTTCACTTGCGGTTCAAAGGAGACTCAGTGACTCCAGTGGAGAGCTCTGCTTTGGGCCTGGGAGGAGAAAGGCGGGGTAGAGGGACGGGGGAGGGGGGGAGTAGATGAAGGAGTTGGGGAGGAAGTCCCCGGGAGCAGCCTGCGCCCAAACATTTGTCAAACAAGCACACACACCCACTTGGGAAATCAAGTTGGTGCGAGGGGGCTGGTGGCAACTGCCGGCGCTCGCTCTGAGTTTACTGCCGGCTGCTTTGCCTGGAAGAAGAGGAGCCTAGTAAATCCGACTGGTGTTAAATTTCACCGCGCACTGACTTGCAATGACATCACTAAACACGGAGCACACCTCCCCCTCTGCCCGGCAACCTTTCCCCACCCCAGCGCAGCCTGGCTGCCCTGGTTCGCCAACCTAACAGGGTCAGCTGGGCCAGCTGCAACTCAAGTCACTTCCTGGCCACCTCCAAGATGTGCGCACTTCCTAGTTGTAGGTGACTTAGGGTCATTCCTTCCTCTCTGTCCCTGTACTGGTCTGGTTAGCATTTTATGTCAGTCTCTTGCATGACTCTATCCCCACACGTTTTCTTTATTCTCTTTACCCACACCTGGGATCCTCCTGAACTCGGCTAGTCTTTCATTCCTCTCCTATGTCCGCTTGCTTGCTTTCTTTCTAACTGGCTTGTGGTCTCAGTAGCCTACTTAAGTGGACCGACTTCTGTCTCTTTAGTCCGTTTCCTGTCCAACCCCCTTACTATTTCTATTGACTTTCTCTCCTGCAATTCACCTTTCCACCTAGGCCCTGACCTTGATGCAGCTACAAGTCTCGATCCGCACCGTGCAGTCATGCAAGGGCATGCTGTCCCTCACCGTGCACCTCCAACATCTGTGACAATTTCAAATGCAAGTTCCTCTCTTTCCAGAATCCTTTCATGCTGAAAAGTCCACCTTATGAATTTGTCAGCAATTAAAGCACTAAATATTCTCATATTGTTTTTCTAATTGCTGTCTGCAAATTTGGCGAGAACTGGCATCCTGTCTTTTGGCTGGCTGCCGTGCTTTCAACACCTACACGCATGTGGTATGCCTGTTGGGTGAAGGACTGTGGTATGGGACAACACCATTGCTCCACCACTCTCTACTGTACTCTTTGCAACCTCAGCTGAAGTCTTTCTACTTGCTGAACAGGAGTCCACCTCGAAGGAAGTGTGAAGGTTAAAACCGATCAATTCAAATCATGGACACTTTTCTCAAACTATATAATTTTCTCCAGGACTGGACTCTGTTCCGTCTTCGTCTCCTTCAATCTTTTACTTTCCATGTGGAAATGAATGTCCCAGTGACGGAAAAGCAGAAAAATACTTGTACTCTTGTAGACCCTTTTTCCGCCTTCCCCTCGTGTCCCTGGGAGCTTCCCTTTCGATGAAGTGCATGCACACATCAGTACATTGATAGTAGACTTTATTTTCACAGAATAGACTATGAAAATGCAGATCACAGTGGAGCATATAAAGTTAGACACAAGCACAAAGTGGAAGGGCATCAGTACTATTCTGGGTGGATGTACATTAGTAAATCCTATCAAATAGTCATTGTCTTTTCTCTCCATCATATAACAAAGGGAATTAAGTGGGGAAGAAGTTAAGTCCTCTAAGATTGTAATACTGCTAGGATTCAAACCAGTTCAGACTGGCTTTGGGCGCCGTGCAGGTTTCAATATTTCTCCCTTTCCTTTGTTTCCCACTCCTCCCCCACTTACCCTTTCACATAAGTTTTTTTTCATAATAAAAGAGCATTTATATCTCTTTAACAAAATAACATCACAAGTCAGCAGGAATATGCAAGCATTTCGCCAATAAAAATGTACAAGTTACTAAAAGTGACAGAGACATTTACTCAATAAAACTTTTTTTCCAAGGAAAAATAGTAATGTTAAAGAAAAAAACTACATCATATGTACTAGAATGTGTATAATAAAAATAAAGAGAAAAATGAGTACTGATGCAGACTAAAGAGAACACGCATTCCCTGGTGCAATAGCAAATGACGATCACTTTAAAAGTTTTAGGACGAAGGGTGGCGAAGTTCACACACAGTATTCTGCCTCGATCGCTATGAAGATGCAGATTGAAGGAATGATAGAGGTGATATTTTCATGCACTGTAGGAGAAAGACTGGACTTGTACACAGAGCTGAAACTATCGGTCTGAAAGTACAAGCAGTGTATTTCCTTTAGAGGTGAGGTCCTTTAAAGAAGACCCCACCCCTCAAAATAATTTACATTCATGTATCTCTTTATCAAGCAGGTGTTTATGGGACAGCAATAGGCTGTCAGCAATGCTATCATGGGGTGGGGTAGAGGCAGAGGATCAGGGTTCACTGGCCGCTCAGGCTAGCTGGCAGGTGAACAGAAAGCTCGGTGAGAAACCATCTCACACGGTAAGGTGGTGACCGAGAGTGGGAGACACAGATGTTTACCCCAGACTTCCGTACGTATATGACACATATGCTCCTGCATGTTCACGTTCACACGATGCACCTGTGCATATGATACATACAAGCAAATGCATTCCAAAAGATAATATTTTAATAGGTTTATGTTGCTAAGGAAAGGTAGCTCCATAAGATAGCTAGGCTTCAGGACAGACGACAGACAGACAGAAGAATTGTTAGCCATATCCAAGCTTAAATGATTACGCTGGGGATAGGGGGACTATACTTGAAATGTCACACTGAAAGTTTATTATCTCAAACAAAAACAAAAACTTCCCAGTGATTTTTTACTCCATGGTATGTTAAAGCCAACTAGAGCCCTCTACTGGAACAGCATTCTAGAGGGCAGGATTTATTATCTGGAACTGAGAAATGACAGGATTCCATGTGTGCATCCAGAGGTAGGGGTGCTCACATTCGACATCCCACAGATTCACTTAGTAGCTGAACACTAACTTTTACAGTTTTGTAAAGTCAAAACAGACACATTATTCCTCATCCAAAAAAAAAGAGAGAGTTGGAATGGCTGGAAGGCCCTTTAGCAGACTCCCAATCGCAAGGAATAGTTCCATAACAACTGGCAGATGTCTACTTCTCCAGAATCTTCAGGAGATAACAGAATTGAATGGACTAAGGTTGTATGGAAACAGATTTTTAATTCAAATGTATAAGAGTATAAAATAAATATTAGAACTCTGAAGGGGTTTAAATTCCCCCCCCCCCGTGTGTACATAGGCACCTTGTGCAGGCATTCAAGGGGGGCAGAGAGGCTGTTTGGTTCCCTGGAGCTGAGGTGCAGGTGGTTGTGAGTCACTGGACAGGGGTACTGGGAACCGAATTTCAGTCCTCTGGAAGAGCAGGAAGTGCTCTTAACCAGCGAGCCATATCTCCAGTCCTATAATCTTTCATTAAAAAACATTTTAATAATCATTACCCTTTGAAACTATTGGGTCAAATAAAACGCAGTTTCGTTATATTTTTGGTTCCTTCATCACAAGCTTGATTTTTTTTTCCAGCTTTAACAGGGAAACTGACTTACAGAAGCCAGTGGTATCACAGCATCACCCCCATCCTGTAAAGGCGGTGGAGAGAGAAGTCCTGCCTGGGACCGCACATAAGAGCCCTGGCTCAAACCCGTGACAGCTTTCTTCATGTCATCAGCTAAAGTCCTCTCACCTTACCAAGCACAATTAGAAAATCCCCCCCCCCAATATCTCTACTTTGCCTTTCCTTACAAATTCAGAAGGAATAAAAACACATTTTGTCTAAGCCGGAAGTCAGATTAATGGTAATATTTTTGAGTGATAAGAGTGGAAGAAACTTCCAAAATTTTAGAGTACAAGTCTTACAACCACAGTGGCAGTATTATGAAAATAACTGATTTTTTTCCATGGAAGAAGAGCAAAATGAATATATAGAAGGCCAGCCTATGAAGCTAACAGGATAGTAGCAAGACCCTGCATATCCTACCAGGAAACTACATGGCTCCAGAATACGTAAAATAAGGGATAGCCTATTCTGATAAAGTAAAATTTCAGCATAAACTACATCAAAATCTGACGAGATCCTACAAAAGGCTTTGCTTTCAAACAATATGACTATTTTAACATATGCATATTCCATCCAATAATATTCAAAATTATCATGGTGGTGGGATAATCGTGTATTCAAGAAATCACAAGGGAAATCAAAAGGGCAAATGAGGTGCTTGCTCTCAAGTGATGAGGCCGCTAACTGGTAATTTAAGTTTAACAGACTGAAAGGAGTACTTGCAAGGTCCTGTCATTTGTAGCCTGTTTAATATAAACAGGTTTTATGTGACAAGTTGTACGTAGTTCTCTTTCCAGAAAGAAGACTAAGTTGTGCGTTTCAATTCCTCTGGTCACTTTCTCAAAGCCCCCGGCTGAAGCAGCCACACAGAAATGTAGAAAACAGATAGGAAAACAAGAGAGAGTTAGTATTACCAAGCACTCCTTGGTGGGCACAGTTCTATACCCCATGTCTAGTTTGTGCAAGTCTCTCAATCACCAAATAAAGAGATGCTATACTCATACAATATTTTTTTTTGTACCATGTCAGTATTTATTTTGGATTTTATTCTGTAAATAGATTTTTGTGTGTATT
>NC_022022.1:38814719-38830535 GCF_000317375.1 Microtus ochrogaster | reverse complement strand
AACTGAACAGAGAATTCTCAACAGAAGAAGTTCAAATGGCCAAAAGACACCTAAGGTCATGCTCAACTTCCTTAGCGATCAGGGAAATGCAAATCTATACTCATACAATATTATGAGGCTCCTTAGAGCCTTGTAAGGATAATTTACTTTTCAAATCACACACATAGCATTTACTTATGTTACAAACAAATGGTAAAAAAGGGAACCTTAACTCAGATCCATGAAATTCTAGCATCCAGATATGTAATGAAGTGGCCCTCAAACTTTTGTGTGCATTAAAGTCAGCACTTACTGAGTCTTACATCTAGCCGTTATTATGTTTGAGGTAAGACCCAAGAATGATTTCCTCTTCTTCTTCCTCATTTTCTCCTACTCTTTTTTTTATTGAGACAATACTTAATTTTGTAGCCTCCTGCCTAAATGTCCCATACTAAGGTTATAGGCCTGAATCACCACTCTTGGTAGTAATCTTCACTTTTCTAACAAACACTATATAAATAAATGCCATACATCAATGTGTTAAGTACCTCCTGGTTTGGTTGTCATAATATTTAACTGCTTGCCTCTCAGACCTCTTTAGGTTTATACTCTTGTCCATGTATACCTAAGACAAATAACTAAGGCTTAATTAAAATCTTATGTTTTAAATGTGTAATAAATAAGAGAAGGGATGGTGATCTGCCTACAATGTACCGGGACAGCATTGTAAGATTCGGACTTATGAATACATGACATGCTTCGTGCTGTTGTGAAAGTTATAATATGATAGAGATGGAATGTAGCAAGAAAGCCTAATGCACAGATGATAGGAAAAAAGATTCTCAGTGAGATGGGTCCATTGAGACCCAATGGAACAGGACATTACTGAAAAGTCCAGAGCTTAGAGGATGAAAGTATCCCTGGCAGACAGACAGAAGTCATCAGGGTGATCTGGGCAGAGGTGGCAGTGTGGGCCAGAATGTGAAGGGACGATAGGGCTGCGGTGGAAACGGCAAAAACAGGTTAATGCAGAAAGATCAGTGAGCATCTCTCAATCATTGGCATTTAGCTTGACTTTCTTTCCTATTAGAACACAGCAGCTTGAAGGGTTAGGTGTGGTGACCCATGGGAGATGGAGACGGGTGGATCTATGAATTTGAGGTCACCCTAGTCTATATAGTGAGTTCTTGATTATCCAGGGCTACATAGTGAGAGTCTGTCTCAAAAAAAGAAAAGAGGAAAAAATAAAAAAAAGCTTGAAGGACTATTTTCTACCGCTACAAATAACCTTGTTGTCCAAAGAGTGATTAAACATTTGAGAAACACACACACACACACACACACACACACACACACACACACACACTTATCCTCATTCAGTTTAAAGGGTGAGTCCCGGAGTTAAAATTTCTTATTAGGTTTAGGACATGACATACCTTGGCTCTAAGAGCAGACTTCACAAGGGATTCTGGCTATTGGAGTCAGGTGGAGGCCTGGGCCAAGAGCAGACAGCATTTTTAGCCGGAGCCTTTGAGGAGGTGACCAGAGGGTTCATAAGAACAGCTTGACGTTCTCTTTGGGAAGAAAGTTACATGCCTTTGTCATATAAAACCTATTTATCTGTGACAGATTACAAACGATAGGACCTCACAAGCCTTTCTCTTGAAGGAAACAGATGAAATTCCTTAGCTCTAACAATAAGGAAGATTTTTGAGTTCTAATCCAATCTGCATTGCCAATCTTTTATTACTCAAAATTTATAGATCGCTTCTTCCATGCTTTTCACCGCAAGTGTTTTAGGCTGGGATTTTCCCCCTTTGTTGGAACCTTTATTCTCAAAGGTGTTGAGTCTAAACAGCATTTAAATAGTTGGCAGACTAATTTCATTTTGTGTATTCTCCTGGTTAGGGACCTAGCAAGGGAGAGGTTAGAGGACAAAGCATCTTTATACACTTAGACATCTCACTGGCCCCTTAATCAGTTTCAAGGTCAGATCTGAGGCAGTTGAACAATTTAAATGCTGACATCAAACACAATATGAGAAAGGCAGATACGTAAAATAGATCGTCCCATTAGCTACTTAGACATTTTATGTTAGTTTTTCCTTCAGATTCATCTGTGTGTGCATGCTTGCATGTGTGAATACATGTGGATGCTTGTGTATGTACATATGTGTGTGAATGCATGTCTCTGTGTGTGCACACACTCGCGCACGCAGAGAGACAGAAAGAAGTCTGACTATGAAGATGTCACATTGGGCATCATCACTACTTGTTCCACTGAAGCTCACAGTCTGCCAGCATTTTCATTTTAAAACCCTTCTGAATAAATTTCAAAAGCTACAGCATTGTCAATGACTTCATCAATCTCAAAGATATATATCAAGTTAAATTAAAACTGGTATTTTGGAATTTCCCTTTGAAACTTTCAGGATTTCTCCCTTGATTCTCTCTTCTATTAAAAATTAATTGCTACAAACAACATGTTTCTGATAGCAGATGCTGCAGCCCTGGGGCAAACTTTCCAAAACCATGTTTTTAATAAACCTCTCAGTGAGTTTCCACCTCAACCCTTTATGGAAGCATTATTATAGTTAGTCTAGGTATTTCAGGAGTTAAAGGAGAGGTTCCATCCAGATTTACCTTTTTCCTGAATCTCCTCTGGCAATACACTCCCTTTTCACAGGACAAAATTCTATTCCAAAGTTTGTGGGATAAAAGTTTAATGTTGCACTTTCTGGTTAGAATGCAACACTGTTGCAGATGTGTATAAATAAAAACAACTTCAAACAGTGGACTAAATATGCAGTAACAGACAGCTGGGGCTCTGGGGTCGCAGGAATACATTAGATGTTCATTTAATGCTACAAATATCTATAAATAACAGCTGAAAGGTTATATTGTGCACATATATAAAAGTATAAGGGCTGGAGGGCTAGTTATAATTTAGCAATTAAGAAGGCTTGCCGCTCTTCCAGAAAGCTGAATTTGGTTCCCAGCCCTCACATCAGGTGGCTCACAACTTCCTGGAATTGGAATCTGATGCCCTCTTTTGGCCTTCATGGGTTGTGGAATACAATTTTTTTTTTTTTTTTTGGTTTTTTGAGACAGGGTTTCTCTATGGTTTTGGAGCCTGTCCTGGAACTAGCTCTTGTAGACCAGGCTGGTCTCGAACTCACAGAGATCCGCCTGCCTCTGCCTCCCAAGTGCTGGGATTAAAGGCGTGCGCCACCACCGCCCGGCTGTGGAATACAATTTTAAGATGGGTAACGTGTGTTTATGCTGCAGGATATTTGTTAAATGATGCAAAGATGTTGCATTCTTTTATGTTGCATTTGTTTAACTGTGAAGCTGTGTTACTTTGCCTGCCTAAAACACCTTATTGGCCTAATAAAGAGCTGGACAGTCTGTAGCAAGGCAGAAGAAAGGGTAAGCAGGCTGTCAGGCAGAGAGAGTCAATAGGAGAAGGAGAGAGGGGAGTGAAGTGAGAGAAGGGGCATGGCTGCAGCAGACACACATCACACATGATGCTAGAGAATCGGGTGAGGGCTTCCATCTGATCTGCAAGTTGCATGCAGGGAAAGACTCTCTGCCTGGCATGGGCTTTTGAAACTTCAAAGTCCACCGCATGTGACATTCCTCTTCCAACAAGGCCTAATCCTGCTCAAAAAGTTCTACTAACCACAAATGTAACATTCAAATATATGAGTCATGGGAGCCATTTACTTTCAAACCACCACAGGACCATTTTAACTAAGTGTGTGTGTGTGTGTGTGTGTGTGTGTGTGTGTGTGTGTGTGTTCAGGTCTTCACACACAACTGAGGAGCCAATTTCTTCCACTGTTGTGGCTGCTTTTCATTTCAAATCTATTTCCACATTTAAATTTTTATTTATTTATTTATTTATTTTTGTGTGTTCATATACATACATGTTTGGCACAGGAGTGTGCAGAGGTCAGAGGAAAACTCGTGGGTATCAGTTCTCTCCTACTACCATGTGGGATTTGGGGCTTGAACTCAGATAATCACATTTGGCAGCGGGCACCTTTCCCTACTGGGACATCTCAATGGCCCCTCCGTCCTGAAATTTAGGAAGTGAATGGCGTGAAAGTCATGAGGTGGATTATGTACAGACAACTTCTTTCAGAAATTTTAGTTATGTCTCAAATCTCTCTAACACTTTCTCCATTTAAAGTGTGGAGTTAATTATTAATGGAATAATTTGTGCCAAGATTGACTAAATTGCAAAGAAATGCAAGAATACCTTGCTATTTAAATTGTCTCAAGCTCTGGAACTTTTGGGCGACTAGCTGCTCACTGCAATTGCTGGTCGCTTTTCTGAGTGTACTTTGGTATTTTACTCCCCCCCCCCTCATAACTACTCTACAGTGGTCATGCTTTCATCTCCTAGACTATTATGACGATACATTATGGACCACATTTTATGTGAAAGTCTTTAAAAATTCATTAATTCCAGCCCTAAAGTGTGGAGCATTGCTTTGCTTAAAGAAATGCTGAATGTGGACAGAAAATATTTAGGAAATACAAGAAGTGGAAAAAATTAGAGCATGGTTCAAAAGTAACCAGAATAATTCTAGAACAGATGGATGTTCCTCTTAAAAATCTTTGGTTTAGACTTTGGTTTGAATAAAATACAAGAGAAACATCACTGAACAACAGTAGTTAAGATGAAAATTCCCCCCAATCAGCATTTATAAAAAGACATGTGGAAGGAAAGATTTTAAACTTATGTATCAGGTTACACAAAGAATTGTTTCCATTCTATAAAATTAAGCAGCACTTGAATATCATGAATGAGTATCAGCGGCATGGGAATGCTTCTTCCAAAAGCATATGACATCAAGTTATGCAAATAATGAGCAATGACTTTAATATTACGTACATATCATTTTTGCTATTTCATGCTTTTAAAAAGCTTCTATTACTACCTTCCTTTACTTTTGTTTTAGAAAAACATGAAGAATTCCATAGACATGTAAAACTCTCCTCCCACCGTGGATGGCAGAATCATTGCTTTCATATATACCTATATTTTTATAGACAAACTTATACTTACGTGCGAGTTAGTAGACATCCCACTGTGTAATCAAACCCCAGCTTTGGCCATGCAACCTCAGGGGCCCTCCTCATTATCTTTCATCTTCAGTTTCCATGCTTGTGAGGTAAATGCAATGCTATCATATGTAGAGGGGCACCATGAAGATTAAAAGAAAATGCTCCATGATCCAAGATGCTGCATGCATAATAAATGTTACCATTCCCCAACCATGCTTGGATCTTTTCACTCTAAGTATTGATCATTTTACAGATGGTGACACAAATCTAAAACTACTGCTCTAGGCTCAAAGCTAATGCAAGGCACACTAGTATTGGTTCTATATCTCTTTCTGGTAATGAAAGCAACAGTAGCAACATTATGATTATTTTAACTGTTATTAGGTAATGAGCTGCATGTTTGCTGGCCGATGACATTTTTCTTTATAATTTAGCATTCTTCAGCAATATTATGATTAGGATACTGGGTCCATTCATCATCAAATACACAAGTACTTTCCCTCCCGTCATCAATGTAGTAACTATCAGCCTCATACATTAAATAGTTACCACCATTTCTTCCTTTTCTTGAACTTTTTCTTCTTATTTACAACTCCTGTCAAGTTTACATTTAAGGCAGGGAGTAAAGGATGATCCTATAGGAAAAAGTCTCTTCTGTAACTGTACCATCCCAACCCTGGATGACCAGAAACAGCCTTGTTTTCATTTGGAACCCAAACAAAACAAACTCTGCAACTGCTTAACCTATCAGCTGAAAACCAGATGCATCTGAATCCAAACACCGCAAATGGTAATGATTACTGGTTTTAATGTTGCTGACTTGCCACTAATCAAGACCTGTATTTATATGCTCATAAACGAGTACATGCTCACACAGCTAGCAGACAGGAGAAGCAAGCATTTCTGTGAGTCCTGGAGTGTGTGACTGTCTCAACCACTTTACCAGGTACCAGCCAAACTCACAGGGCTCTACCTGGGCTGAGAGAGGCTGTGTTAGTAGCATAGGTTATACTGGCAACTGAAAATGATATGGTCGATAAAAGGAAATATTTCATTCTCTTTATTGACATCAATATTTTGGATAATGTAGGAAATCTGTGAAGATGGGATATTTGTTGTTAGCTAATAAGGACATGCTATATATTGCTACCTGAAGGAATATGTGAACACGGTCTTGAGTATCATCAAACATGCTAAGACAATCCTCTCAGAAGATTAAAGAAAGTGTGATGATGCTTAGAATAGAGTCACAGAGGTTTAAATGGTATTTATGGTAGAAAGGTTAAGAATAAGAAGTAGAGGTAGCCTGAACAGAAACGTTCATCTCAGCGTCCTTTGATCTTTTATAAATGTCAGTTAAGAAACAATGAAGGAGCCGGGCGATGGTGGCGCACGCCTTTAATCCCAGCACTCGGGAGGCAGAGGCAGGCGGATCTCTGTGAGTTTGAGACCAGCCTGGTCTACAAGAGCTAGTTCCAGGACAGGCTCCAAAGCCACAGCGAAACCCTGTCTCGAAAAAAACCAAAAAAAAAAAAAAAAAGAAACAATGAAGGTCCCTGGCAGTGAAGATAAGTAGGATGAGCTATGCATGAGATTTTTGAAAAGGAAAGTATATAAAGTACTAGAAGATTTGTGGAAGAGATCCAGGACATATTCCTGGTTTTCGGTTCCAGAAATTGTGTAGTTAGCTGCATCCTTCTCTGGACTTAGGACGCTAAGGGAAAATAAAACAGGTTCCTGATGATTTGGATTTGAGGAGTCTAGGAGGCAGCCAGACACAGGTGCCTACCTGTTGCTTGATTTTTATTGACCCGATCCGAAACTCAGCATTCAAGGTTGGGTTTAAGATTAACTCTTCATTGGGAAAAGTTACCTTGAAACTATAGTTGTTCCAACATGGTTTATGAAATTAGCAAAGTATATTGACTTTGGGGACATGGTGATGCTTTTGTATCTGGACAAGAAAGACAAGATATCTCTCTCTCTCTCTCTCTCTCTCTCTCTCTCTCTCTCTCTCTCTCTCACACACACACACACACACACACACACACACACACACACGCAAGCAAGCAAACCATTAATGCAGAGGCATCTGCAGTACTGTAATTTCAACTCAATACAATAAAAAATCTATTAAAAGTTAGAGTACTCAAAAATAGGGGCAGGGCTCTCATTGATTATTCCCAGGTCCTAGAGATGATGTTAGATGTGAAACAACCACATCTGGTCCCAGTAGGGATTCACTCACTAGAAGGATTTGTTCTCCAGCTAACTGCATATTTTGTTTGTTTGTTTTTGTTTTTTGAGACAGGGTTTCTCTGTAGCTTTGGTGCCTGTTCTGGAACTCACTCTGTAGACGAGGCTGGATTCAAACTCACAGAGATCTGCCTGTTTCTGCCTCCCTGAGTGCTGGGATTAAAGGCCATTGCCTGACTTATATTTTTTAATGACTAGGGGAAAAAAAAGTAATGTCTCATCTGAAAACAAGGTGAATTATCAAAACCCTAAGAGTTCTAAAGAAGTTGCTTGATAATTGATGTATCTGAAGCTAAATAAATTCATTAAGAACAAATACATGGATTTTCACGATTTTCCCAAGTCAAGAGATAAGCATATCTTACTCAGAATTTGTTGCAAATATTTCGGGAATAAAATCTAGGATAATAACTGTTTTTTAAAATAAATAATACTAGTTGAAAGACTCGAACTTAATGGCCAAAACGTTCTGGTCCTGGTAGAATGAGAAAGAGAATTTACCAGCACTTTGGAAGACAACTCCCCCATGTGCAAGACAGCGCCGATGTGCTGCAGTTTTATTTTGAATGATTTATTTTAATGTGAATATGGGAATAACAAATAAAGAAAAGTGAATGAAAACAGAAACCAGATTATTCCTGTCTTCTGTACACAAGGTTTCCAGAATTCTAGGGAAATGGAAAGTATCCGAGATAAACGCTTTCTAAAGAATTATCTGACCAACATTTCATCTTCTGGCCAGAGGAAGAGAGCAACATTTGCCTCTGAGCCCGTTTTCATCCTGTAACTCATCATGGATCCCACCTGCCTCATGCTGACAGCCCAGCTGCATCCCCTCAGACAGGGCCAGATCCCAAGACCCACCAGACCTGGATGAAGTTCAGATCAACAGCTAACGTAACATCATTGCTGATCTCCAAGGATTGGAAACTGGCTTTCTCAACAAATAAAAATAGTCTGGAAATTAGTCTACACACAGGCAAGACTATTTGGAAATTAAAGCATTAAGTCTTTATTATCTTAACAGCTGAATTATTTATTTCTCACACAATTGTGTGACTCATGCTGGGGCTAAGAAAATAAATGTGTATGAAAACTATTATCCATCTTTCTGGGTCAAACGATGAAGATGGAATCCTGCCTCACTCTTTGTGGGTGCATTAGTGTGGATATCTTAGCTTTGGTTTCCTTTGCTGTGAGGCCTAATAGGTTTCCATTCATAAATAGAATGGTAAGGACACGGCGCAAACGTGTACAGGAAGTGCAGGGATTCTGGCTACATACATTTACAGAAATTCTTCAGCAAGCACTGTCATTCCTGAGCAGACAACAGAGCAAGATCAAGGGTGCTTTGCAAACAAAGAAGCAAACATGAAACCAAACAGGACAGGTTACCCAACTCATCAAACCATTGGTGTGATCATCTTTGTACTCCATCCTGTAGGGCCAAGGGTCTCCAGTGGTTTTCTGATAGGAATCAATTTATAAACTAAAGCTATCTCTAAAATATTCTGACCTGTGAGGTCCTTAAGTTCCAAGTAATGAGGAATTTAAAAGAGAAAATCAACTGATGAGAGCTGATACCAAAGAACTCATCAACTCGAGTGGTTTAGGGGTCAGAAGGTGAGGACTGGATCCCACCTCACTATTTGTTGGTGCATAAGCTTAGCTACTGTAGCTTTACGATTAGCAAATCAGAGAGTTTTAGGCTGGAGAGCATCTTTTAGTATTACCATACCTACTGCTCTCTCTGTCTATATATTTCATGACGGCATAAATGGAATTCTTCAAACCTCTTCCAAATCTGATTGTTTCCTCCCATTTTAGGTCTGTTCTTGTGAACTTTTTAAGGATTCTGAGGAATAATTAAATGTGAGTTTCCAACATGTTTTCTGAAAAAATGCCTTCTTTTCCCTGAACTCTCTGGCTCATGTGTTGTTGGGGAATTCCTTTTATTCTTAAATTGATTTCAGTGATGACTTACCTGTTCTCTTTTGAGCATACTATCCTAGCTGTGCCCCAACAGGCACTGACCTGAATCTAGTCTCGTATGAATATTTAAAAGTGGATTTTATTTTTCAAAACTATAATTCAGTATGTAAGTTTAAAGTTAAAATAAGTTTTCAAGTACCAAAATTGTTGTAATAGGTAATCACATACATATTTTCAACTATGTGCATATGTGTGTGTGTGTGTGCATGAATATGTGTGTGTCAATTTTAAAAATAAGCAGCAAAGTCTAAGTAAGTGAATTATGGGAAATGCATTAATACTTGATTCCCAGACAGTATTATCTATATCTGGGTGAACTGTGTTTTTTTTGTCCAAATCAAATATGAAATATTTCTCTCAAAATGATTAGGAGAAAATGATGTAATACAGACAATGTTTATAAATTTCCTAGGAATTGTTAATGTTGCTGAAAAATGGCCAAATAATAGAAATAAGTGATAATAAAATACTAAAACCAATTCTTTAAAATAATAGTACCATGTTTTAAATACTCATAAATTTCTTTATTCTCCACATTATTTAGACAAAAATTGTGTTGGGGGCAGGGACCTTGATGCTCATAACCTCTCCAAGTATTTCCCTTGTGAGGAAGTACACCAGATGGTCCCAACACATGAAATTTTACTTGGGAAAAATAAAAAGTACGGGATAGCTTTACTGATATTTGTTCCCAGAAGTTTACCCCTTGATGAAAGATGATAATGAATAACTGTTAAAATATAAAATTAAAAGCAAAAGCTTGAAAGCAGCGTCAAGTGTCTTGCGGCATCAGAGTGGCACTCTAGAGGGTGGACATGATTAGCTGCCTGGCAAGAAGAGGAAGGATTCCGCAGACATGTCTGTAAAATGCTCCACCTTATGGTTATATGTGATATTCTGATAAATGTCAATGCCCACAAAACTATCATCCCTAACAAAACATGGAGCACTTCTACCCTCTTGGAAGCTCATGCCTACACGCAGTCATCCCCAGAACCCTCGTACACACGTTGCATCACCGCCCAGGAGGCTGCTGCTTTGATCTCTTGCTCTATAGTCTACATTCTGTTCTGGAATTTCCTGCCAGTGGAACTTCCTTCTGGGTTCTTTTCACCCAGTTGGTTTGAAGACTCCCCTGTGTTGTTAGAATATGAGGAGAATTTTACTTTGTATAAACATACCGTGGTTCATTTATTCATTCACCTCAGAATGAATGTGAGCTGTTCCTAATTTTGAAACCATTGTAAGCAAAGCTACTATTGTGGTTGATCTATCATTTTGTTATTTCTCCTTCAAAGGTTTGCAGACCTCTTTTTCCGTTCCTGTCCTTATTTGCATTAATAAAATACGTTTGTTTTAACAATGTTTTATATCCTTTATTGGGTGTTTATTGTTGTTATTATTATTACTATTATTATTACTTTTGCAGTACTGGAAATAAAAGCAAGGGCAGGCAGTCTACTTCTAAGCTAGAGAAGGCCCTTATATGTTGACTACACTTCAACTCACAACCTTACTGCCTCTGCAACCCAAGCAACTGGGATTATAGAAATGAGGATGTACCCCCACACTGAGCTGGCTCCACATTCTGTTTTTCATTTTGTGCTTAGTTTGCCGAGTCCCTAAGCTGAGCTCAGACTCACAGCAATTCTCACGGGTTAGCTTCCCACGTGCTGTGGTTACACAGGTGAGCCATTGCCCCTGGCTTCTGAGCGCTAACTTACAGGTTCTATTACATTTTACGGCGGAGACTGCAGCATCAGCCACATGTACATTTCTGAAACACCAGACTCCAGGGCAAGCACTTCCCTCCTTATCCCTGCCCAGTGCAGCCTCTCACGTCATATACACAAAAATGACAAGAGTGTCGTCCTACTGTGCGTCTTTCCCTTTGATAGAGCTGTTCTGCTCAATGGATGGCACTGTCTCTTTTCTTTCTAAGATTTTAAAATATTTATGTGTAAGAGTGTTTTGTCCAAATGGATGTATACTTACTACCTGTGTTCCTGTGTTCCTGGTATCTGTGGAGGACAGAAGGCGGCACGGGATTCCCTTGGAACAGGAGTTAGGATGGTTGTGAACCACCATGTGGATGCCAAGAACCTGGGTTCTCTGAAAGAACAAGTGAGCGCTCTTAACCTCTCCAGCGCTGTTACCTATCTTTTAGATGGAGAGTTTTATATTTATCCATTCTCAACTATGGATTTATATTCCATATATCATTTCCTATTAGCCTGAGGGATATCCTTAAATATTTCTTCATACAGAATAGGTTTTTTATTGCTCTCTGCCTTATTCATTGAGATGGGGTCTCTTAGTCATACTCTGAGGTCCAAACATTGTTAATCTTGTTTGTCAGCTTGCTCAGGGGCTCCTCCCACCTTCCCTGGCTGGAATTATAGACAGGACACTATCCCGACAGTACATTTACGCAGGTCCTGGGAATCCAAACTCCTGCCATCACATTTGGGTGGCAAGTGGTGAGGCAGCTGAGTCACCTCCCCGTCCCTCTCTTTACTTCTAAAAGCTATTACTTGCTAATTAGACCATTAGGTATTGTCCCACGGGACCCGAGGCTCTGTCCAACTTTCCATTATTTGTAGTTTTCAGACTGGAACCTTTCTGTTTCTCTGCTCTTCAGAATAGAAATCCCCGCTTTGATTATTTTTTCTGTCCATTCTTCAGACTAGATGCTGCTGGACCTTTCTTCCTCATGATTGGCAATGCCATGTTAAGACCAAACTCAATTTGAATTTTTATTTATAATTTTTTCATTCTAGAATTTCTGGTTGTCTTCTTGTTTAACTAATTCTGTACTCTGATATCATATCTCTTTTCCAGTAAGATTTTACTTTTCTTTAATTATTTGAAAGCATTTCCTTAATTTATTTAACATATTATAGTTGCTATTCTCATACAGCATAGAGTTTTTGTTAAAACTACCTTGAGCATTCAGAGTTGGTTCACATTAACTGCTTTGTCAACAATTGAGTTTCTTTGCAGGCCCATTACTTTCATTTATATGCAAAGCCCTGTGAGGAATTTATTGTGGAGATACAAGGTTCTGGTATCTTTCTTTGAAAAGCATAATTTTTTGTCCAGATTAGCCCAACAACCCTTTACTCAATTTGATTTAAGGTGGGCTTGATTTTACACAGCATGGATCTGTGAATAGACTAGAATGTTTTCCAAATGTGTAGCTTGGCTAGATTTATCTCAAGAGTAGAAAGATCATCTTGCCTTGGACTTCTGAGTGGTGGGATCGCAGGTGTGTACCCCCCCCCCCTTTAAATAAGGAGCTAAAGAATAGATTCCCAACCAGACTATGAAACTATTTCTCTCCATCTTGTCCCTTCCATGATTTTTTATATCCTGGCTACAGTAGTTCAGATCCAATTCTGCACCCCACACAGTGCTCTGAGTGAAATACAACTCCTTCACATACCAACCAGAAATAGGACAGACCGGGAAGAACATGAACAATAATGACAAATAGATTTGGGTGTTCTGGAGGGTTAAGGAATTACAACAAAAGTCTACTGTTGAACAAATCTGACATACTGCGATTCCACTATAATTTTTAGTTTTAGCAGTCATGGAATAAAAGACAATTGATGAGAAGATTTTTTTAAACTCTTTGGGCAGTTGTTCAGGAATAACCACTGGCAAATAGAAATTATATCATGTGAATCTCTGTGTAATTGCAGGGCAGCTTCTTTCTTGTATCCAGCTTACAACATTCCTACTGGGCAGCTGGCAGCTAAGTGTACTGAAAACTGGAGCCCACAGTCCACAATGATTCACCCTGTCTGGGTTCCCTGCTATAGAAAAAAAAATATGCCTAGTAATGTCTATTAATTTGAACTGATCAAGAGGACATGAGGACAAACAGAGAAGTACCATGTCTTGGCTTCAGGATTAAACTAAAGTGAAACAGTCAGCGATGTTGTTACCTGCGTGTGTGACCTTTCTGGGGAAGAATGCCTCTGCAGGTGTAATCAGGTCTGGGTGAAATTATCCGGGAGGGAATACAGCAGAGGAGGGACACCTGGGTGCAGAGATACAGGCAAAGACGGCCATGAAGATGGAGGCAGAGCTTAGAAAGAGGTAGCTATCAGCCAAGGAGGGCAACGGAACCCTGACAGCCACCAGAAGCAAGGAAGAGACAAGAACAGGTTTTTTTCCCTGTGCTGGCACAGAGACTATGGCTCTGCCAGCAGCTTGATTTCAAATTTTACTGGCCAGAGTTAAGCAGGAAGAGGGGGGCTATTCTTCCCTCCGTTGTTCAAGTCCCTTGTGGAAGAAGCCTTTAAAAACGCCTTCAGTTGGATTTGTTTAACATCTATGGTTTGCAGGCAGGAACTTGACACTTCACTTTCCACTGAAACGTTGGTGGGGGAGGACGGTATTTATAAAGTGTGGGGAACGACTCCGGGAGGAGGTTTTCTGTAAGTAGGACCGCGTCTCAGCGATGTGATGATGGAGAGGGTGTGAGTTACGGTCAAGCACAGTGGAACTTGGGCACGATCGCTGCCAGGAGACTTCATTTTTGAGCTCACTGTGCAGGGAACCAGTACAAGGGAGAGAGTAATGCTTTATGGGTCTCTGGCTGGGACTTAGACATGCTGAGGATGAGAAGACACTGAAGTTAGGTGAATAAAGAGGCACCCTAACAGAATGACCTTGTATCATACTCCCAGATGTCAAATTACAAAGTGCCAGCTCAAATCCACTCTTACTCCATTGTTTCTGTTCACATTTCTGGAGTTAATTTCACTTGCATTTTAAACAAGCACATCTCATTTGGAAGTCAAATCAAAATATAAACATAAGCCCTCATGACTGAAAGCACACAGTGTTCTTGAGGGATTCCAGTTCTGCTAAGGAGGGAAGGCACAGGAGGTGTGCCTCAAAACCATGAGCACACATTAAGCCTATCAGGTAGCAGGGCATCTGGGATTGGGGTAGCTAGCAGAACAGGGGCAAAGAGAGAGCTTGTAAGTGACTGAGCTCAGATCACTGTATACCACTTTTATAAATTCAGTTACATTCATTTTACCTTGTGCTTTTTCCCCTGTGTAACTGGCTAGGTCTAATCTGGCTCGCTTTTGAAAGGTTTGTTTGAAGCAAATATATACAAAGTAGACAGTAATTGCCTTAATAGATGTTTAGTAAATGTCTTTTGGCTTTCCCTGTTGAACTGTTAGCACACCCATGAGCTCACCCCTCTGCCTTTTGTATCCTGGAACTGGGGAAGGCTGAATGAAGAGACGGTGACGTGTTCAGATTCAAGCTCTGCTTCAAGGACAACACTCTGCCTTATCCTTAGCGGAACTGTTAGATGGAGGAGGATTTCTGTCATGCCAGGCAGCGCTGTGAAGGCAGAGCTGCTGCAACCACCTTCTGCTCCAGCTCTGGAGGGTTTCTGTTGGCCTTGCCAGTCTGCCATGGTCCATAGGGAAGATCACTGGATTGAGAAATTGTTAGCAGTCTCAAGCAAAGTTATCCAATCTACCTGGCAAGCTATCTGATCTTTAACTCTTCCCACTGAAAAACCAGCAGCCAGGGAGGGTGCTCGATGAATATCCAAGACTCTTTGACATCCATTATCTGAGGTATATTCTAGAACCAGGCAGCCACAGTTTACATCACAGCTCCATGACTTACAGGTGTTTGCTCCTTGACAGGTCATTTAACTTCTCTGGGTTAGTCACCCCGAATGTGAAACAGGAAAAGTATCAAATTGAAAGGGTCATAAAGATTCAATGAGAAGAAGTACTAGGGGTTCCTCATACAAAGCGAACATTGGTTCCCTCTTATTAGATCAGTAGCTTTGCCCAGCATGGGTCAGAATTACCTACAGGGTTTGTTAAAACAGAAACAGAGGAGGGCATACAGATTTGTTATGTGATATAACCAAATGGTCAGCCCTGAAAGCATACATACAAGTGACATCATGGGCTGAATAGATTGTGTTTAATATATATAGATATGTATATATGTGTGTGCGTGTATATGGATATATATATATATATATATATATATACATACATACACATCCATATATATGAGCAATTATGAGAAAGAGAGCGTGAGCTTGAAAGAGAACAAGGAAGGGCGGGTTACATGGAAGGGCTCAGAGGGAGGAATGGGAAGGGGAAATGAAGTAATTATAACCTCAAAAAACTGATTTTAAAAAATTAAAATAGGGCCAGCAGGATGGTTCAGTACCTAGAGGCAGTTGCTATCAGGCCAGAAAACCTAAATTTGATTTCTGAAACCCATGTGGTACAAAGAGAGAACAGAACGGACTTCTGCAAGTTGTCCCATGACTCCAGCCGTGTGATGTGGTGTGTGCTCACACATAGCAGAATATTTAAAACAAACACAGCAATACAAACAAACACAGCAATAGTGCCTTTTTTGTTTGTTTGTTTGTTTTTTTTGGGTTTTTCGAGACAGGGTTTCTCTGTGGCTTTGGAGCCTGTCCTGGAACTAGCTCTTGTAGACCAGG
>NC_022022.1:38805686-38814110 GCF_000317375.1 Microtus ochrogaster | reverse complement strand
GGGGGGGGAGACACACTGCCCTCAACTACCAGTTGGAACAATTCATCAACCTTGTGGAAGGGTCAATGCAAGCTGTGGTTCTGACCAAGGATTTCCGCTATAGACCTCATAAGGGACTCACAGCCCTTTCTAAGTGATTTCCTAAATAATAGGAATCTGGGTCCTTGAAGGCAGATAGTAGCCCCCACTTAATGGGAAAACCACCCCTGTAACCCTGTAAGAATGAAAAGCTGCATGGGCTGGGTTCAAGGAGAGCTGGAGAAGCCAGGCTGTCAGAGGCGTCACTTAGGTGGGAATAATTAATTGTTGCTTGGGGAAAGCCTGTAGTATTAAGGTGGAGTATTAAGGAGGCAATTAACACTGGGCAAATTAGTAGCTGAATGTCAGTTACTTCTCCCTCCCTCCCTATCTATCTCTGTCTGTCTGTCGGTCTCTATCTCCTGATTAGAAAACAATTTCCTTTTTCCAGCTCAAATACTACAATCTCCACTCCAAACACAGAGCGGCAGGAGGAAGATTTTGACTTTCAACATAACTCCTCCTAGCCGGGCGGTGGTGGCGCACGCCTTTAATCCCAGCACTCGGGAGGCAGAGGCAGGCGGATCTCTGTGAGTTCGAGACCAGCCTGGTCTACAGAGCTAGTTCCAGGACAGGCTCCAAAGCCACAGAGAAACCCTGTCTCGAAAAACCAAAAAAAAAAAAAAAAAAAAAAAAGAAAGAAAGAAAGAAAAAACATAACTCCTCCTTGCTGTGGTTGATGCTGAAGTAGCCTGCAGAAGTCTGAACCAACTACAAAGACACAACCCATGCTTTACTAAATGATTTGGTCTCAAAAACACCCCAATAATGTCTGCAAGAAGCTCTTTAATACTTACTGATAAATTAAAAGTATAGTTAAAACATGAAATAATTTTTCTCCTAAATAGATAGGTTTTTTTAAGTCTTAAAGTTGAAATACTTTGAATTCAATACTAATTTTATAGAGGAATGTTTTTCATGTGGATTTTATAGGTAATGTCTTTAAAGTTTTCTGTAGCCTTTGAGTAACTATCAGACCCTCTTAAAGGCACTAGAATGCTAAATTAAGTACAAGATTTTCAACTCTGCTTTGCTTTCTACCCAGTTCATCTGGTTTTGAGTTTAAATTTCCATCTAAGCCCTAATTAATCAAGAATTTAAACTTTAGACAGCAAGGAAAATTTGACTAGGTTGGTTTGACCAAGGTTAGTCTGACCAAGATTGTTATACACACAGTTATTTCTAATTTATTCCAGAATCTTTGTTCCCCGTAAGGATTTATAGTCAACAATAACAAGTATCAATGGAGCCAACTACAAGTACATTAGTTGCTTAGATGTTGCAGAAACATCTAGAAATGTTTAGAAAACACGAACAGTGTCAGCAACAAATTGTTTAGAATTCAGCGAATGTTCTTAGGAATCAAATGGTGTCAGAGGGCAGCTGGTGTGGGGCTGTAACAGAACCCGGTGAAGGAAGGAAGAGCTGAGGGTGAAAGAAGTCACCATTGAGAAGGACAAATACATGACTCCAGACAGAACTGCTGGAGATGTTTATACGGGAGGAGATTTAGGCTTTATAAAAAGCAGGGAAGGGAAGCGCTGATAAATCAATAGACATGACTGATGGCTAGGTAGTGCTTCTAGGACCAACGCTGTGCCTGCCTGGTGACTTGTAACTGTCAACTTTTGGTATAGTTAATTTCTCAAAACAACGGGCCCGGTGGCAGAGAAGAACTTGTCAGAAGGGTCAGTCAATCACACAATGATCATAGGACAATGTGTAAATAGCGTCTTGATGATTGTAGTGATGTCTTTTATGCCAGAACATCTTAATTTTCTTTGGTCTCCTTGATGCCGGTGCTGGAAATCCCAAACAGCTGTTTAACATCGGTACTTTCTTTGGAACATTCCACCCAGTCCATCAGTTTTAAAGTGTAACCAGTCAAGTCTTCAGTTCTGTGACAAGCATAAGAGCAGACAAAGCAATGCCAACCCTGTGCCCAGCACTGAGCCTTCCCCTGCCCACCTCCTGTTTTCCCCACTGTTCTTAGCATCCGTGACTAATAGTGCCATGTGCCTAGCTTCAAGCTGTGCCCCTGTCCTCATCTCAACTTTACGAGTTCACCCAACTTCCATTTCCTTGAATGAACCCATAGATGGCCTTATTATAATTAGTCCATTGGTTGTACAGAATTAGTATTGTTAGTGGACGGGGCATAAAAAATCTTTAGGGGTACAAACCTCCCCACTTTTCATCCAGTTATCAATATCATGGGTAATTATTATTGAAGAAGTTGAAAAGTATTTTACTTCATGGATTTATGGGAGTAGACATCCTCAGGAGAAGCCAAATCCATGTCAATATTTCATAAAACATTATAGGAAAGCCATCAGGAAGAACTATTCCTGTCTTTCTAAAATAAATGATCATATAAGAAAATCATTCCAATAATAGGGAGATAAGCAGATGATGATGCATCCCGTAAGTAGGCTATTACGCAATGAAGATGGCGTAATCCGGACTGATCAAACCTTTTCCTGAACGGGAGCCTTGTTTTCTTGTAAATCTTTGGCAACACTTGTGGCATCTTTGAGGCCAGAAACAACAAAGACCCTAAAGGTTTGTGACAAAGTTGGCACTAAGTGGGTGGCAAGGGACCTGGCTTAGTTATGCAAAAGCAAACAGGTCTGCTAAGTGAAGCTGTTACAAACTCAATTGCTTCCTCTACCCTATGTCCTGCATCCTTCCCGGAGATGGAAGAAAGGTTTCTAGGAAGCACAGGAACAGTTTGGATGGAGTCAGTGCAAACATCTAGTGATTGTCCATAAGCTCCCAGTTCACTCACTGACACATGTTCTGGGTTATCGATTGGAAGTCCTTTAGCATGCCCCTGCTAAGATGAATACAATGATACCCTTTCTCAGTAGAGAGAGCATGAATGCTTTCGTGAGGTTTCTAGCTGTAAAAGAGTGGTCAACAGTGTTGGTATGAAAACGTGCTGGCGATTGGCCTCCCCTTTCCCAGAAGGCACTCTCTCCCAAGGAGTCTTGAAGCCCCACTGTGACCTCTGGTAGTATTCGTGCAGGTGCAATGTGCTCCAAGCTTCTTGGTGGCATTAGGTCCTTGTTGACTTGCATCCACTCTCCTCCTCAGGTGTATCTTTCACGGTCTCCTTGACGATACACCCATCCTCACCTCATCTCACTGACTCTTCAGCCTCCTTGCATCCCCAGAATGCATCTCCTCCTGCATTCTCATGTGCTGACCCTAG
Source organism: Microtus ochrogaster (assembly GCF_000317375.1). Lineage (NCBI taxonomy): Eukaryota > Metazoa > Chordata > Mammalia > Rodentia > Cricetidae > Microtus > Microtus ochrogaster. Next base: position 38,810,818 of record NC_022022.1, on the reverse strand, counting down.
CTGTGAGTCGCCATCCTTGCCTGTCACTGCAGACCAACTTTGGAGCAAATCAGCAAAGGTCTTTACCTTTGTCCAACTCCATGATGCCCAGCAGATCTGAATTGTAACTTTGGGAACAGTTCTCTAGTTCAAGGCTGTCTCTCTTCTGCTCTGGAGTATCACAGGGACTATTCTTATACCCTCTTCCACCACAGTTTAACAATGCCAACTCTATACATTACATACCACGTTAAGTCACTCTGCGCTTTCAGTCTCTCGATTAGACCCAACTGACACAGTCAAAGAACTGGTCTATTTATGCAACATGAATGTTACCCAATAGACGATGCACCAGGGTTTGCTACATCCACCTTATTTCTTGTCATTCCTCATCCCACCCTACTCCATCTCCCACATCCGTCATTTCAATCTGCTATTCTATCCAAGGTCACAACACCCTTGGCGCCAGCCTAGTGGAGAACACCTCGAGCTCATTTCGTTTGATAGAGCTGCTCCCTGTTCTGCCTTGGCTTATAACATTGCATTTCCCTTCCACGCCTTCGACAAGTCTTTCCCGTTCTCCTCAAAACACCTTCCCTTTGTCCACTCCTCCGTGTTGGTATTTTTCCAGGATTCTAACAGCGCTCTTCTTATTCCACACAATTTCTTGAATACAATGTTCAATTTCCATGGTTTTAACCACCAATTACACAGAAGCACATCCTAGACCTATGTGTACAAGGGTCTAGACAGCTCATTCCAATGTGTCTGAACAGTGATCTCTGAAAAATCTGTTTCTTCTTCTGTTTTTTCATCAGCGAATAACAATACCATCGCCTCATACAAGGCCAAGTCTTGGGATCTAGCCAGTGTTTTCTCTCCTTCTGTCTCCTTCCAAATGTATCAGCCACGAAGCCTGTTGCTCTCCTCCTGACTACTTGTTGAAAGCTCTAATGTATCTCCACATCCACATTTTATGCTTTAATAAGGGGAGAAAGCTAAAATAGAAAGTAAGAAGCTTAACCCAGAACTAAGATATAATACAAGAGAAGGCATTTCATGTGGTTTCATCTTGGGAAAAGGCCCAGAAGCAGAAAATAGTATCAACTGAATCCGCATTCTGCTTTGATTAAAGCATAAAATGGCGAATTTTATCAGTCAACTTGTTTAGACTATAGCACCCAGCTTTTAATCAAACGTTCATTTTGGTGTTGCCAGTAAGGTACTTAGTAGGCATGGCTAACATTACTTGACTTTACATACAGGAATTTATCCTCAATTGGGGAAAGACTTAGAAATTGAAAACCTTGAGAAAAAAATGAGATTGTCAGAGAAAAACAAACTCTGCTTCAAGAACACGATATATTTATTCATGCCTGAATTTTAATAAAAATTCCAACGTTCCAGTCATTGTATCTGTGTCTGTGTCTACCTCCCTTTCTCTCTCATCTGTCTGTCTGTCTGATGGCATCATCTATCATCTAGCTATGTATCTTCTGTCATCTATTACCTATCTGTTCACCTACCTACTTATCGTCTGTCTGCCTAGTCATCCCTCTGCATCGATCAGCTCCACATTCATGTATTCAACCAGTGAAGGGTTTTAATCATATTTGTCCTCAACATGTTTTTTTGAATTATTACAAGCTATATATATATAGCTTGTAATAATTCCCACAACAATAGAATATAACAACTATTTTCATAGAACTTAAATTGTATTGGGTATAGTAAGTGACCTTGCCATGACTTTTAAGTGTAGGCAAGGACGTGTTTACATTACATGCAAATACTTTGTCATCTCATATGAGACTTATGAATTGTGGAATTTAGCAGGTATGTTAGAACCAATTTTCATGGATACCAAGGAATGACCATAGGGATGTCTGTGACACACACACACACACACACACACACACACACACTTCTATGATTGCCTACAAAATGTCTGCTGACAACTTGGCTGGTAACCAGCCCCATAGAGGCTTTTACTCTGCAATGAAATCCTTCAGCATTCAGTATAACACACGATAAAAGAAAATCATGATTTTTAAAATACCCTTTGTGTATCAAAATACCCCCTGTGATAACACTGTGTTGCCTGTGGTAATAAGTTACATTTTATTATAGTTTCTGAAAACAGAACTTCTTGAGATGCTTGTGAGAGAAGAGAAAGCAAACTATGATAGGAGAAAAATCAGTTTGGTTATCAGACAACAGGTAGGCCTAGCAACTATAGCAACCCTTAGTAAATAGGTTCCTCTTTGAGTAGAAAGAGAAATAGTTAAATTAGTTTATCAAGTTGATAGGACAAAATCAGACACTAAACTCTTTCTCCTGCCCACTCTCAATACCCTTCTCTGAAAGGAGAGAAGCTGTAAAGAGCAAGGGGCAGGTGAGAAGTGCCACCTTGCTGGTCTCGTTCCCTGAAACTCTAGTGTTGGGGGCTGCAGGAAAGAAAAGGTATTGTGGAATAAAAAGCAATGATCTGAAAAAGTATAAACACCCTTGGATCAAGTGTCCCTTGAGAAATGGTCATGATGAGCTCAGGAACATTTCTGCAAGCCCCAGTCCTGAGCTGTTGCGTCAGACCTGTCCTGAGGGAGCACCTTTACTCAAGAAAACTCCAACAGGATCAGTGACCCCAGATACGGTGCTGTGATTCATGCTATTATGGGAATTCCTGCGCAGAGGCACGGGAGGCATTCCTATCTCCCTTATTCAGACAAATAGTTCAGGGAAAAACAGAATGGGAAGCCCAGGAACTGTCTTGTAAAAGATCTTTACGAGAGCTAGCTTTGAATTAAACAGGATGACTAAATGTCTCAAGCTGAAAGTCTTTTATATTGGAGATTTCTTTGGCCTTTCAATAGTCCCTTGCACTTCAATCATGCATCAAAATAATCACAGAAGGAATTACCTGAAGTGCGTCAACTGACCCGGCAAGCCCCAGAGAACAGTCAGAGAAACCTTGATCAGGAGCATGCCGACAGTAAAGGGTCAAAAATTTGGAATATGTCCTAAGGACATTAATAGACTCTGAAAAAGACTCTTCCAAACTCAATATTGTTGTCTGAAAATGTCAACTAAAATCCAGTCTTACCTTAAAGATCAAAATCTGCCGAGATACCAAGTTTGTAGGTCAGGTCCCCTGTGGGTCTTCATGACAGATTCTCACAGTATATGATTATAAGACTCAGAGGCTAAACAAAACTCAGGAACTTTCCTGCTTTCTACTGAGTAAAGTTCCATTTTTGAGCCTTATTTTAACAGTACCAACATCCCACAATCATTTCAGTACCATAAAACTTCTAGAAGGACCTGGAGAGTTGGCAAAACAAGACGTCAAGGGCTTCCCTGGCACTCAGACGTTTTATTAAGAGTCAGAATGAGAACAGAATGCCAAGGGGAATTTAAGAACGATTTTTGACGAAAGCTGTAGTTCCTTAGCCCAGCCCGACCTGCACTTGATGTCAAGGCTGGGATGCTCCATATGAAAGAACCACAGGCTGATCCCTAGACACTGTTCTCAGGGTCTTGGGTTCCACCAGACAAATGCTTTTTGCCTGTTTTGACAGTGTGGGAATCGAATAACCACGTGAGAAGCAACAAACACTGATGGAGACTTGCATGGACTCTAAATATCACGGACGGTCTCCATGGGGATACACAGAATTAAGTTCCTCTAAATACAGTGTGATCCATGACATACATTTGGATGCTTGCTGAGAAGATTACACGAGTAGGAGACTATTTAGTGTAGTAGAGGGACTTCCTGGGATTCTTTTATTGTTCAGCAGCTGTGGGTCACATTAGGCTAAACAATAGAATTGCTGTTTGGGGTCTCTTCCAGCTGAAGTGTCTGCCCTGTATGGGAAGTCCAGCCTTGTGTTGGTTTTGCATTAGTTACACATCTACAGGGAATGTTTGGCAGTGGGTGTCAATTCTGGACCCTCGAGGAATTTATATAATCACTCTCTCCATTGCTAAGTCTTAAATTGCTACAGATGGGTTTGCAACCAAGAGACATTCATTGCCCACTCTGCTCTTTGGAGACCCTCATCCCAGACGCGGAAACAGCAGGGGCCAGAGGTGCTTCCTGGCAACACCTTGCCAAGAGCTGCTCTCCAGGGTGACTGCTCACAAGACTAGTCACCACTACCATTTGGGAAAGGTCTGGGTGATGGCTCAGCTTCTCCCAGCTTGGCCTCTTTCCCAGGAGGATACTGGAAGTGGACGAAGTGTGATGGCTGAGAACAAGGCAGACTGAGATCTAACTGCCTGTCAGTTCTCAAAGGGTTGGGCTCTGCTCAAATGTCACCAAAGTGGGAACCAAACGCGGGGTCTGCCAACTACCACAGAGATAATGAGAGACTGGGAAACAAGACTCCATCGAAAGACTGAAGGAACTGGAGTGATTTATCCTGAGGAAGGGAAGGTTAAACAACACACATTGGGGCAGTTATGACTCATTGGGAAGATGTAATTCTACTGTTTGCTAAGCACTTACACATGAGCCCAGCCCTTCACACACTCAATGGTCTTCTTATCTTAACAGTAACCATATGAGGAAACCGAGCTTCTCAAAATCCAGCCATTTCTCCAAATTAAATGGTCACTGTGGATGGAAATGACAGCCACTTGTATGCCAGTCTGATTTCCTTGGAACCCTCCTCAGCAGTGGCTGCTCTGGAAGGAGCCACACTTATGAATCTGGTCAGAACTGAAGGTTTAAGAAGTCGGGAAGATGTGCATGCAATGTACACACCTCAGGACCCTTGTTACATTGTGTCTGGTGGTGGCCAGATATATTTCAGGTCTCCTCAGCCCTTTCTCCCTATAACAAGCCACAGTGTTGACAGCCCACAGAAGAACTCTCAACTCAAACCTTTGAATGATTTCAAGGAAAACTGTAAGTTCACACACACACACACACACACACACACACACACACACACACTATACACACTTGCTTGCTCAGAACTTTTGGGTTGAGTCATATATTTCAACAAAACAACCAATGTTTTCCAGTAAAACTGTGTAGGAATCTGACTTGTCCAATGTTTACTGGAGAGTTAGACAATAAAAGAAAACAGAGACGAAAAGAGAAGGGAAGGGAAGGGAAGGGAAGGGAAGGGAAGGGAAGGGAGGGG
>NC_022022.1:38779905-38805586 GCF_000317375.1 Microtus ochrogaster | reverse complement strand
AGGGAAGGGAAGGGAAGGGAAGGGAAGGGAAGGGAAGGGAAGGGAAGGGAAGGGATTAAAGAGTCACGACTGTAAGGATGATCCAGGCAGGGAGCATTACCTGTACCTCAGAGCACTGACCTTGGGCTGTGAGTGGCAGCATTACAGGATGGTATTTGTTCATATCTGACATTCTTTAAAATATTTTCTAAAGGTTTCTTTTATTTTTATTTTATGTGTATGGGTGTTTTGCCTATATGTATGTAAGCCTACTGTGCATGCAACTGTGGAGGCCAAAAGATGTCGTTTATTCCCCTGAAACGGGGTGGTTGTGGGTCACCATGTAGGTACTGATATCTGACCTGGGTCTTCCACAAGAGCAGCGAGCATTCTCAACTCTTGAGCCATCGGGCCAGCTCCAGGTCTAACATTCAGAAAAGCAGAGAAGAAGAAGAAGGATCTGGATCACATGGCCTGGCTCCTACCGTACTTTGGAAGAATTTGCTACCAGGTGACCTTAGTTCAGATAATACCCATATTAAGTTCCATATCTTCTGACTATCACGAGACTGTCCCACCTGACTCCGATAGCGATAGAGTTTCCATTTGTGTGGAAAATGTTAAGGATCACTCCCACTTTCTCCAGGCTAAATACAGAAGCGCTGCTTTCAATGCCCAGTGCCATTTTCCCACCCCCATGCTTTACTCTTTCCTTTAAAAAGAGCATTTTCCTTGGATGTAACTGTGATTCCAGAGACATGGGGAATCGGGAAGAGTCTAGAAGCACAGAACTGGATCTCAGGATTTGTTCTGGGCTCAGGGCTTAGAAAAGTGACAGCAACTGAATACGGAAACCCTTTCCAGAACTGACCTCTGCATTCGTTCTTGCAAAGCTTGCATGAGGGGAACACTCAAATCCCTTGCCACATAGCCACATTGCACTTCGGAAATATTGACTCCATCCATTGGCTTGGGCTGAAGAAATGTCTCTGGCAGCAAAGCACACTTAAGCCCTTCCTACAGCTCGTGTATGCATATTTGGAAAGCGCCTCCCTGCTTGCCCATTCCAGTTCTTGGTGGGCAGCTATTTCGTCCATCTGTATGAAAAGGGATTGAACTATCAGCAGCCATGGCCTCTGGGACTCTGGTTAATTCGTCCAATCATCTAGGTGGGTAGCCAGCAGCTGGGGATAATGGAAGTGAAATGCAGAAGACGAAGACAGATGCGTGAAGATGCTTGAGCTTTGAGGCACTGCTGGGGAAGGCAGACCAGCAAACACTGCTCAGGAGCTCTAGTTAGAAAGTCCTGCAGGGTCCACAAGTGGGAGGAGAGGGTCAGGAGTCTGGAGAACAGAAAGGCGGTTAGACAAGAAAAGGTAACCAAAAGCTGAGCCAACATCTGGACTGACTTTCCTTGTATTTTCTCAGGTTCTGTCCTGCTCACTAGTCTCTGTCCCTCTATTGTTGGACACAGTAGAAAAATGGGACATGTCATTTAAGAAAGCCTGAATGAGCCACTGGCACACAAGAGGCCATCATGTTCTTCCCAAATAGCCCCACTGATGGAGCTGCCTGGGATCCCAGCTGGTGGTTGGACCGCAAGTCCCAAAGATCAGAATCAGTTTGCTCTAGGTCACACTGAAACCCTACTACTCTAAGAGGATTATATGAGAAGATTTTCTCTCTATAAATCACATTTTAAGGGTAATATTGGTTCTCTCAACTCGTAAACATCTTTCAGTAGATCACAGTCACCACTTCCCCTCAGCAAACCACGTTATCCAATCGTGCACTAATGGACATGTTTAGTTGGTTGCATCTGTGGGTTCTACAATGGACTTGGGAATGTATGTTAATATATTCACATGTGTCTAATTTGGGGACTGGGTTCAAATCTTGGTCAGGCTCAGTCTTATCCATGACTTCTGTGTCTCATGGTTATATGAAAATCTTTGTGGGTTTTTTGTTGTTGCTTGTGAGGTTTTGTGTGGGGTGAAGATTAAGTGTGTAATACACAGAAAATGGCATAGTGTCTGGTTTTAATTCTTATAAATGCAGATTTTAATATGGATGTTCCCTTTTGTTTACTTTGCTTAAAGTCTTCACATTTTATTTCTTTTGCATTAAGAACTAGATTCCTGCTCACGTGACTAAGTATTAGCCTGGTTTGCTTTAGGCATGTCATTCCTTCAGTGAATAATAAGCCACGAGAGCCTGTGCTATGCCTAGAGCTGTTCTAGGTGAAAAGATGGTGCCATAAAAGCTCTGTGATCTAGAACATTCCTCCAGACAACTGTGCCTACTTGGGTGACTCTCTGACTGCCCTACCCCAACAGCATCTTCTTCTAATGAGAAGATGCCTTGCATACTCCATACTTACGTCACACTACACAAAAGCTTTCAGACACTGCACTAAATAAGATATTGAAGACAGCAGCTTTAAGAAACCAAGCTGGAAAGCAGTTTAAACATCCCTCTTTCCTATGGAAGTCTATGGGCTTACATTCTACAAGATACCAGAACTACTAGTTATAGGTGTCGCTTTTCAAGCTAGTCTCTAGATTTTTTCTGGTCAATATAATAATGTAAGAGATAGTACTGGACATAGTCTGGGTCCTTGTTCTTGGTGGCAGAGTATTGCACACCAAGCTTTCCCTGTTCTAACAGTGGTCATTATAAGCTGCTTGCATGTAAGATGCCTGTGAACCAAATGACAATGAGATTTATCTACAATGCCTCAACTCAAAACCACTCGGACACCCTGTTAAAACTTTGTTAAAAAATAAAAAAGGGGGAAGTTGTCAGAACAGGGGTTAAGACTGGAACTGGGTGAGGAGATTTCTGAGTCTTGTGAGGAAATTCCAAAAAACAAATTGAGAATCTCATGACCTCAGTTCCTTCAAAACATGAAATTGCTCTTGGATTGTGTTTTCCTGCCCAGGTGTGGCGGACAGAAGTGATTTTACTTCAGACTATTCATTACAACCAGCATTGTTATTTGTTTCTATGCCTCTATGGGAAAACATGTTTTTGCCATGTGAGGCTTGTCTGCCACATGCAGCTTGTCCCTGTGACTGTCCACTTTACTCCTGTGACTCCTCTTAGCCCTCAGAGTATGAACTGCCTAATGCTCTGAGTGAAGTATGATTGCATGAGGCTTTAGTCCACCTCACTGATCAGCTCCATTCTCCCAGGTCATTGGGTAGTTTGGAGGTGAGGTGAGACCATGATATCTAGTTACATGGACTGGAGACCCAGGGTCTTCGATGTGGGGTGTCCTTCTATAAATGTGTTGTTTTTTATTGGTTGATGAATAACGCTGTTTTGGCCAAAAGCTTACCAGAGTACAGCCAGGCGGGAAATCTGAACAGAGATATATATAGAGAGTAGGCAAAGTCAAGGAGATGCCATGTAACTGCCAAAGGAGAAAGATGCTGCCAGCCTTGTGGCAATACACAGAATAATATAAATGAGTTAATTTAAGATATAAGAGTTAGCCAGGAATATGCCTGAGTCACTGGCCAAACAGTGTTCTAATTAATATAGTTTCTGTGTGATTATTCAGGTCTGGGTGGCTGGAAAATGAACGAGAAGTCTCTGTCTACATCTAAAATTTCTAGGGCCTCCCAAAATAGTATCACCAGCATTTAAGCCTTGAGCTCGTGGAGGGCACTTCATACTCAAACAACAACATCTGTAAGGTACCATTGATCTCCATGTGGCAGACAGCACATGGGCTACCTGACCACAGGAAGCTCTTCACAAGGAGATGGGAGCCAAGGAACTGGCCTTCATGCACCACTGGGGTCCGGATGCCTCATCTCTGGAATATCACGTGTGTCTGCCACTTACCATGCTTCCCGCCCTCACTCGGACTCCCTACTGCAGGACAGCCTGTAGCAGAGCACACATTTCATATGTTTTGACTTGAAAACCACGCAGAGTATGACCAGCCCTTCTCGGCTTCATTTCTGTCCTCACAGGACAAAGATGCTGCACTGCTCTCATTGGCTTAGAGGTTCAGCCTGCTCACAGAACGCAAACACAACAAGCAGTTATGACACTACCAGTTGGCCAACACGGACAGAGCTGATAAAGACTCATAGAGAAGGGGGGTCATGAGCCAATCCTGTTAGAGATAATTCAACATGATTAACCCCAGATGCATGTCTTGGAGAGAACTAGACATAAATAAGCGTGAAGAGGCTACCAGAATTGAGGCATATACCAATTTTCCACAAGGTTTTCCAGCAATAATTTATCTGATGGTTTTTGTGTCTCCACAGAGCCATGAAGTAAGTCAAGTGTTTCAGCTACAGTTTCAGAACCCTCTTTCTGGCTGCAGGATGGAAGGTCAGGCTGGTGTTCCCTTCAAAGGTGGGAAACCAACTAACTCTCATGCAACAGTATTCCGCTCCCTGAGCGTACTGTGATCCCCTGCAAGCCCGACAAATAAGTTCTTTACAAAGTCAGAAATGTGATGTCTGTCTATGCTTTTCTTGTTCCATACAGATCATTGGCAGCTCATGAGGATATTTAAGGAAAGACAGCTTACAAGGCAAAGAAAAGCAATAGTAAAGACATAAAATGAAGCCGGGATTCAGGCTAGCTTAAAAAGTTCCTGTCTACCTAGGAAGGCCCATGGTATCGATGTTTCAGTGATGAGCAATTAAAAAGGAAATTTACCCCTTTATCTACTTCATAGCTTTTGAAACATCATCATAACAAATCATTTGCTTAGAAGCCTTTCTTAGAACTGAGACTAAATGGAATTTCTCAGTTGTCTTTATAAAGATAGTTTAGCATCTTAGGAAAAACTCCCCCTAAGGTTAAAGTCACTGAGCAGTCATGGCAGCTGATCACACCCAGAGGTGAGGTGAGCAGCCACTCTGAGGCATTCTCCAAAGACACTAGTCTATGTGTCAAAGAGAGATATCAAAAAGAAGCCTGGGTTCAGTGAATTTAGCAGTCAGGAATGTTCATCTGAAATGTGTTAAAGCTGCCCTCAGACATGTCAGTAACTGAAACTTTTATCTGACCACAGACATGCCGTCCTCGGCCTTCAAACTGACCCTCAGAACCGAGTTACAGTCTCCTGATCATTAAGAATACCTTCTGACCTTTCACACAGTAGATCCCTTTCTGAGAACTCCTCAGAGAGGGAGACCAAAACCAATGCCTCTCTTAAAATCTCATTCTGATGAAGTGAGCGTCCATCATCACTCCATTCTAAAAGTGGTATAGTTTCCACTGTCCTGCCACTTTGTGGTTCAAAGCCATAAATGTCGCCTCATTTTGTAAAACCTTGAGGCATAGTTTCAAGATGGGATCTGTCTTTTCATGAAGCGATAGACTGAGCTCTCTAGAGGGTCATATATACACATGGTTTATAGAATTGGCTTCAATGACAGAGGCCAATGACTACAGCCATTTGCATAGTAGAGAAGTAGAGAATTGTGTTTCCAGGCCTAGAAGCAGGGTGGCTCAGGGTGGACAGCCAGTGCTGAACCCTGAAGTTCCCTGAAGAGTTACACTGACAGGGGAAGGGGCAAAAGTGACAGATGTAGTTCCTCAGAAAAGGAAGGGGTTTTTAGGCACAAAGCCTGAATTCCCTGTTCATCTAGTATACCGGCCTATCAGAAGAGGCTACCCATACTTGGTGTAGTCCCTACTATCACTGTCCTATGTATCTTTTGTACTTATAATAACCCCACAGACCCATGGGAGAGTTTCACCAGTCCTAGGGATCACTTGATCTGGTCAAATTGACAACCCAGAGCAAATGTCACCAAATGCACTGAATTGCAATTCTAAATGGCCACAAATAGATTAATTTCATTTGCTCTTTATTGGGTTAATTTTATTCACAAGGGACATATGAAATGCTGAAATACTATACTTAACATATAAGAAAGCCTGTATGAACAGGCTTAGATTTCTCTGACTTTCAAACACAACTGGTAAAACTAATTTCACCACCTGCGAATTATAAAAGAAAATAGCTGCTTCAATCAAACCAGGGGTGAACAGGAGCTATACCTGATTTCTGCGTCAATCTACTCTGCTGTACACATAAGTTCAGTGTGGCAAGAGAGCTTTGAGGCCGATCATCTTGCTGATATTCTGAATCTGAATAATCCAGTAAAGTGGAATATTTATTTTCATTTAAAAATTTATATAATTCAACATTCTACCCAAGAAGCTATCTTATTTCAATAATAGCATATACAGTGTATGTGTGTAGTATATATGAGTCTGGTATATATTTGTGTGTTCATATGTTTGGGGGCTGAACAGAGGTCAGAGGAGGATATTGGGTATCTTGTTCTATTACTTTCTCCATTGTTCCCTTGAGACAGGGTCTCTCATAGAACTTGGAGCCAGCGAGTCCCAGCAATCCCCGTCTCTGCTCCACCAGTGTTTTAGTTACAGTCATGTGTGGTCATGCCTAGCTTTTACATGGATACAAACACATGTCTCATGCTTTCATGGCAAAAGCTTTTACCCACTGAGGCAACCCCAACCTCTATACATACATCTTTCAAATTCTTTGATTTTGCTATTTTATTTCCATTACTAGAAACCATTTTTCTACTACCATCACTGGTGAATTATCTATTTTTTTTTTGAAAATGCTACCGTAATGGGGTTCTCCTAGGAGCGATGGAGTGAACATAGGTAAATTTCAATTGTCAACTTGATTAGATTGAGAAGTAATGAGGATATAAATAAAGCAAATCCCTGCTGAAGGCATTTCCACAAAGGATTAAATAAAATGGAAAAATCTTCCCCAGGTGGGCTGGAGACACTGATGGCAGGGGGGAGGAGCTGAAAACAGGTGTATTCTCTCACTGTTTCTGGGTTACTATGGCATGATCTGTTTTGTTTCAACAAACCTTCCCTGCCATATGGACTCAGAAATCATGAGTAAAATACATCTTTACTCCATTAAGTTGATTTCTCAAGTATTTTTGCCTCAGTGACAAAAAGACTGACCAATGGAGTCCTAGCCTGTCTCAGCCTAGACCCAATTATTCCAGTTATCCCAACACTCAACTTCTTAGAAGCAGGTGTAGAGGAGGATTGATGTTTCATGCGCTACTTCCCCCAGAAATTCCAGCAGAAAATTCTAGACTGAATAAATGAGAGGACAGAACAGATTCTTTGAAAGTGCTTAAATGTCCCTATAACCATTTTTTAATTAGTGTTGATACCAGGAAAAACATATCTTGGCCATGATCATGCCATCAGCAAGAACCTTCTCATTTCTCTTAAAGAAGCTGCACAAGCTGCACTGTTTGCAACCAGCAAAAGAACCTATCTGGGAAAAAAAAATGCAGTTACCAAGAAGCTCCAATTGACTCCTATTTTTGTGGGTCTAGAAGCCCTCCCCTTCTTTTTAAGCTATTTTAGGTCTTATGTGGATCCATGCTTCCAGAGACTGGGTGCCATTTTGTAACTGGGGACTGCACTTTCGTTCCTGGTTGCCAAGACCCAAATAATCACAAGGAAACTATATTAATTACAACACTATTTGGCCAATAGCTTAGGCCAAATTTTCAGCCAGCTCTTGTATCTTCAATTAACCCATTTCTGTTATTCTGTGTATTGCCACGAGGCTGTGACTTACTAGAAAGGTTCCAGCAGTGTCTTTCTCTTTCAGCATTTCCCTGACTCTGCCTACTCTCTCTCTATATCTTTTCTAGCCTGACTGTATTCTGTCTTACCATAAGACAAAGCAACTTTATTCATTAACCAATAAAAGCAACACATATACAGAAGGACGTCCCACAGCAATGAAGTAGGAGGCAAGTGGGCTGCTTCCTGCCACCCGACTAGCTTAACCCCCAAAATAACCACACAGAAATTTTATTAATTAAATTACTGTCTGGCCCATCATATCTAGCCTCTTCTTGGCTAACTCTCATATCTTGATGTAACTCATTTCTATTAATCTGTGTTCACCACAAGGTCGTGGCTTACCGGGAAAGATTCTAACCAGCGTCAGTCTCAGGCAGGAGCTTCACGGCATCTATCACACTGCCTTCTTCCTCCCAGCATTCAGTTCTCTTTTCCCCACCTACCTAAGCTCTGCCCTATTAAAAGGCCAAGGCAGTTTCTTTATTCAACCAATGAAAGCAATACAAATACAGAAGGACCTCCTACACCACCATCAGACAGGGGAAGACAAAGGGGTAGTAAGAAGATGAGAGAGGGTAGGACATTAGAGTGGTCAGTATACATTATGTACATTATGAAATTGATAAAGAACACATTTAATTAAATTCAAAACTCAAGAGAGGGATATTTAGATTAATAGCCAAAAATGAAATACCAAGCATACATAAGAGCAAGACAGAGACCTTAGACTACTAAGAGATTGTTCTAGCAACACTATTAGGCCATGTAATCAGGGCCACCCTATAACACCTCAAAGGATCCAAAAGAAACAATATATTTGCATCAGTTCTATTTCTTCACAACCCGCAAGAGCACCTTGGAAGGAAGGATTCTCATCCTCCTAGAAAAAGAGTTGACATCTCTTAAGACAGCCCAGATGTTATATTTAAAACTTCAAAGAAATACAACAAAAGTTATGGTCCACAGAAAAGTCAAAAGTTCAGGAAGGGCTCAGCTTCACAGCCTCTGTACAAAAAGGATGCTCACTGAAAGTAAGAACTGTGTCTAGATTAGGAATAACATCTCCAGACATTTGAGAAAAAAATGTAGCTAACCTGTTCTAGTGTCTACATAAAAAGCACAAATAAATTTATTTTTTAAAAGTACTGGGGCTCAGAAAAAAATCCTTTGCTCTTCAACTCTGAAGGAATTTAAGACCCTGAAAGACTTGTCCAAACTGCTCAGACTCTCCCGGGAACTACTACCTGCTGTAATATGCCCCACATTTTCATACACCAAATGCAGAGGAGGAAAACAAAAACATATGTGGCTGGGATTTTCTTTTTCTAAGAAAAGCAAACCATATTTAGGGTTTCCTGTCCAGATGTATCTGTGAGATGTGCCTTGTTTGTCTGCCTGTATCACATCCGCTCCTGGTGCACAATTTTATGTCAACTGACAGATTCCTTCTACAAAGCAGGGCCAGAAAGTTCTTGGGCTATGAGTTAGTTTGCACCACAAACTGACAGAGATGGTTTAAGTGGTGGCTTGTTTTCCCACCTAAGTAGTTTAATTTCATTTAAAACTGTCACCATTCTTATTTAGATGAAAGGAGGAAATAATGGGACTTTTGGATCCCAAACCTAAATGCTATTTTGATCCTCTTCTAAGTGTGTTCGGGTAAGTTTAGAAAAAGGGTTTCTGTTTTCCTCCAGAATTTTCTGCATATTGTCCATATAGAATGTATGGTTTCTAAGCTAGGAAAGTTAATGGCAAGAGACAGCATAGTTCAGTGTTTTACTAGTTAGTTTTAGAGTTGCATTGACCCCTGCTCAATAATGCGTTACTTAGACAAACTCTTTATACTATGGGTTCTCAACTATAAATAGATTAGTAATAGTACATGTCTCCTAGGTACATGCTAAAAATTGAATGTGATAAAGCATACAAAGAGTGTCAATCATACTGAGAACATGTAAGTATCCAGATAATCTGTTGGGAAACCGAGATGGTACTTGTAGGACAATGTTTGTTACCTAGTGGGATGGGACCAGCCAATTTGGACAAACTCCCCTAGTGAAAACAATCAGATGAGTTGGACAGGATATACTTTTAAATTTTCACTGTAAAGTAATAAAGTAGTGGGGCTATTTGGGGCCAAATTCTCAGAAGCAGCGGCAAGCCTGAGAGTTGCGCCTAGTTGGGGATCTTTTTATCTCTCGGCAGATTCTTACAATTCTGGAAGTAGTTAAGAAGCTGAGCAGAGCTCTTGCCAACTCATGAGTTAGGGAAAAGCAACAATCATAGTCCAAGGGACTATCAAATATGGCGATTTTAGATGACAATGGAGGAGATAAGAATCAGCTTGAAATGTAATATACATTACTAACAGACGGGGACATATTGAGGGTACGTCATTAGGTAATTTTTGTCATCATTCAAACACCATAGAGCATGCTTACAAACCCTTGAGGCAGCAGGTATGAGGAAATGGGACAGACCCGGTTAGAGAGCAATAATCATTGTTGACGTTCTATCTCATTGGAGCTTAGTCACTTTCATGATTGGCTCAACATGGCTTCTTCTTACATTAGCTGACCTGAGAGGCATAAGGAACAAAACATTATCAGATTAAATCAAAGATAAGAGAAAATATTAGGATCAAGAGAGGTAGTAAACACGAGAAGTTGCTGCTTAAGTAGCATCCATAGCACCTAGGGGATGGAGGGGTGTACTTACTTACCTCCTGCAGCTATTGGGAATGGATTTCTTCATGGGTTCCGGAGTGAGGCTGAGATTCCTACTAATGGCCACCCTCGACTCTTGGCTCATCATAGTTCCTACGTACATAGACCACCTACAACTTGGTAGCCTGTTTTTTCTAAGTCCAGCAAGGAAGGGAGAGTTTAACATGGAGACTGCATGAATTTGCCCATCAGAACTTGACTATGATAGTGCAAGAAAGAAATAACAGTACCATTTGATTCTTTTTTTAATATTTTATGTTAAAAGATGAGGATTTATTAGCTATGGTTTTCTAAAGAAACAGCTGATAGCATGTGTATGTGCACACGTGCATGCGCACACACATAGGTAGTCCAACAATGACTGTCTCCCATGGAAAGACCAAGAATCTGGTATTGTTCAGACCATGCTCCTGGATGTCTCTGGAGTCCCAAACAAGTGCAAGAGGTCCAGAGGATTCCTAGAGAGTTGCCGATCTTCAGTCTACATTAGAATCCGGAATAAGTGATTAAAAGCATGAAGAAACACCTCAGCAACAGGAGAGATGAACTTGCTGGTGAGAATGAAGGCAAGCAGGAAAATGGCAAAAGCATCCTTTTTCCATGTTCTTTCAGGTGTGCTGCCAACAGAGTGTGTGTCCTAGACTGAGGTCGGTCTTCCCACTTCAGACGATCCAACCAAGGGTGCCTGACTGCTTGGCTTTTAGTTGACTGTAGGTGGAGTCCAGTTGACAACCTCATTAGCTACCACTTGCTCTACGCATAGCAGGAATACAGGTGCCCCTGGGGGTTCTGTGCTATCAGATCCACTGCAGCTGAGAGATCTAGGCAGCTGTCAGCCACAAACCACGAGTGCTAGGAGAGAGGCTTGAATCCTCTGGAAGAGCATTACATGTCCTTAACTGCTGAGCAGTCTCCCCAGCCTCCAACTGTCCTCTTGACCCAGACACCAAAACATTAGCAAAGAGAATCCATGAAACAGAATTAGCAAACAGTTCGTGAAATGGATAATTAACTGTAATCAACAAGTTCACAGACTTGTAAGAATGATTTACCATTCAAAAAACATGTGCAATAGCACAAGACTCGAGAAACCTCCTTTCAAGTGGTTGGGCAGGGTAATTCAGGTAATTTCTGAAACAAGGTAGGTGATTTCTGCTGCCCTTGGTTGCCTCTCTGAGACTTAAGTCCCTATAGCTGAAGATACCATATACTTAGGACACAGGACTTAGATGATTTGAGTTGGAACTGACCTGAAAACTTCCTTCCTGTAGTCTAGCTTCTGTAGCACCAGAAAGTACGATGCAAGCTTCTGGGGAAGGGGGCAACTCTACCCAGCAGTGACACTATGGAGCACAGGGACTGCCATGACAAGACAGCCATCAGATACAATAAGTGGAGCTCATATACCGATGGTAGAAGAGGATGCACTACTGTCACTTTCCTAGGTCAGTGTAAGTCCTACATTCTTGTTCTTGTCCTTATATACAAGTGTAACTACCCCTGTCATCAAAGATGCATCCCTTTAAAGCAAAACGAGATAATAACAACAACAATGACAACCCACGCACACACAAAGCTGAACACAATGCAGATATCAATGGATTGTGGGGACCCTGGCTCCAATGGATACAGCTGAAACACAGCTCTTGCATCTATGTCCCAGGGAATTTCATCAGAGAGGAGGCAAAATATTGTTGGATCCAGAGTACCAGGAAGTTTGCTGTGAGAATGACTTTCCTGGAAACAACTGCACAAACAAGACCTGAACAATGGCAATGTTATAATACACATGCTAACTATGAAGGCAGCAAATCTCTTAGGGTCCCACGGTTAGATGAAGAACTAAGGGCAACTAATGAATGATGAGAGAAAATTAACCTCTCCTAGGGATGAGCTGTCTAACTGGTTACCCAATACAAAATAGTCAGCCCTGAACCATATATACACAAACAACACAAAGGACTCAGTACATACATATAATATACATATACATGATATATATACTGTATACATATATCCATATGTTATACACATACTTAATGTGTGATTTATTTATATGTGAATATGCATATAAAACAATAACAGTCAATGAAAAAGAAACTATCAATTTGAGAGAGAGAGGAGGTCCTGGGAGGAGTTGGTAGGAGAGGATATGGAAGGAGCTGGGGAGGGAACAAAAGAAAGGAGGAAGTGATGCGATTCTATTTTATTTAAATATATATTATGCAATTCATCACATCAATTGAAAAAAAGTTAAAAAGCTACTATCATCTCTACAATATGTCTAAGAACTTTTGATATAATCTACCACTCATTCATTATAGATACATACAGACAGTAGAAGGGACCGTTCTTAATGTGTAAAAAGAATATTTCTAAGAAAACCCACTGTGAACTTACAAATGAAAAGCTGAAAGTGTGCCTGCTAAGACGGACACGTGTGTGCACAGCCACTGCTACCACTACTAAACAGAAATGGAAAATGGCAGGCAAGTGTTGTATCAGTGGATGGAAACGGTCATCTCCCTCCCTCTACAGAGCGGCCCCATGAGATGGTACCAATGCCCTCACACTATGATGCTCTTGCTTCTCTTCTAAGGAACATTATCCCCAAGCCTGCTGACTCTGACCTCCAAGATGCCAGTTCTCCAGGTGACACCCAAAGTTTAGCTCCTCATACTATTGCCCATCTCATAGGGAATGGCTTCAGCCATTCTGCAAAGGGCCAAGTCTCATTCATAGGCACAGACATAAAGCTTTCTTCCACAGGAATTTCCGGGTGGCTCCATTGCCAAAGACCGCTTTGGGATTTTGCCTCGCTTTAAGGGACTGGTTTTACTTAAGAATTCAGGAAATTGGAACAGTGCCCATTTCTACATGTATACATTTTGGCTTCCAGCTCTCTCAGGAGGCTGGAAAAGGGGAGTCAGCTGAAAACATCAGAAGCAGGAAGCGTGACTTTCGAACAGTTCAGTCAGGCGAGTCTAACGGAAACCAAAATAATGCACGTAGCAGGTTACAAAAGATGCACGTGTCCTCACACAAGAGCAGATGCACTAGAAGGCGTCAGCGAAGTGACTCCGTAACGTAATGCAATTAGGGTTCACTGCTGAGGGTGTTGTTTCCCACACTTAACTTCTGGGTATGGAAATACCTTGGGGGATTCCTTCAGATAATGGATGTGAAAAGGAAATGGCCAAATATAGAGGTTTGATTTCCTGTAGGCAAATATTTTAGCTTAATTAAAATCATGTGACCTCACGCATGATTAATTCAAGCCAGTGACCTGACCAGTTTCAAGTGATACAAGTTGTGCATTTCTCCAAGTAATCAGGAGCTAGATTTACAAATGCAGATGGTAAGCCGGGCAGATTTGAACATAAAGCCACGGGACGCAGACAGCCCCGACAAGGCACGCTAGCTGGTGACATCCCACCACAGGTCGCTGCAGAAATGCCTTTTCCGCTTCATTTCCAGAGCTCACAATGTTAAGTTATATAACATGTTTAAAATGAATGAATTTGTCTCCGTAATGAGTTTCCCAGCCTTCAGTTTTAAAGAGGAAATGGAAAAGACTTGCGGTTCCTGCCTAGAGAAAGGCTGTGTAAGTAAGTCTCTCACATGCCTCATTTTAATTCAATCCAAAGTCAACTTTGACCCACTGGTACTGTAGGTGGCTGGGGGGGGGGGGGAGGAAGGGGTTGCTGCATCCAACCAGATCACAATTGTGGCATATAAATAAACACTTTTGGTTAAGTCCTTTCAAAACCATGGCAACCCCAACCCACTCTGCCCTCCGCAAGTCCAAAAAAACAAAAAAAAATTCCCATTTGACCATTCAAATTCCTTCCAAATTCTTTGGATTTCTTAATAAGGAATATCAACACAAAATACCTTATGCAGACATTATTTGTAAACAATTACTTTCCAAAGGTTTGTGGCATTTTGACATTTGAGTTATGCAACTGAAAAATAATTTCAGAGAAAAAGCAGTTTGGGTCTTTCCCCATCAAACATTGTCTCACTTTCTCTTCCATTGGGATACAGAAACGGATGGGGCTTATCAAGCTACCAATTTCACACATGCCTATGAGACATGTGTGGTAACCATCCCTGGACTATCACTTTGGGTTCTGTATTTAAGGCAGTGAGACCCTTCCACGTCCTGGGAGCTCCTGAATTAAGCTCTTGTCCTGGATGCCATGCCTCCCCTTGCTGGCTCTCTTCTGCTTACTGAACTGTGTAATCTACCTGGGCCTCGAGCCTCTGCTCACCTGCACCCACCTGACCTGGCCATGTTACAGGGATTGGAATTGTAAGCGTTTTATAAATTCTAAAGTGTAACGTAAGGGCTAGATGGAATTGTCACTACCCGGAGGGTCCTAGATGCTGGGAAACTGCAGGAGGTCTTTAGAGAACCAGGGACTGGTTGTGGATGACTGAGCTTGAGGAGTCTGCTGATTTATACAGGCTCAGGTCAGTCTACCAAATAACGTGATCACAGAGCATAAACAGGGACTTGCCTGGTTAAACTGTCACATTCTCAACTCCACATCTCTGATGGCTCCTGGGAGTGAGAGGTGCCTTGCTCGTCTGCTGCACACACACACACCTGACCTGGTACTGGCCACATAGTAGACACTAGGTAAGTAGTGGCTGTGTCAGTCAAATCACTGGAAAGCTGGATCCAGAGGAAGAAATTAGCTTTCTCCCTAGACTCACATGAGGGGAGCCTGTTCATTCTCTTCCAGGGAAATGTTAGGCTTGGAAGAAGACTGGAGCTTTTATGCCTGACCACTCTGTTGTCCTTCTCTCTAATTTGGGTCAGTCCCATGTGGAGTCTGATATTTTAGCCCAAGCAAATATCAAAAATAGAAAAAACCACCCCAGCAACAGTTCCTGATGAATGTAACAGGGAGGCCGAAGAGAAAAAGTAGCACCATTAGCCACGGACACCAAGTGAAAACGGGATGGACAGAAATCCTGGGAAACTGTCAGACCCGCAGCCTCCACAGAGCCAGAATATTCCTGGGGAAAATAATGACAAGTGACACCCGAGATGCCTTTTTACGGCTTCTTACACAAAAGGCACTTGTGCTCCTGTTCCAAGCACAAGGGCAAAATTTACAGGCCAGCCAACTCGGGAGAAGGCAGGCTTGGGAATCATGGGAGGCTGCAGCAGACGCAGAAGCACTGAGGGCTCTATCTTACGGTATGTCGTAGGTGGAACAGGGGGCTCCTTCCAGTTTCCTAAGGCAGAGTTCATCTCCACCCCTCAAAGCCTTATTCAGCTCCTCAAGACCTCTCTACACGGACTGGGAAATGTCTCAGACAAGATGATACTGCAGCAATTCTCTGGATCTCCAGGACCTGATACATAGATCAGTGTCTCTTCAGTGTGTGCTTCCCTTGCAAGCCGGGCCAGTCAGTGAGAAGGGATGAAGTGGGAGTGGGGGAAGGGGAGCCGAAGAAGGACTGTCAGTGTCTGATAAAGTATTTATCTCATGCTTGACTCAGAAAATCCTACCCAGGATAAAGAATTCAATAGATTCTGAATGTTATTATGAGCCTCGGCCAAGCACGTGCCCCGTGCTCACTACCATCTCTAGGGAAAGGGGAAATTGAAGCAGGAAGTCAAAAGGCAGAATTTCCTCAAACAACTCTCTCCCTGGTACACAACGACTATTCTGGGTTTTTAGCCTGTCTGTATGGCATCCACTCCTGCTTCCTGAATAAGTGAGTCTATATTTGTGTTTACAACCACAGCTATGTGCGATGCCCGTGTCAATTGTGAACCTCACAGAATCTAGCATCACATGGGAGCCAGGCCTGGGCGTGGGTATCTGAATTGAGGTGGTTAGACACGCTCATTGTGGGTGGCTCTGACTGGGATCCTGGACTGTGTAATGTAGGAAGCGATGGGAGGCTGAGTGTCAGCATGGCATCCTGCTTTCTGCTTCCTCTTTAGGACTATGATGCGACCGGCTGTGCCGTGCTCCTGCTGCCCTGACTCTGCCCCTCCTCCTCCCCTCCAGTGGATTGTGAGTTAAAAGAAACCCTTTCTCCCTTAAATCGCCTCTGTCACAGTATTTTATCCTCAAGCATAGTCACTCAATAAATTTATTTAGTCAGTTCACAGACATCACCCAGCCAGTGCAATGCTCTCTTTGCTCATCAAGGGCTTATATTCTTTAGGTTTCCATCATCCTATGAGGTAGACACTGCTATTGCTGGTAAGATGGAGAGATGGACTTAGTTCAAGGGTACAATGAAGGTATTTGAATGCAGAATTATAAGCTTCAAGGGCACCATCTTCCAGTGACAGTCTATAGTACAGCCATTGAAGCCTGGGAAACTCCGCTTAAGTGTTTTACAGTCACGGAAAAAGATTCAAGGCCATATCCACTCCAGCAAAGCCACACCTTCTTGTAGGGAGGGGCTGATTGCTTGACCTGGCCGCCCAGCTAGCTTAGCCCTGAAATAACCACACAGAAATTGTATTAATTTAATCACTGCTTAGCTCATTTGCTCTAGCCTCTTATTGGCTAACTCTCACATCTTCATTTCTATTAATCTGTATATTGTCACGTGACAGTGGCTTACAAGGAAAGATTCAGCATGTCTGACTCTGGAGGCTCCATGGCCACAAACAAGGACTCAAGAAAGTATATAAAATACATGACCCCAGTTCAACCTTCATATATCTAAAGAATATGTGGCCCTTGTGCTTCTTAGGTCATTGTCAACCCAAGTTGCTGACCTATATTGAGAAAGCAAAAGGTTGTATTGGTTTCCTTGCTCTGAGGTTCTGAAATCATTTTTCTTGTCATTGTGTTCATTATTTCATCTGGATCACACTTTAGCTAAGCAAGCTGCTTCCTTGAAACTGCAGTGAACATGATTGATAGATTTAGCATTAGAGAAATCACACTATAGATTATCAAATTTATCTACATCCCAAAAGCTGTTCCAGATCACATGGATAAGGCATGAACAAAGCAGAGAAGCCCTTGGAGTTTGCAAGGTGCATAGTCCAAGGCAAACTCTCCTGAGTCGTTAAAACGGAGAGCAATGATAACAGCTGGCCGTGGTTCTCAGTCTTGGCTATACTCTAGAATCAAATGACCTGGGAGCTTTAAAATGTCCCCGTGCCAGGGCGTCTTCCACTAGACTAGTCTGACTTTGACTAAACTTTCCACTGGAAATAACTTTAATCGTTCAATGAAGCACACACAACAGTTTTTAAGCACTGGAAGGCGGGCAGTTCTGGGGAATTGCAGGAGCTAAGGTCCCGAGAGAGGGGAAGCATGACTTTATAGTCACCCTGGCTTTTCTTCTAAAGTAAAATCCCAGAGGTGACAATTGCAGGAAAGGAACCTTGTTAATTCACCCTTAAATTATTGGATGTCTGCTAAATTGTGCGTGTAGTGGTCCAGGCTTCCAGGGGCTCAAATGAAAATCTCAGCTGCAGCTTAAACTTCATGAGAGAGACTCCAGCAATCATGCTGTCCCAGGGAGACATAGAAAGGAGTTCAAGCCCTACAGAGTCTACCTAAGTGGAGAACTACACAAGAGTTTTAAAGAGGGAGCTATATGCCTTGTATTTATGTGGATTTTTTTAAAAGATTGCTGGCCCTGCAAGGTGAATGAAGAATACAGTAGCATGAATTGCCACTCTGTTGATGTGACCCAGACAAGAAATGCTGGTGTGCAGTACATGCTCATATCTCATGGCACAAGATAAGATCTAAGTTATCAAAGGCCAGGAAGTAGAGAGCATGCTCTGAAAGGTCGCTGGCTATGTCTGGAAGATGGTTTTCTCTGTTTAACCAAGGTATTCTCCTGGAATTTTGCCTCCAAGAAGACATGTAACAAATTCTGGAGACATATTGCTAACCAACCTACAATCAATTATCAATAATATTTATCTTTACCACAATGTAAGTTTTGTTGCTATTGAGGACTCTGCTTTATCTAAAGGGGATGGCAAGTGGGGATGAACTAAGAGAAGTAAAGGAGAAAAAAACTATAATCAGAAAATATATGAGAAAAGAATCTATTTTCAATAAAAGGAAAGAAAGAGGACAACAAGGTTTACATGTCACATTAATAATCTTTGCTCTAAGAAATGCCATAAAGACTTGAGATTTTTAAAATATTAAATATGATTTCAAGAAAAGAGCTATTTTTATAATAAAAAGTTACTGATAAACTTATAATTAACCATAAAATATTGATTCATTAAAAGTGACTTAGAAATCTAAACTGAGTATCACAAAGGCTAAAACTGTCAGCATTTTAATTGTACTAGGGAAGCGATACATACAGTGACATTTCAAAAGGTAACAGAGAGAAACTCTGCTTTCACTTCCGCAAACTTGCTCTTCTATGCGTATCTGTTTTTAATGAAACTAATATTCAAGCAAGCAAACCCCACAGCTTCATTCATCCTGACTTCGTCTGTCTATCTTTATAAACTATGAATGAAAAATGGATGTGGTGGTGTGAGTCTGTGAGCCCAGCAGTGTAGAAGTGGAGACAGGAGCATAATGACTTTAGGGCCAGTCTGGATTAGATAATAAGACTCAGTTTCTTATTAATGACCTTTATTTTTAAGACTGGTTTAAGGATTACAGAAAACTTCAGTGGAAAGTAGAGAATTCCCAGCTGGCCCCTTACCTCCCATTGCAATCTCTCCACTCACTAGAGTCCTATATTAGTTGCACATTAATTATAGTTGAAATATTCTTATTAACTTATCATTATTTAACATCCTGTTGTTTACTTGCATCATTGTAAAATGATATTTGTTAATAAGTAATGAATTATTTACTAATTTAATCATTTGTCTAAAATCACGCCAATAAAAGAGGAAAGTAAGTGAAGTAAGTTTAACATCTATTATGTTTTGGGTGCTTTATTGGCTAATTCATTATAAGTACATGTATGCATGTGCATATTATTTCTGTTGTTGTTACTATATTTTTTTTTCATTAACAGCATAAAATACCTAACAGAAACAGCTTAAAGAAAGGAAAGACATATTTTAGTTCACAGTTTCATGGTAGCTGACGCATGGCTGCAAGCATTCTCTTCCTGGCAGTAGGACCTTGCTGCATGATTTATATCACTTCCTACTGATTAGGAAAACAGAGAGGTCCAGCCAGAATTGTAACCCTCTAACCCCATCACTACATCTCCTATCTAAGGTTCTCATCCAAAATGTCTATGATTTCCCAAAAGAGCGCTACCAGTTGGAGACTGTGTTCAAACATGTGCGTCTGCAAGGAATATTTTATCACCGAACTGTAACATTTGTCCTAGACCACCATAGGCTCGTGGCCATGCAAAATGTATTCAGCCCAACTTCAAAGTCCCCAGGCTTATAGTTTCAACACTATTCAAAACTCTAAAGTCTCTTCCGAGATTCAAAACAATTCCATCACTGTGATTCCCCTGCAAAGTCAAATCAAGCTCCCTATGAGGCTACAGAGTACACAGTCCCATTCTAAAAGGGAGGCCTGGGATAACAAGAAAATATTAGGTCAAAGTAAGACCCAAAGACATTAGAGCAAACACCAAGCCCTACAGAGCAATATTGGGCATTGGTAGCTCATTAGGATATTCCCTGGGCTCTAACGATCTTGGGTATTCCTACCCTGCTATTTCCGTTGTCTGTGACAATTATAGTATCTCCCAGGGTGGTTCCATGTGGTGCCTGCAGCTTTCCACCATGGTTATACTTCACTTCTGGCATCCTTAGTTTATTGGGGTCTCCACCACAATTTGAATTTCACGCCACAGTTTTGCACAGCTACTCACGTGTGCCCTGCCATGCACTGACAATGCAATGACAGCGTTGCTTGGTCTCAACATCTTTCTAGGACCTTAGTGCAAGCCTCCACAAGCCTACCACACTTGCATCCTGCATGTCTACAAAACTGCACCATATGGACAATGACAAGTGCTGTTGACAGCTCAAGATATAGCCTAGACTGAGTCATGGATGCAATGACCTCTCTGTACCCTCACAGCTGAACCTAAGAAAAGGCCTCCTTAGGCTTAAGTCAGTCAGGCACTTAGTAGGCTCCAAAGATATTTAAAGATTTGCATGTGTTTGTTTTGGTGTGGGTAACAAGGAGTTAATTTACATGAGATGAAATATAAGTAGTATTTGAAAAAATTCCTTTAGCTTATGATATTTATGTTCTGTAATAAAATAGGATCATTTAGCAAAGGTTGAACTCTGCTTTTTTTGTAAAATGAAATATGCAAGTCTTTTCAAAAGCTGAACTGTCTTGGCCAATGCGTTATATCACCTGCAGCATGCACACAGTTTTTGCAGAACAAAACTTTCTCACACATCATAGTCATAAATCACAGAGCAAAGATGCATTACAAAAGCATAGTGACAGTCTACAAAAACAAGGAAGTGCCATTCACAGGGCTCGAGCAGAGAAAAGAGTTAGAGGAACGTTTCCTTATGGGAAGTAGTCTTTGGCCACACTTGCTTCCCATTGACTATTGATTCTTCATTCAGACATTCATCTGCTCTTCCTGAACACAAATGTTCAGCCTGTCCTCTACATAGACTGCATAGTGCCAGAGTAACCCAGGAGCTAGAGATGGACATGGAGAAAGCAACACTTCTTACTGATCATTACTAAGGGACTGAAAGTGAACGCTTCCCTCTCCTCTCACTGGTCTCCCCCCTGCCCCAACACACACACACACACACACACACACACACACACACACACACACACACGTATCCTACAAAGGCTTCTGCATGAAAACAAACATTTTGGGTTCTATATTGTTTTGTTCCATAAAAGAGGCTAGGAATTGTTGGCAAGGAGAAATTGAGGTCCGAGGGAGCTCTGAGGCCAGAAACGAAGGTTGCGAGGGGCTGAGAATTAAAGAAGCTATACAGGGTCCCAAGCATATGTGACATCATTCACTCCAGGTGAAGGTCAGACACTAGTAGGCGCCCTGGCACATTCCACCCTCACAGGACACCTCACAATGACCAGTCCCTTTATATGACAAGTTTACGCCATGTTTCATGTAACGTATGGCTATTTTAGCAGGAGTCTCTTCCTGTTCGATGCTTTCCGTCTGCCTTTTTGACAGCTGAGTTCTGCTAATAAACTAGTGGAAACAGTCTTGGGAGAAGATTTCTCTGGGTTTTGATCATAGAAAGTTCAAGATCAAGTTCAAGAAGGTTTCTGCAACGAAAGGCTTAGCTATTCCATGCCCTACACAGAATTCCATTGTCAAGCACAGTATCAAAACTCAATGTTGAGTAGAAGTTATACGATCATGAAGTAAAGAGAGACAGTGAAATCCAACCTGAATCTTTGCCGAATCTCAATAAAGTCCGTTTCTTTCAAGGAGCGTACAAATCATTTCCTGTCTCTTTCATCTTCTTCCATTGGAATCCAGACAGCAAAGCCTTCATCATAAACAAAACAGCCATTGAGAGCGTTATTTATGCCAAGCACTGAACTGGGTACCTAGGAATCAAAGATGAATGAGATCTTTCTCATTTTTATGAATTCACGGGTGAGCCAAAGTTCATATTGTCACAGCCGTCTTCTTCTAAGGTATCTTAATATGCTCATGGGAACTTTCAAAACAAAAATCATGAACCTGAAACTCTCACTGGGAAAAGAATGCACTACTAGAGAAGTACATCTAGTGGCTACTTAGTTAAGAATTATCTATTTATCGGAACATAAATAACATTTATCTTCACAACAGTGGGGTTCATGAATAAAGTAGGAATTTTTCTGGGTTATTAAACAGAAGTATTTTAGCTGACTTTTCAAATGTGGCAGTACTGACTCATTAGTCTGCACACTGATGCTTTCTGACTGCCTGTTATTCGTCTAGGGACAACAGCTACTTAATATGACAAAATTTGGAGGACAGGATTTCAAGGACACACAGAAATCCATTCCTGAGAGGGCTCTTGTGCCAGACAGTGTTAGAAGATGCAAAATAATGGTCAAGAGGTTTTGGTTTCTAAAATGGAAAAATAAATAGCATTCTAGTTTGTTCTTCCAAGTCATTCAGAGGACTGGACTTCATACCTTTCGCTATTTCAGCATGGATATGCCGGGAAGACGACAGCTGAGCTGAGCAAGGATATGCCTTTTCTTAACTAGGATTAGTCCTCTAATGCTGTTTTATTTATTCTTTATAAATCCATTACTACTTTCCCCTCCACTGAGCCCCCAATCTTGTCTTGTCCCATTTAACAAAGATAACCCTGAGTTTGTGTGTTGAATACTGGGAAGCCCGCTGTTCTTGTTTGGATGTGGTATGTCTCTGCCCCACCCCCCAGGCTCACATGCTGTCACACCCGGTCCCAGCAGGTGGTACTGTTTTAGGAAGTTGTGGAACCCATAAGAGGTAGGGCCTTGCTAGATGGAAGTCTGTCGCTGGGGACTGGCTCTCAGTAGTTTGGTAGCATGGCTCCATTCCCCTGTTTCGCTTCTCTGCTTTCTGTGTGTGGCTGAAATGTGACCCTCCAGCTTCCCGCTCTGCTAGCCACATCTTCCTTGTCTGTTGCTATGAGGAACAATATCTCCTCCGGAACTGGAAGCTAAAGTAAACCTTTCTCTTCCAACCTTCTTTATGTCAGGGGATTCCATCACGACAACAGAAAGTAACTATTGATCAGCAGTCCCGCATCACAGGGCAGCCTGGGCAGCCTACCCCAGCCTCTTATCTATGTTGTTTATTAGTTAACACACTGAAGAACACCAACAGGCTTTCATTACCATATGTGACTTTAGATTTCCAAACTGTTTAAAACAACAAAAAAAAAAAGTGGATTGTTTGTAAGCAATCCACTCACATATTGTCTGGCTCATGGCAAATCTCCTCTCCCCATTGGCATGGAGTAGAGGCCCTAACTTGGGCTGATGTTTGGCTTGTTAGGCAGAGCAGCTTTGCTGCCCTAGCTGCATCTGATAACGATAAGAACAAACACTGCGTTTGTCTTTGCTGTTCTCTAAGTAGGAAATATAGCAATATAAACCCCCATTGAACCCAGCTCTTGTATCTGCAATAAAGAGATTCCCAGAACAAATGTGTGGAATAAATTTCTGACTCTTCTTGGCTTCAACCCTGGTGAGGTAAGAACATATTAAATACAAAGTGTTTCAATGTCTTCAAATTTTTCTTATCGAAATTGGGACTGTCTTTTTTCCTTTGTGTGTGTGTGTGTGTGTGTGTGTGTGTGTCTGCGTGTGAATTATATATGTATATAAGTGTGTGTATGAATTATATATGTGTGTGAAATATATATATACATATATATGTATATATATATATATATATATATATCACTAGCTTCACATTCTGTGAGGCATTTGTATATGTGTGTGTCCATTATGTATTGGTCAAAGTTCTTCAGAGAAACAGAGCAAATAGCTTATGTTCAGATACATGGAGAGAGATTCACAGTGAGGAACTCACTCACAGAGTTGTAGTCTGAGAAATCCCGTCATGTACAATGAGGCTGGAGACCTGGGAGCTGGCTGTGTATTTCTTTCCAAGTCTTAGTTGCCAGGAACCGGGGTTCCAGCGTTCAAGTCCAGGGAAAGATCAATGCCCCGCCTTGGGAGCACATTCCTGCCCCCCTTCCCTTTCCTTCTGTTTGGGTCTTTAACTGACTGAATTATTCTTAACCTGAATTGGAGAACTGTAATTCTTTTGTTTTATGATTCAAAAGACTAATGACAAATTTAGAAGTTTTTTAAATTAGTGATATTGGAATCTCCAAATATAAAAGTTTGTGTGTAACTGTAAAGCCCTACTAAAACAGAAGAGATTATAGTATTAGATCCTTATCTCTTAAAAGTAGAAAAACCCACCCCAAATTCTACTCACATAAGCAAAGAAAATGGCAAATTAAAGATGGATAGAATAAAAACAATAAAAATCATTTTAAAAGTAGGTACTATATACCAACACTTTCTTTCTCAGCTTTACTCTGACACAAAACAAGACAAAGGCATTATAAGAAAACTACAGGGCTGGAGAGATGGCTCAGTGGTTAAGAGCATTGCCTGCTCTTCAAAAGGTCCTGAGTTCAATTCCCAGCAACCACATGGTGGCTCACAACCATCTGTAATGGGATCTGGTGCCCTCTTCTGGCTTGCAGGCTTACACACAGATAGAATATTGTACACATAATAAATAAATAAATATTTAAAAAAAAAAAGAAAAAAAGAAAACTACAGACCAGCAAATCTCATGAACAATAAAAACATTAGCAAGTTAAAGCATCAAATATATAAACGGGATTACAATATATCCTGGGAATAAAAGGCTAATTCAACATTTAAAAGCCAGTCACTAGAATTCACTATATTAATAAATTATCAACCATAACAAAAACCTATGTGATAATCTTAATGTTAGGAGAAAAGCATTCCTGAGGACCCAACATCAATTATTTATAAAAACCAAATCTAAGAACTGAGAAAATGTCTTGATTGGATAAAGGATATATACAAAAACTAAAGCTTTATGTAAGTATCTCCACACTACACAGAAAGACAAAGGCAAAGGTGCTCAGCTTCCTCCAGCTGAGATTACTGATGGCTGCTAAAGCTCCAGGGATAATGAAATCTGAGAATCAGCCTATGGGGACCATGAAACCAAACAGCCTATTTCATGAAGAGGAACTGAGCCCTCAGGAATGGTGCCCCTATGTCATGAACATGCCCAAAGTTCAGCCTCAGGATGTTAGAAGCAACAGCACCCCATCCAAAACAAGAGTCTGGCTCTACCATCACACAGACAATGTATGCTACCCATGTTGTCTGCCAAACAATGACTAACAGGAAACAGGAGACCACAGAGGGACTCTAACACACACAATTCAAACTGAAGATCATCACTCTGTACCAGGACGCATAAAGACAGGATAAAATGGCCCCTCTTGGCTTGAATTGTAGCTTTATTTGAAGATTAGAGCAAAAGCTCATTGGCTATATGGCTTATAATTATATAGAACAGGATACTGCATTTTTAAACAGAAACTTAAAATAAATTTTAAGCTGGCATCAACAGAGTTTTAATCTCACATACTGAGTTCTCGATTCGCTCTTTCATCAAGGATTTCTGAATGGTTTTGAGAAAAAGTTATCCCTGTACCATTGCTTTTCAGACAAGGGAATGTAGTAATATGAGTGGTGGGCTGCTACCCGGCACCCAGCTAGCTTTACCCAAAATAATTACACGGACACTGTATTCTTTTAAATACTGCTTGGCCCATTCTCTTCTAGGCTAATTCTCACATATTAATTTAGCCCATT
>NC_022022.1:38756424-38776834 GCF_000317375.1 Microtus ochrogaster | reverse complement strand
CTACGTTCTAACCTATCAGGGCAAGCAGCTTCTTTATTTAATTAACCAATGGCCTTCCTCCATCAAGGGAACCCATGCTGAGATAAATGATCAAGTTTATCATCAGAGCCAGCTAGGGACTAGCTCCGCATGAAGCACACCATTGTCTCCACTTTCAGGAGTGTCTCCAGCTCTTCAATGATGGAAGAGTTAAATCTGAACCCTCCTATATACCTACTGACAAAACTGAGTGTAGAAGGGATCCCAGGCAGTCACAGTTAATATACTCACATTTCTAAATTAATTAGCAGGATCATGAATCATCACTTAAAATAGGTTCAGAGTAATGTCAAACACACTGAGTATAGGATCCACATAGTACAGGGCCAGAACAAGAGACTTTTAGTTTGGTAGACACCTGGGGGAAAGCAGATAAGAGATTTACATTTTTCATAAAACATGATTTGAAATGACCAAAGGCCTCTAAGCACACTTCCGATGCTTACTTAAGCTAGAGGTAGTCTACCTAGATAGAATGGGAGATCATGGTGAGCACTGGATCACACAATCTGCCAGACCCCATTCAATTCCTGCTGGTGTAAGACTCTACAGCAACAAGGAACTTTCCATCTCTTCTACGTGGCAAATATTGTTTGGTATTTGCCTGGTGAGCGTTTGCTGTTTGCTTAGCTTCTAATCCATGAGTATCTAAAGAGATCAGCTCGTATAGTGAATCTGCCCATCTCACACACCTGTGTTTAAATGTAAACAGTGACAAAATGCAGAACAGCTCCCGAAGCAGTACAGGGACAGCCTCTGTAAGAGGAACAACTGGCACCTCTGGGGACACCACCACAGGACTAGAAAGAAAAGGCGCCTCACAAACTCCCACACCAAGCAAGCTCCTAGATCACCTCTAAGGGACCCTGCCTGCGGGTATATAGCTGAATCCTCTGCAGGATGAACCACCAGCAGGAACCTTTGGTTAATCAAGATTTGCTTTTTTTTTTCTTTAAGGGATAAAAATCCTTTCTATTAAGAGCATCCCCTGAGGGCTTCCACTGGGCATCTTGTTCCACTTTCTGTCATACAGATGTTCGCTTGGTTAGCGCTCAAGAAAGAAGCAGACAGATTCATTAAGAGACACGCAGACATACAAATTCCTCTTTGGAAACTTCACCACCAAATTTGCTTGAGGGCTTGTCTTTTATGATCAGTTGCCACGGACATTGCGTGTCGGATTGCAGCCATGCCTCCTTCATTTCGAAAGCTACTGAAGGGTTCCATCCCTTGCCAGGCTTCTGCAAGGTAGGGGAGGGCTGAAGAGCGGCAGGGAGGGCAGGCAAGCTGGCGCCTACGCCCTGCCCCTCCGCAGTGTTCCATTCTTCCTGGCATCATACTCTTTATTTGTGACTTGTCATTAATTCCTGCCATCTTGTACTCCAAGCAAATCCTACCTCCTGATTACATTCGGGGATTAGGTTTCTGGGCCGAAGCCTAACTTCGTTACACATGTGTGGCTACTATAGAAACTCAACACCGCACAGTAAAATCCCGGACTCGAAGTTGGCTTTCTGTTCGGCCGGCTGATTAGGTGGAGGAGAAGACAGCTACCCCTCACCAAAGCGTGTGCTTTCTATTACTGCCTGAAGAGCTTCTCCGGCTGCTTTAAACGCTGAAGATGAAAAGCACGGACTGTTGGGAGAGCCCGTTGACTTTCCCAAACATCAGCACATTCTCGTCATAGACTTAGCAGTTCTGGGTGGAGTCACAGTCTGTGTGGTCCTAGTAAGGAACCACACGCTAGATTGTGGACTGCTGGAAGATGGGAGTAACTACTGATGGTTAGAGGTGTGTGTGTGTGTGTGTGTGTGTGTGTGTGTGTGTGTGTGTGTGTGTAAAAATCTACATCACAGGGTGGTCCATTGCTCTGATTCAAACTGGTTGTGAAATTCGAGGACCATCTGGGCAGAGGTGGGGCGCATCTTCCAAATGGCAAGCAGTGTCCATGTTGAAGCAGGAGGTAAGAGCCACCCTCTGGAGCGCAGAACCCAGAAGGAGTGAGGAAGAGGCTGAGTAGGAACCTGGAACTCATATATATGGAGAGTGACTCATCGGTACTTCGGAGTCTACACTGTGACAGTGTCCCCGTGCTTCTAGAACCATCTTATTAGGTCCAGAAGTTGCTCTTTTGGAGCCTTTGGTTTGGGGCACGCAGCTGTTTTAACACTGTGGGAAAACAGGATCCCGGTGGGAAGGTTATCAAAGGTATTTTTGCCTTCTGTTGTGCAAACTGTGAACTGTATCAAAGCCAATAAAAGGAATTCTCCTCGAGGCCAACAAACCAGGAGAGTCTAGGTAGAGTGATCAGAAAGACTTTAGCTGACTTTCCAAATTTACCAGGAGCCACTTCCTCCACAAGTGGGCAGTTTAAATCTGTGAATTCAAAACTTTCCTTGGTTGTCTCATTGAGATTCTTGCTTTCCTTGGGGAACTCTTGGCTTTTTGAAGGGTGCTATGAAGAAAAATTAAAAACCTCTGCTCACAATTTGTAGCCCAGACACATTGCCATGCTCACTGTCACTCTTCTGGTGCTGGCAGCCACGTAATTATACTTTTAGAAGGACCAGTTGTCTCCTGTCCTGGTCAGCCTCAAAGAGAAGCCCAGTTTAGAAGCTGAGTCCCGCAGTATCCTTTAGCAGGCCCAGAGCACCAGACAGGGACATAAGAAAACATGAGAATTTTTTCTTAGATTCATTTCTTATGTCTATTTATGTGCATGTATGGCATTGTATGTGCAGGTATCTGTAGAGGCCAGGAAAGTCCATCAGATCTGGAGTCTGAGTAGCAGGCATTTATGAGCTGCCAATGGAGGTGCTGGAAACTAAACTTGGGCCTTTTGGAAGAGAAGGAAGTGCTGCTCTCAACAGCATCTCTCTAGCCCAACAGTCTTCTCTAGATGCTTGGATCCAAAAAGACATGTTTTCCCTTGCTTATTAGTACCGTGGCTTTGAGCTTTTGTGGATTTATGATTAGATAATATATCTAAAAAAATAAGTGTTTTAGTTTATGGATTATATATCATTATTACTTTCCCTTTGCTGACCCTTGCACACACACACTAAATGCACAAAAAAAGAAAGAAAGAAAAACAGAACATCCCCAATGAGAAAGGAATGAATGAAGGAGAAAGTCCAACGAAGGGCATCAAGGCAAACAACAGGATGCAACCTGGGAAAGACTGTGATCTGAAAAAGCACAATACGCAAAAACATGCTGTTAAATTCAATGTCTTTGAGTGTTGTGTCAGTATTTACTATAAATATAAAATAGAGAAACTAAAAAAGATATCTGTCTTCTCAGTATATTTTTTTTTTAAGTTACAACTCAAATTCTCTGGTAAAAGCTAAAATCAGTCTATTCCCCAGAGGACAGCCAGGTAAACTGAAGAGACTGGAAAACCTATCAAAAGTTGCAGAGTAGAGCAGCTAACTTTAAGTTGGAGTGATGGATGGCGATGGCCATTTTCACTCTATGTCTTGATGATGAATGTCACATCACTGGGAAATGAAACTAGTTTCTTTAGGGCCATTAAAGCACACAACTAAATCAAGAGGTTTACATGAAGCAGTAAAAAGTTATGTTGCAGTAATTGTGGTGGTTTGAAAGAAAATAGCCCACAAAGGGAGTAGCATTCTTAGGAGGTGTGGCTTTGTTGAAGTGGGTGTGGTCTTGTTGGAGTAAGCATGTCACTGTGGGCTTTGAGGTCTCATACATGCTCAAGCCACACCCAGTGTATCAGACCATTTCCTGTTGTCTGCAAGTTGCCTGTAAGATTAGGACTCCTAGATACTTGTCCAGCACCATGTCTGCCTGCACACCACAATGTCCAACCACAATGATAATGGACTAAACCTCTGAAACTGTAAGCCACCCCAACTAAAGGTTTTCCTTCATAAAAGTTGCCATGGGCATGGTGTCTCTTCACAGCAATAAAAACCCTAACTCAGACAGCAGTTTTCTTGGTCTATTGTCAACATACCTGGTGTAGTTACTGATGGTGTCCAAACAATGGCAGGCAAAAGAGAGGGACTTACAAATGATGACATGTTTCTAATTGTGATCAAGACTGAAATCCAAAAGGACCAGAGATTAAATCATTGCTGGAACTCCTGGAATTCCTTAAAAGTTTGGCAGCATTGTTTAATTTCCAGAAGTGAGAAGGCTAATTTGAGGTCAGAGGTTTTACAATTTCTGATTTAGCACATACAAGTGTTTTATAGCATCAAAATAAACTGCCATGGAACTCAACAGCAGAAACCTGCACCTTAAAGATTTAGCATGTTAGTGAATTTGTTTATTTAAATGAGCTGTAAGTGTTTTCCAGGTGAAAACCAAGTTACCAATACAAAGTTTCAAATCCTAACGGTATTCCTAAATAAAACTGAAATTAATTAGGCAAACTTAAATGAAGGCAATTTTATATGTTTTGACACATCAGCTAAGTACATTTCTGACATATCAGCTTCACACAGTCCTGTAAAGAGAGAAAATCACGCAGTTTCATTTTTTGATTTGGTACAAAAATTTTCAAATAAATTTCATGAGTTGGGAGAAATAATACTTTGGAATATTTGTGACTACATCTTCAGCCAGCAAAAGCATGTTACCTGTAAATCTTCAAGAGAAATATATAGAACTGAGATAGGACATCCAATTTCTTTTTTTTTTTTAAAAAAAAAAGATGAACCACATCTCTTTCTTGCAATTTTGGAGGTCCTGTCTTCCCAGAGACAACCACCTCTGGTGGTACAAACAGCTAATTTGTGCCATTGCTTTCTTGCAGCACTGACATTTGTGAGTAACTGTCTTCAAAATGAAGCATACCAAGAGTAAAACAAGAACCCAAACTCCTGAGGGACTTTAGGAACTCACTGAGAATTACAATCACTCCCATCAAGGCAGATACTGACAACTTAGCTCCTCAAATACTGTTTCCCTTTTTTGATTTTATGATTAAAAAAGAAAGCTTTCTTCATTCGTGAAAATACACAATTTTCTTGCTGCTCACACAAATAGATGCTGCCGGAAATAGATGACAAGAACAAAGTCTGGTTGTTTTACTCAAAAGAGGTCCTTTCCTTTCTACATAGATTTTAAGAAAAACTTGCTTATATGTCTTAAAATTCAAAGGAGATGTTGACAGGGATTATTTTGAATCTATATATCAATTTAGAGAAAACTATTTTTAGCTCAATATGGATTCTTACATTGTTGACTGGGCAATGACCATTTATTTAGATGTTTAATTTCCCTCAGTAGCATTTTCAGTCTGCAACTGTTATATTCTTATTTTCTTAAATTTGTTCCCAACTCTAGTTATCCCTTCATGTCTATAGTTTCTGCATCCTTACCTTTATCTAAATGCAGACTGTTATTCTCTATAAACAATGTAGCATAACATTTATATACCACTTGTATTAGGTATTATAATTATTCTATCATTTAGTTAGAGTATATGAGTGATGTATGTGGGTTATATGGAAACACCAGGCTATTTTATAGAAGTGGCTTTAGTATCCACAGATTTTGGAATCCACAGAAGTCCTGAGAACAGTTTCCTGTAGCCACAAAAACACGACAGCATTTGATACTCTTGGCACCAATGTAAGCAGAGTAGCTTTTTTTTTTCAACTTTATTATCATACTTTCAGCATATAAATAGAACTTATTTTTGTATATTGGTATTACATTCTATGAAACCCCTTATTAAAAAATCCCTAATTCCAATTAATTAAAATTCCTCTTCATATTTTCTACACATAAGATCGCATGTGCGGCAAATAAGGGCAGTTCTGATTCTTTCCTTCCAATATGGATGTTTCATTTTCCTCTTTTCTTCACTCACTGCTGTCTCCAGTAGGATGCTGAGTGCGCGTGATGACAGCAGATGCCTTTGCCTTCTTTCCATTCCCACCACAAAGCACTGTGCTTTCAGCATCAGCATCATGGGGCCACAGCAACTTGGCAGATGTTCTTGACTGGGACATCTTAATTTGTAGAGAGGCTGGGTTTTTAACCATCAGATTTCTTCAGATTGTTCTTCTTCATCTTCTGAATTATCATACCTTTGCCTTTAATTCTATCAGTGTGGCACAAATCGTTTATTGTTTTGCATATGCTAAAACCACCCTTGCATTTCTGGGATGAATCAAATGCAGTCGAAGTGCATTGGTGTAGGGTTTATAAATGCTCTTTTACATTTAAAGGGGAATGTGATATAGATATGAATAATTTACATTGGTATTTTTTGCTTTGTTGATATAAATTTAAGGTCAATCTTTTTATATGCATATTTCTGATCTTGATTAAGGTATTGTGATTGTGTAGTTCATTTAAAAAAAGGTAATGTATAATTAGGAAATGTTGGTTCTTAATGGATAATCATCTATAATAGTCAAGTTTTTAGTCATGTTGGTTAGATTTTCTAGATGTGCATAGATATATTTCAGATAGGCATTCTTCATATCTTTCAAAGACTACAGAATATGGCTTTTAAAATGTTTTAATAACTTAGGGTTTTTCATGACAATGAGACACGTCTGCTCCTGGCAGCACCAGCTACTTCAAGAGGAAGGTGGGCATCAAAGAGGCTCCTTATAAAGTTGGTTAGCCATTTGAGCAAGAAACTGCTCTTGCCTGGACTGTTGCATAAACTGGACACAAAGAACCCGCAGAGAGAGGACTGCTGAACTTGCCTAAAGGTGAGATGATTTTTCACTGGGTTCCATACTTACAGTGGGTGGATTTTATAGTATGCAAATTGTATGCCTCTGAAAAGATTACAGGGTAAGCCATTCTGTAGTTCTTAGTACAATAAAGCTAAAAATTTCTGGCCCAATCCTATTTATTGAGCACTCAAGAAGTATCTATTAAAGTTTGATGAAAAAATGTTGTCTTTAATTACCACAATAACTCAGAGGTAGGAATTATTTTCCACTTTAAATATGTAAAAACAGTCACAGGCAAAAATAAGCGGAGATTCAGTCTCAAGGAATAACATGGAGGGGAGGAATGTAAGTGTCTGGTAGCAAGGCTTGCATTCTTAATGCAGCTTAGGGCCCCTTTGCCAACTTCTAAGCATATTAATTCTGACTTTGCTTTACATGTGAAATAGACTACCTCGCTCCCCACAATTGTTTCCTTTAAGGTTTTGCAGACATGTTGAGTTTATTTTCCCTTCCTTCCTCTGCCTTCCACTCCCCCATCGATTTCTGTGCTTCAGCTGTGATTTCATACCCACAAGCTTCAGGTAACCACAGCAGGTGCTTGACATCTTGAATCAACAAAGCAGAGGATTCCAGGCTCAGAGAGATTTCCTCCTTGGAATTGGGAAAAGCAAATTTTCCATATATTAAAATTTGCATTCACTGTGGGTCTACTGTTAATTATATATACTACTGAATGTGGCAGTTGTTATGTAAGCTATAAATAGATCCTAGGGTGACTGCTTTAGAACCTCATTTGTCTCCACTTGGTTTCATGTGAGGCATAGTTTATACTACGGACTAACTTTCAAAAGCACGCGCTCCTCTAAAGTCAAAACACTAAGAAGAACCAGGATTCATGAAAGAATAATGAAGTTGAAAGGTTTACTGGTCAAATCTGAAATGTGGGGACAATTTATAATTGAGGGTCTTATGTTCATTAAATAAAATCTCTTTGAGGCATCTTCAGACAAATGTGATAACTCTTCACTACTGGCCCTCTCCAAGGAAGGATGTCAGTTTGACCACACAATTTAAACACGTGACTGGGAGTTTTGTGTAGCTCCTTTCACAAGGGCCAGCCACCCTGCAGACCTGAGGCCAAGCTTCTCACACCATTGTTTCTCAGGTAGAATGGTCCAAAAGGAGGCAGTGACAGGTTTGCCTTTTGGCACTGTCTGAGGTATAAAGAAAGGGGAGGTAAAGTCAGGCCACCAGAGAAGAATTATCTTAATATACACAGTGTTGGTTGGTTTTCTGTATCACAGACAGGAGAAAGCAATTAGTCATGCCCCAGGGAATAAGTCTTATTGAGGACTTTGGAATAGCACACCAGGGCACTTAGAGTAGTGGTTCTCAGTTTGTGGGTTTTGACCCCTTTGGGGTTGAATGATCACAAGGGTCCCATATCAGATATTTACATTTCAATTCATAACAATAATAAAGTTATAGTTTATTATTGCAGCAACAAAATAATTTTCTGGTTGGAGGTCAGCACGGTATGAGGAACTGTATTAAAGTGTCACACGTTAGGAAGGTTGAGAACCGCTGCCATAGGGGTACTGGGCTCTGGTTGTGTGAGATCCTGAAGGAATGCTGTATACACTATAGCACAGCCTGTGTACTCCAACATGACCGGAGACTGACTTGCGACAGTGTAACTGTTAATACCTGCACATATTAATGCTCCTGAGTTTTGGGGGCAGCAATAGAGTTTCTGAAAATATTAGGGCATCCGTGCCTAGAGTTGGGGTAGAACCCTGGTCCTCCCTTGAATGGCTGAAGCTTTCTGCAGCTACACTTTTAGTGGGGTTCACTGTTCTTTTCTATAAAATTGCAGGCATGAGCTTGGGCTGCGGTGATAACAAGAAGGGCTCCATTGTATGAGCAGCAGAGAAACCCCAACTCTCTGCAGATGTTTTTAGCATTTTCCCTCATGTTACTTCAAGTCTTTTTCTTGGTTGGTATCCCACTGTGTGTGTCCTTGGAGACCAAGCTAGAACTGCCAATTGCCACAGGCTGAGGGGCTCCGTGGTTTCCATTCAGAGGGGTTTCAATTCCACATTTCAAATTTGGTTTGGATTGAATTTTGGGCCACAGTTCTCATAGATCCAAAAGAAAAAAAGTGTTCCTCTTCAAAAAGGTTCTTTGTTTTCAAGCTGCACATAGAAAGGGGGGGGAAATTATAAGCCAAATCTAAATTACTGTTATTATTGATGATTATTTATAAGCATAATTTTTCTAAGACCACGGTTCCAATGCACAAGTCATGACTACGAAATAAACAGAAACCACTGCCCTGGAACAGGGGGCAGACAGGAGCTCACTCACATCCTGGAGCATCCAGTCATAGAAGTTTTCCACAGCATCCAAAAGTGAGTCTGTCTCCCATCTATCTCCATGGTGCTATTCTGTGTTTAAGAAGAAAAAAAAAGAAAACCAGCTAAGAAGGATTGTAAATATCACTATTTAAACACCTCTGTAAAATTCAAGAAACTGTCGCACATACACTAAACTGTCATCTTTCGACCTTTGCTCTATGTGACTGGGGGAACCCGAGGCTCAGCAAAGCTAGGCTGAGCGATGCCGTGAATGGAATTGACTCATGAACTCAAGTTGTATCCCCACTCTCAGAAGGATCTCGTTAGAAGATTAAAGAGAAAACCTTATTGGTTAGGAGCCTCTGCAGCGATAACAGCGCTGTGCACAATGAAAGGTTTGAAGTTGCTGAGTCCCGTGGTTATGCAGATTTGTCTAGCCCTTCCACAGTACCCGGGATGAATGCTTGTTTCTTGGCGTGTCACCCCGCAACACTCAAGTGGGGAGAAAAAGCTTACGTGGCTTTTCACACGCTGTAGTTCCTGTAACTACAGAGAATGAGGAGTCAGCGACTCAAAGCGTCCCTCTCTCTTGCTTCTCCGGAGGCCACTGTTGAGACTAAGAGCATGAGCCACTGGCACCAGTGTCTGTGCTGGAGGTCAAGCCAGATGCAGTTCATACACGGCTTTCCTGGGGGACATTAGAACTTTCATTTGTTACCACATAGTCCACATTCTCTCATGATTTTTCTCTCTCTCTCCCCACATTGCCTTTAATTAAACAACTCCTCATGACACACTATGATTCCTTCTAGAATGGGGCTGTTTAGCATCTAGATTGCATAGCACCTGGCACAGAGAACAGGCTTCACAGACATTCATAACACCATCGGTAAGGTGTGATGTCAGAAGACGCACTGTAGGAATGAACTGGGAGCCTGGGGGAATCGGGGCACCACTGAGTCCCTGTGTATCAGGGAAGCATAATCCTGGAGATATAAACTGCTTTGGTCAACTGTGTAATCCATTTTCAACCAGGAGGAAATCCTATCATGGTGTTAGGAAGCTAAACTCCTCCCACTTACATTCATTGTCTACATCACAGTCTTAGTCCATAGGGACACTGCCACCTCACATCACCCGAGAACCGTCTTAATCCCTTCTTTCCGTCAGTAGTAGGAATGTGCTGGATCAAATCACGCATGTTTTCTTAACCCTCCCCTTCCCAAACAATAGCAGAATATATAGGCCAAGAAACCTGGAGGGTCAAGTGTAATCTGGGGTCAGCTCACCAAAGCTGCCTAACATGAAGATGCAAGCGTGGGGGAAGGAGACACTTCTGATGGACGGCTATGAAACAGAGACTCTCACCACGAGGACCAGAAATGGACTACTGTTCTGGCTCTGATCTCCAGTGAAGATGCACAGACTTGTAAGAGACAGGAACAAAAGGATCTCCACAGATTCACTATCTGGTTACTGAGTGATAGAATGACTCTGTTCTCCCTGACGCAAGAGCCCGTCCCTAGCA
The DNA here is from genome assembly GCF_000317375.1 of Microtus ochrogaster. Lineage (NCBI taxonomy): Eukaryota > Metazoa > Chordata > Mammalia > Rodentia > Cricetidae > Microtus > Microtus ochrogaster. The sequence continues at coordinate 38,766,239 of NC_022022.1, read as the reverse complement.
CATCTATAGGATGTGCTATTTCCAAACGCTTTTACACACGCAGTCTTAATTCATCCTCTTGGAAGAATCAGGGCAGAGCTATTAATAGCTCATTATCCAGGCACCGAGTCAAACTGGGTTAGGTCCTGGCTCCCGTGCCCTTGCTATGTGACTCTGGACAGACTTTAACTTCTTGGAGCCCGGTTTCCGTGCTGGCTGAAGAGATCCTAACATACATATCTTGAGTTTCTAAGATTAGATAAGATAGCATACACAAAATATTTGACTCGTTGCCTCATAGAGAATAACTTCTTAATAAAAGACAGCTGTAAGTGGTATAAATATCATCATTTAAGAAGACATTTCTCTGCCCTTCCAGAACTATGCTCATGGACAAGCGAAGGAAGACCTGGATTAAATGCTGGCTCTGAGCCTGATCACAAGCTGCTGCCTGGGAGCCCTGACCGTCTGGTGTAGTCCCGGCTCCCACTGACTTGAGTCAGCCTCCTGCCCACGTCTGGAGAGAGCTCTGGGTTTCCCTCCATCACATGAGTCTTCGAACCTTCTCACTGATTGCATGCTGCCTGATGCCAGCCAGTGTCAGCAGTGGGCAGTACGTGACGTGGCCATCAGACCAATATGCTTCATGATTCCTGAAGTCAGCCAGGAAGACACTGCTTTTCTTAGAGAGACTTTTGGGGGAGGGGGGGAATAAATTCCTCCTTTCAAGTAAAATAACCCTGACTGGAATTGCTGTGCCATGGCAGCCGCATCAGGGCAGCATTAAAGGAAAGCTCTAACTAAGCACTGTTTAGAATCTCGGAGCTGTGTAGAGTCTATGGTCTAATTTCTGCCGTGTGTTCTATCATTAACAGTTCGAGAAACACCCTACATTTTTTAATCAACTGAGCCACACAACCCCCACTTATAACACAGCATCTCCCAAAGGAGAGAAACAGTCTTTCATTGAACAGGGAGGTGTCCTTCGGAGACCATTATTTTTGCTGGCTAGCATCTCTTTTCAACTGACTAACTGGGTGGAGACAAAAGAATAGGTTACAGAGAGGAGAGCTCAATGTCAGCCTCTTCTGGTTCAGAACATGAAAGGGACGCTGTCTATCATGAAGCAGGCTGGCTTACTGGTAGGAACTGCTTTTATTCCTGTTTAAAACCTCAGAATAGTATCTCAATGGACAGTTTGCAAAACAAGACCTCCACATGGCCAGTGAGTACACCAAATACTTTGGACCACTTACCACCAAGGGACTTCAAAACGCACTGCAATGAGAGGTCCTTGTAACTCCAGACGGAATATCTATTTTCAGAAAGACAAAAATCCATATGCGGAGCAGATTAGGAGAAAGGGGAACATGTACACACTCTTGGTAGGAATGCAAGTTAATGTAGACTTTATGAAAAACACACAGAGGAAATGACTTAATGAGAATGAGACACCTGCCTTATCCGTAGCAGTCAAGAAATGGAATCGATGAAGCTGTCCGTGAACGGGAGAGTAGATACAGGGAGTTTGATGTATGTGCTGGAATATTATTCAGTCATAAAAATGACCCCCTCTAATTTGTGTCAATGCTGATGAAATTTTAACTATATCAAGTGGCATAAAAGGCAAGCACATGTCCCTCTGCATTTGTAGAAACTTTAATATCAGCTTCTTTAATCGAGTCCATTGTGATCTCTAGAGACTGAGAAATGCAATAAGGGGAGAAGTGAATATTCCCCAAAGGGCACTGAAACGGAGGGGGGTTTATTCAGGTGCTCCATCGCGCAGGACGGTAGTCAGAGTTTCCAACAACCTGTGCCTCAACCCATCCAGAAGTATCCAGTTTCCTAATGCATATGTTGCTAGTGTTTGAGACAAAAAAATGTGAATTTCTCTGATGTGGTCCTCATTAAAATACTGTACTGACCCTTCATAAACATGCACAAACTAGCTGTGTCAATAAAGAAGGCAATACAAACAGAATTGAACCAGGAACATCTCTCCAGCTGAGCCAAGCCTCAGACACTTGAAGAACACCTCAGGTACAGTGTTCTCCATGGGGAGTGGCGGGGAAGTCATGGGTGGAAAAGCTGAGCTCTGGTCCCTATCCACAGAGTTTCCAGAACACATTGTATCACTTAAAACAGCCACGAAGCTGGAGCACAGTCAGGCATAGGCTCGGCCTTGATGCTGGAGCACAGAGACAGGCATAGCCTCGGCCATGATGCTGGAGCACAGAGTCAGGCATAGGCTCAAGCAAGAAGCCTCTGTGCTGCTTCTCAGGCTTTCCCAGGTTGTAGAGAAACCCAGGAGTGAGGAACTTGGCTTTGGGAATCCCTGGCAATCGCTGGAGTTGGAAGTATGAAGCAAAGGAGACTGCAGACATCTAACCTTCGCATGCACCCATCCTCTGAGTCACCCCTGCCTCCCGTCCTTTACTCCCACAACCATCCTTTCCCTCGGTTCTCTCAGCCTCCCTGCCACACAGGAAACCCCGCAGGCGTCTCTCTTGTCTTCTTTGGTACCGCTGCCATTACTTATTGCTGGGAGGGCACGAAAAGCTGCCTCTGCCCTGACTTTTCTTTTGTCCTCTTTGAAATTATTTGCTCTACCTCCCCCACCTTGATCTCTTGAAAACGCAAATCAGCAAAAACCTGTTCTTTTCACTCCCTTGTCCGACAGTTTCCAAGATCCTGACACTCCCCACAGCTTGCTACCAGTGCCAATCAGTGGTCTAGAGACGGCTCCCAGGGTTCTTCCATGGATGGATGCTTACCCTTAATCTTTCCGAGTTTCTGCCTCCCCGTCCATAAAGAGGGGATGGTAGTAACAATGATCTCTAAAGGTTCTTGTGGGGGCAATGGGGGAGGGTTTCTAGGAGACACAGTGAGTAAAATCCTTAGCAGAATTGTCGACTGCGTGCTAAGTGAATGCTGCTGTTACAGTCTTTAACACCCAGACACCCAGATACCCAGACCCTACGTCATAGACCCTTCTGTCCCAGGAACAGACCATGGTATCTCTCTGTTATCTCAAAATCTTTGCGCCTGCTCTTGTGATTAGTTGGTATCACTGAATATTCATTCAACAGATGTTGACTGAACATCTGCACTCACCCATGACCTCAGCACCTACCGTTGACAGTAAGTGTCCAAGTGATAGCCAACAGCAAGACACAATATATACGAATGCATGTCAAATTTATATTCTGGAAACGATGATTTGAGGGTCTCAACATAAGGCAAATGGCTTATGTTGTGGTATATGCTCAGTGGTGGAATGCTTGCCTACTATGTGGGAGCCATAGGTTCGATCCTAGTGCTGAAAAGAGGGGCAGGAGAGTCAACCCGGACAATGAATCTAATTATTTTTACTAAAAACTCAATATTACATTCCACTCAATATTTAATACCAAGTGAATCAATATAAAAAGTCAGCTATAATTTTGCATTTGAAGACACTGCTTCAGAATGGTGAAGTCTGATAGCTGGGGTGTTTATAGACTCCCCGTGGATGCATCCAAAAGGGACAGACAGAAGCCACTGAGAGATGCCTGGAGGCACAGAAGTCACTGAGACCCAGCAAATGAGGCTTACTCAGAGTGTCTGGGGTTGTATTCTTTCTTTCCTGGATAAATTGTGAAGACCATTTCCAGTATCTTGCTTTCAGCAATTGGCTGCTTTTCCTGTTTCTATGGGGGTTAACACAGCTTTCATACTCAAATGGAGCAATCTGCCGAATCACATATTGAACTATAGGACGAGTAAGGAAAAATGCTTCTATTTCCAAGAGCTGGGGTCACTTCTCACTTCTTCTTTCAGACACAGTGACACGAGCTTCTTGGTTATTATTTTTAAATTACAAGTCAACTCTGGACCTATTTCTGGTCCCTTTTAATAAGGTTAAGAATAAGTTGCACAGTCATAGTGAATGAGTGGCTGCAAATAGCCAAAGTCAACTCCCACTGCAAGGACACAGTCCTTGTCACTGTGTTACAAAGAAGTACTTTCTAATTAGTGCTTATCTTATCAAAATAATGTCCAGGGTAACAGTGATGTCATAATCACCTGTCGTAAAACATTGCTCTAGCTATGTAAAGATTGTGTTTGTTTATGTTGTAGACTATTACTTTAACTATGTAAATGTGTGTTGTTTTTTTTTGTTAGAGACTATTTAACTACTTAAAGGTGTGTGGTTTTTGTTTATGTTGTAGACTATGTAAGGGTTGTGGTATTTGTTTATGTTGTATATTATTATGTTAACTATATAAAGGTGTGTGGCTTTTGTTTATGTTGTAAACTATTTCTTTAACTATGTAAAGGTGAGTGGCATTTGTTTATGTTGTAGACTACTTAACTATGTAAAGATTGTGTTTGTTCATGTTGTAGACAATTCCTTTATGTAAAGATCGTGTTTATGTTGTCGACTATTACTTTAACCATGTAAAGATTGCATTTGTTGGGGCTGGAGAGATGGCTCAGAGGTTGAGTATGGCCTGCTCTTCCAAAGGTTCAATTCCCAGCAACCACATGGTGGCTCACAACCATTTGTAACGGAGTCTGGCGCCCTCTTCTGGCCTACAGGCATATACACAGACAGAATATTGTATACATAATAAATAAATATTTTTTTAAAAAAAGATTGCATTTGTTTATGTTGTAGACTATTATTTTAACTGTGCAAAGGTGTATTGCTTTTGTTTGTGTTGCAGACTATTTAACTATGTAAAGATGAGTGGCATTTGTTTATGCTGTAGACTATAACTTTAACTATGTAAAGATTGTGTTTTTCATGTTGTAGACTATTACATTAACTATGTATAGGTGTGTTAATTTTGTTTGTGTTTTTAGACTAACTTTTTAAAGGTGTGTTGCTTTTGTTTTTGTTAGACTATTACTTTAACTATGTAAATGTGTGTTGTTTTTGTTTTGTTAGAGACTATTTAACTACTTAAAGGTGTGTGGCTTTTGTTTATGTTGTAGACTATTTAACTATTTAAAGGTGTGTGGCTTTTGTTTATGTTGTAGACTATTTAACTATGTAAGGGTGTGTGGCATTTGTTTATGTTGTATACTATTATGTTAACTATACAAAGGTGTGTTGCTTTTGTTTATGTTGTGGACTATTACTTTAACTTTGTAAAGGTGAGTGGCATTTGTTTATGTTGTAGACAATTCCTTTAACCATGTAAAGATTGTGTTTGTTGGGGCTGGAGAGATGGCTCAGAGGTTAAGAGCATGGCCAGCTCTTCCAAAGGTCCTGAGTTCAATTCCCAGCAACCACATGGTGGCTCACAACCATTTGTAATGGAGTCTGGCACCCTCTTCTGGCCTACAGGCATACAGACAGAATATTGTATACATAATAAATATTTTTTTAAAAAGATTGTGTTTGTTTATGTTGTAGACAATTACTTTAACTGTGCAAAGGTATATTGCTTTTGTTTGTGTTGCAGACTAACTATGTAAAGGTGAGTGGCATTTGTTTATGCTGTAGACTATAACTTTAACTATGTAAAGATTGCGTTTTTCATGTTGTAGACTATTACATTAACTATGTATAGGTGTGTTAATTTTGTTTGTGTTTTAGACAATTTAACTTTTTTAAGGTGTGTTGCTTTTGCTTTTGTTAGACTACTACTTTAACTATGTAAATGTGTGTTGTTTTTGTTTTGTTAGACTATTTAACTACTTAAAGGTGTGTTGTTTTTTGTTTATGTTGTAGACTAACTATGTAAGGGTGTGTGGCATTTGTTTATGTTGTATACTATTATGTTAACTATGTAAAGGTGTGTTGCTTTTATGTTGTAGACTATTTAACTATGTAAAGGTGAGTCGTGTTTGTTTATGTTGTAGACTATAACTTTAACTATGTAAAGATTGTGTTTTTTTTCATGTTGTAAACAATTCCTTTAACTATGTAAAGATTGTGTTTATGTTGTAGACTATTACTTTAACCATGTAAAGATTGTGTTTATTTATGTTGTAGACTATTACTTTAACTGTGCAAAGGTGTATTGCTTTTGTTTGTGTTGCAGACTATTTAACTATGTAAAGGTGTGTTGCTTTTGTTTATGTTTTTGACTATTTAACTATGTAAAGATTGAGTTTGTTTATGTTGTAGACTATTTAAATATGTTAAGATTGCGTTTGTTAATGTTGTTGAGTATTACTTTAACTATGTAAAGGTGTGTTGAGTTTGTTTATATTGTAGACTATTTAACTCTGTAAAGTTGTGTTGCTTTTGTTTATGTTGTAGAATATTTCTTTAACTATGTAAAGGTGCTACATTTGTTTAATTATGTAAAGATGTTTTACTGTTTCTCCTAGTCTGCCTATGGCACCTGATTGGGCTAATAAAAAGTTGAATTGCCAGTAGCCACTAGGAGTAGACGAATTGGCGGGGCTATTGGGCAGAGAGAATAAGTAGGGTGAGTAATCTCAGCTTGAAAGGTAGAGAGGAGAGAGCGAGGGCTAAAGAGAGAGATGCCAGCCTGCTCCTAGTGAAGTAGGACGTGCAGAAAGGAAGAAAGACAAAAAACCCCAAGGCAAAACAAAGATGAAAAGAAACCTGTTAAGTTATAAGAGCTAGCAAGAAATGAGTATAAGATAAAACCGAGCATTCATAACCAATGATAAGTCTCTGTGTTATGATTTGGAAATTGGTTGGTGGCCCAAAACAAAGCCTGCTATTATGGTAAACATTTGGTATACCATCCTAATAAAAGGCCCTTTTCAACACAATTAGCCATAGTGAAAATTCAAATTAAATCACTATGGAGAAGTACTGAAATCAAATAGAATGCTTAAAACTTACAAAAAAAAATAGTGTCGTAACTTTGGGAGTGGGTGCAGGACTTCTAGGATTCTCACACATTGCCAAGAAATGTGTAAAGCGCTATAAAACACTGAACACTTCCAAGTCATACATTCAACAATAAGCACCACATGGCCTAGCAACTCCATTATTGCTGTATTATCCAGAGAAAGAGGTCAAGAGGTCTAGGCTTGTAAAGGTTCACATACTAATACTTATTACAGCTAGATTTATAACACATCAAAAGAGGGAACATCTCATATGTTTAACAGGTTAATTGAATAATCATGGTGTGTCTCTAAAATGGAAAACTACTTAGCAATACAGTAGAATGAATCACTCAGCTTGGTTACAAAGCTCTTCAGAGCATGCTGGGTCTAAGAAGCCTGGCCTGAATGTGTGCTGTTGATCTCATGCATGTGAAATTCTAGAATAGACCTTATGATGTCAGGGAGCAGATCACTAGATCCCTAATGCCACATTCTAAGGGACCAGGAGAGAACTATTAGGAGTGACGGATGACTGTGGCAAAAGCATGGCTCTTCAGACACGTATAACTAGTGTGTGTTACAGGTAGCATATGTGCTGGATGTATCCGCATACTGTGTACTGAAAGTTGACTTGTTTTTCTAACAAGACTTTCAAGTGTTGGCTCCATAACAAACTGTAAACACAAGGGGATCCATCCCTCTGGGATGAACAGTGACAGCAGTCCTTTCGGTCACTAGAGATGAGAGGGACTTTGGTTTAAATGTGTTTTTCAGTGTTTGAGTTCAGACAATATGAGAGCTGCAACATTATGCAGTACAACACTCTGGATTCTGTACTATCTCCTGTGACATCCATGTACCTGGGCCTTTGTCATGAGGAAACCAGAAAGGCAAAAGAAGAAAAGAAGTGACTGCAATACAGAGTAATTGCTTTCACAGTTATTTTCAAAGTACTACGGGGCACTCTGGAAAAGTTACAAGACTCTGGATTGGGCAACTGCTGGCAAAGGAGCAGGTCTGGGGAGGGTGACCAACTTTCATTTTGTACGTGAGAGCCTGAGGTGCCACTAATGTCAAGGGAAGAGACCTATGGAGAGCTTGGGTATAAAGTTTGAATCCTCTTTGGGGGAAGAATAGATTTCTCTGTGAACGCTGAGGCTTTCGAGATGGGTGAGATGTCTAAGATGAAGGGTAGAGCGTGAGAGACCTGACCACAGAGTTCTGCAGGATCAGGCTGTGGGAGAGATGGGAGATTCAGAAGTGTGGAAAGGGAGTGTCTGGCACAGTCACGGGAAAGAAACAGAGTCTGGAGTTTGAGGGAGTATCCCTGTGTATGTTGCAAGGGAATCAAGGAAGATAAGGGTTTGACAACTGCTAGACTCAGACAGGGGCAGTGTATGGGGAGCAAAGGCTGGACAGAGCGATGGTGAGGGGGAAAGAGTGAGGGGTTGGTGGAGCAGAGGTCAGGGAGCAGATGTGCTGAAGCCTCTGAAGTGTGAAGAGGTAAATGGCCGGTTTTTCCTGTAAGCTTAGTTCAAACCCAAACAGGCAGATTGCATCTCCTACCACTGAGCGTTCAGTTACCAAAGCCATTTCTAGCAACAAACAGAAAGTCACCCTCTGGCCTGGATCTAGAGACCTACCCACTTCTACAGCTACCATTCTCCCATACCATTTCCCAGTGCCTCCATGTGCCCCGCACTGGGTTCCTATCATCTGTAGAAAGGACTGTGCAGTGTGCTGACCTCTGGGTACTCTAACATGATCTCCAGGCATACTTTACAAAAAAACAAAATTCTTGAATGAAAAGCAAGGTCACACACCCATCAGAATAACACTATTCTTGGAAGGTGCGTGGATATAAATTATATTCTTGTAGAAACTCAGCTCCTTTTTGGCACTGCCTATGCATTTGAGGTAAGGCCCCCAGGCCTGCAGTTTCCCACGTCAGGTCAATAGTCACCCTGCCTTGCCACCGTGTGTTGGTTTCCTGCTGAAGGTAGCCACTGCAGCCACTGCCGTTTCCCTTTAGGGGCACAGCGTGCAACAAGGATGACCTTGAACTTAGATAGTAACAAGAGCATTTTCGCATTTTTCAAAGTTTCAGTGGAAGATTAGGCATGACTTACTGTCAGGACCCTAGTCGCCAACATGTATTACTTCGACTGGTTCTCAGTTTCCAACTACCAAATGAGAAAGCACCTTGTGTGCTACCCTATGTGTGTGTGTGTGTGGGGGGGGGGGTTATGAGTGCATGCCAATCAAAGTTCTATTTATACATCACAAAGTGTAATTTATGTGCAGACGTTGTTCACTTTGGGAAAATAGAAGCTAACAGTTTTTGTTTAAATCATGTGGAAAAGGAAAATCACAAATAACTCAATAATCCTGTATGCTTTTAATTTAGCCTAATGCCATCTGCCTCAATTTGTATTTGCTCCTTCAGGGTAAGTCCTTAAAAATAGATGTTTTATTTAAGATGGTAACTTGGATATAAAAAAATCCTAATGATACCCTTAAAACAAAGCAAAACAAAAACAAAAAAAAAAAACCTGTAGAGAGACCCCGCCTTTTGGGGTGGGACAGCCTCTGGAGAATGATTTCACTAATTAATTGGGACGCGCAGACTGGAGCCCTTCCTTTTTCTGGTTTACGGTGGATCGCTGAACTCCAGGTGTGTGAGTGTGTTTATATATTAAAATTGTATCTTCTTGTACCCACTGGCCTGGATTAATTAAATTCGCCTTCATTTTGGCGCTCCAACCTGGGGCAGATTTGCCCTGCAACCGAACCAGGCGGTCGCCTTAGCAACCGGCGGGTCCCCATCTAGTCAGCTTTTGAGAGCGAGATTGGTTTCCGGAGGGAACCGCTGGTAAAATAACCGGGTAGCTTGCCTTGCGAACAGCAAGTTCCCCTTTCGCACCCACCGACTCTGCTTGCCTCTCCCTGTGGACTCCGGTTGTACCGCCACGGCTCGCTAGAGAAGCTGCGGGCTCTCTCACTCGCAGCTACCGCTCCGGGACTCACAC
>NC_022022.1:38736880-38749618 GCF_000317375.1 Microtus ochrogaster | reverse complement strand
GGCGAATGTTTTTACTAATTAATTGGGACGCGCAGACTGGAGCCCTTCCTGTTTCCAGTTTACGGTGGATCGCTGAACTCCGGGTGTGTGAGTGTGTTTATATATTAAAATTGTATCTTCTTGTACCCACTGGCCTGGATTAATTAAATTCGCCTTCAAAAACCAAGTATCGTTTTAACTTAAAAACAGTGGATTTAATGTTTAAAACTTAATGTGTACACAAAAGTCTCATTTTACTAGAGAGCCTGCGCTGTTTTATTGAGACTGTTCAGGGTCAGAGTCCTACCCAAACATTAATGTGTTGTTTCAAGGTTAGATATACACCATTAAGTAATGCTGCATAGCAGAGGAACTCCTGGAAAACAGCTTTTATGAACTGGACTCAGAGAGAACTGGTGAGTTTTATTTTATATTAGAACATGAATAATTAGATAAGGAAGCGCCGCGGATAAACTACAAACCAGTTTGCAAGAAGAGCCAAGAAAGAGCATATGGCATTCTGCCTCTATGATGTGTGAAGGAATTATGGGATATTCTCAACTCAGGAACCAGCGAAAGTGAACCCAGCTCAAAGGAGAAAGGAAGACTACATGGGTAGCCATTTTATGAAGCACAGTGTTTGCAATATTGCCCCTACTAAAACCATCAGACACCTTATGCAGTCACTAGGATGATGTCATCATAACAAACCTACATCACAATTCTTCGGTAAGCTTGCTGGCCACCAAGCCATCTGAAGACCCTCTTTGTCTAGAAACGGGCTTTCTGCTACTAATCAATCAAACTTTTCTTAGAATTGAAGAGAAGTGAAGAGAAAATAGTGAATTCATACTACTTTCTGGGTACTATTAGATGTTCAGTCTAATGTAGTTCCCATACAGAAATATATCTTCATTTTCCAGGAGATCAAAGTTTCAGGGAAATTAGCTTGGCTGAGGGACACAACTAGTTGAATTAATAAAGGGATCAAACAGGAATAGTTTGGCTCCTTACAAAGCATCATAGGAACTCCCATGATGGCTTTGATTTGATAAGTATTGAGCCACATAAATAAGCTACCCCACAAAAGAAAAGAGATGAAATGTGAACTCCCTTTAACACGGGAGAAGATATTGACCTTGTTATTAGTCCCCAGGCCCTGACTTGTTCCATAAGGGGGTGAATCAAGAGGGTCCAAAGAGCACACAGCTAATTCCCGAGAATGTCTCTAAGGTTTTGCATTCTCCAGGCATCCCTAGGGAACAAGTTAGTCATTCTGTGAGGCTGAGGCAAGAGCAAAAGGACCAACTTCTGGGAACCCTGCCCTTGCTGGAAGTCTGAGAGAGACCACAGCTGACATGGCTCATGGCAAATATCAGGCAGTGAATACCAGTGGGTTCTCCAAAGAGGCACAACTCTTTCCTAACTCTTCAATGTCTTCAGTAAAAAACACGTGAGAGGAACAAAGAGAAGGCAAAATACTGCTTCATTTAGCATAAACCAAATATATATGCAAAATGACCAATAATATTAATTTTAGACTACATAAGAACATAAGGAAAATGAGATTATGGAATGACACAGTGCATAATTCACAAAGAAGACAGAACAATACTTATTGCACCATGTAGCACTAACACCAAATAAACTCAGAAAATAAGGACAATATTAGAAGTATAATTATATTTATTACAGATAGAGATTATGAATCTGTTTATCCAGAAATATGCATCTTACAGAAATAGAACACAGTATTCCTTTGAATGTGTTTGTTTACAGTTGACTACAAAATAGAGCCCCAAACAAAAAATACTGTATCAGAAAGCAGAATTTTCCAGTCATTACTTTCTTATTGTAAAGCTAACAAATTAAGAGTTTAAACTCAGCTACTGAAAATTAAGTTTTATTCAAATTTGCCTGAGATCAAAATAAAAACATGAGCTATTTATAAAATTATTTTAAAATTTGCTTTATCTTAAAACTAATGTGTTATAATGGGCCAAATTCAGAAAAAGTTGCATTTTATTAGAAATAAAGACAGAGCTAATCTAACTTTAAATACTTTAAAAATAATACTCAAATTTGAAGAAAGTAGAAACCATGAATGAATAAAGACATTACAAATAATTAATATTTGTCACAGCCAGATTGATAACACAACAAAAGTGGGGATATCCCAAATGTTTGTTAGCATAAATAGAATAATTATGCTGTTTCTACAATAGAAAACTACTTAGCAATACAGTGGAGTAAATCACTGGCTTTGTCATAATATGAATAATCTCAAAGGAGTATATTGTCTCTGAGAAGCTTGACATAATAAACACTATTAATTCCATGCATGTGAAATTCAAGAATATTGTTGTAAGGAAGGCCACTTGTTTCATTCCCAGCTGCTTGGCCCCAAAATAATCACACAGAAACTATATTACTTAAAACACTGCTTGGTCCATTAGCTCTAGCTTCTTGTTGGCTAACACTTATATCTTAATTTACCCATTTCTAGTAATATGTGTATCACCACGTGGCTGTGGCTTACCAGCTAAAGTCCTGGCATCTGTCTCTGGTGGGGCTACATGGCTTCTCCCTGACTCTGACTTCTTTCTCCCAGCATTCAGTTTAGTTTTCCCCACCTAGCTAAGTTCTGCCCTGCTATAGGTCCAAAGCAGTTTTTTTTTATTCACCAATGGTATTCACAACACACAGAAGGGAATCCCATATCAATATATAATAATCAGTGCATTTTACTGGTGACAAAAATACTGAATGCATTACCATACTCTATACTAAATGTGGTGGTTTAAATAGAAATGATCCTCATAGGCTCATATATTTGAATGCTTGGTCATTGGGGGTGGTACTACATGACAGAGTTTAAGAGATGTGGCCTTGTTGGAATAGATATGGCTGTGTTGGAGGAAGTATATCACTTGGGGTGGGCTTTGGGATTTCAGATGCTCAAGCCAGGCTGAGTGTCTCTCTTTCTTCCTGCTGCCTGGAACTCTCAGGTGCCTCTCCAGCACCATGTCTGCCCACATGCCACCATGCCATGATGACAATGGACTAAATCTCTGAGCCTTTAAGTAAGCCCCAATTAAATGATTTCCCCCTAAGACAATGAACAATACTACTTTTTTTTCAAACAAGATTTTCAAGTGTTTACTACTTAGCATACTCTATAGGGTGGCAGAACCCTGGGGTGTGTGTTCTTAGTATCTATAGTTCATCTTGCCCAGAAGGAACCCAACATGTAATTATACCACAACCTTAAGACTGTACAATTTCAGGTATTCCTTTCTATGCTATATATTTAGATATTATTTTAAGATATATTCATTTTTATTTTATGTATACAAGTGTTTGTCTGCCATAAGTATGTGTACCATGTACATACCTGCTGGAGATCAGAAGAATGTCTTGGGTCCCTGGAATGGGAATTACAAACTGCTATGAGCCCCTCGTGGGTTCTGGGAACTGAAGCCAGGTCTTCTGCAAGAAGTGTTCTTGACCACTGAGTCACCTGTCCAATCCCTCTACATTTTTTTTACACGTTTGAACTCCTTGTATCTCCAGAGTTAGTTATATTAGTATGCCGGCTACGGCAGAAGAATTATTCAAGTAAAATACCAACAAAAGTCTAGAAATCAACATTTGTTCTCCAAATGTCAAAACTCTACATGTGTGTTTACTTAAATATTTATTGTGCTTAAATTTTTGAAAGAAAAATTATGAACTTCTGCCATACGGCAATATTACAAAGCCAAAATTAATAAAACAGATAGCATACTTAGCTGAAAGAACTTGAGGGTTCTGTAGTAAGGAACATATAAGCTTTGAGGATAGACTTTAGCAAGCTCTGTGAACTCTCTGTGCATCAATTACCTGCTCAGTGAGAGAAACCACACTTACATCATAGAATTGCTAAAAGATCGCATCATGGGATGCATGCCCAATGCTTGGTACACACTGACTCATCACAGTAAATGCAGTGTTATCAAAACGCTCTTATCCAGAATCTTCATTCTAGGAAACAAATGACTGCTTATTCTGTCTAAGTTGTCTTCGTCAGAACCCTGTGTGCCTGGAAGGAATTTCCAGAGACTAAGCAAAGCCTCAGGAGCCGTAAGAACCAGAAGACTTATTGTTTTATGTATGCCTCACCTCATACACCGTCTGAAGTGAAAGGCAAAGGCAAGATGTCTGAAGTTTCTATTTGCGATCTCCAGCTGAAAATGCTCGTGACCCAGTGTGTGCATGTTTGAAACCTCTTTCTAAGACATGAGTTCAAACCTTTAACAGAGAACAGAGGGCTGACCACTAGAGGGCTTTTCTCTGACCCTCAAAGCCCAGTCTCTGTAGAGCACCAGGTAATTTTCAGCTGGGCAAGAAGGCGCCATCCCGTAATCCCATCACTTGTGAGGCTGAGGCAGGAGGATCACAAATCAGAGGCCTGGGCTACATTTTAAGTTTGAAGATAGCTTGAGGTATACGGCAAGGCCCTGTCTCCAAACAAAAATCCATCCAATTATTAGGTTCATCTGAATAATACCTGTAGTTAGTCTTGAAAATCAGAGCAAAAGTTTCAAAGATACACTGATTAGAACCAACCATAGCAAGCCACAAGATCCAAACTGTATATATAAGTTTTCCAACAATGTTGCATTTTAAAAAGACATCCAAAAGTTTGCCTTGCTCTCAAATACCCATTTGGTAATAATTTCATTAGACTCAATAAAATCCCTATTCACCATGTCTGAAACATGCGGCTTTGAATGTTTTCTGCAGCCACAGCTGGTGTCGGTGTGTTGATAAAATGTCATTGAAGAAAGCAGGTCTAAGAACACAGCTGGCATTGACAGTCTTTCCAGGCCAGGTGTCAAGGTCAAATGTCAAACCACGCTTGCCAGCAATGCATAATTAATGGAGACGTAGACAGCTGCATCTCACAGGATGGAGCTGAATAACTACTGAGCACAGTTTTAGAATCTATCCGTGTGCTCTCTCCCAGTGCTTCTCTCACTGACAAAATGACAATAAGTTGGTGTCTCCTACCTGCCACCAGAGAACTTGAAACAATGCCCCTTTCCTTAATTACCCCTACAAACTACTTTTTCTTGAATTGCTCTTTAACCTTCATGTCCAAAGACATAGAATCCATGAAACTGGCAAAGAAAATATTCAAGTTTGGAGAGCGAAGATAGTTGAAGGTACCTACAGGGTAAGAGGAACAGGTAAACTCAAGACTTCCTTTTCAAGTGTCCCAATCACCTGGACATCAACACTAATAAAAACGTGTCCTGGGCTCATTCGGGTTTTCAGGTCTTTAGTTCACATACCTGGAAGCAAGACTTAGGTTCAGATAGCAGGGAGCAGTGGCGTCTTCCCGGTGTCTACTGGAGACCAGTGGGTCATGGGCTGCCTCTGGAGTCGTGAGCTCTGAAAGAGGAGAGGGTATCAATTGCAGAGTGTTGTGTGAAGTCTTATCATCAAACAGAGTTAATAATGTGGATACTGTCAACAAGAAAGAGTTGAGTATCTGTATTTTCTTACACATGGCTAGCTTTCAAATTTTTTCAGACCATATGTGGATGCAACGTGGATTTGATGATAGCTGGGTTTTTTTTTATTTCTTGCTTTATTTTTTCTTTTAAGTTGGAAAGAGAAGAGGAAAGGCCAAATGAAAAGGATTACTTCCAGAAAAAAAAATGCTTTAATGTCTCTTTCTTTTCAAATAATTCTTGGGATTTTTTGAGTGTATAATTTCCTGATGTTTTTATTTACTTTTTTTTAAAGCAGGTATGTAACTGAATTGCTACAAAATTATCTCATATATTTATCAATAAAAGACTTATGACATGATGCAAGTGCAGTTTATATGAAAACTAAAAGAATTTGAATATTAGAGTGACATAAAAGTATATATGTTACACATATATTTATGCCCTAAGAAAGGATAGGCTCAATCATTTAAAAATTAGGAGGGTGAGAAAAAGAACTGGAAGAAAAATGTATTAATTGCCACAGATCTGTAAAAAATTATGTAATTTAAAATGACACTTTCAATTATATCATACTAATATGTAAAAAAAAAAACCAAAGTAAATCTTAAAGCTGCATGACAAAGATGAAGCAGAAAAAGAAAAGTAAATCCTAATTTTATCTTTTTCCTGTTTAGACACATAGGATCCAGTGTGTCTAAATATATAAGCAACCAAGAATAAGCAAGGCTATAACTATAAAAGCAACAATGAGAACAAAATGGAAGCCTCTCACTAAGAGAAGAATCACGCGGAATAAGCCAAATGAAGATGACAGAGCTGCCTCCCACCACACTACACCTGTTCACCTCACCTCTACCCATCATGAGAAGTTCCCTGTTGGTAAATGACAGAAGAGGAGTCTGTCCTCCATCACAGATGTTCTGTATGGTACAAATGCACCATCCCAGAGGGGGCAGCTGCAGCACTGCGGTCCCCTCAGGGACATCACCCAAAAACCATCCTGAAGAGATGCTTGCAGGAAGCTAAGTCTGGGGAACACATTCACTTGTGGACTTTGCTGAAGAAGAAAAGGGCCAGATGTCTGATTGTATTCCACTAGATGGGCTGTGGCCATAGCTTAATCAGATGGCCAGAGTCTAACAGGATCGCATGGAAGGAGTCTGACAGGAATTCGGTGATGAGGAAATCTGAGGAAGACTTATTGTAGATTAACCAAAAATCACCCCAAAGCATGTTTTAAAATGAAAACACTTGTTTCCTATATGAACACTCTCTGAAAGATGAAATCATCAGAGAGGGATATAACAGTGTCCCAATATGTGGGCACCTATTGCTTGCCTTCCACACCCACCCCTGTCTGACCAATGAAATCAGGAACGCGCTGGTGGCAGGGATGGTGGTTATGCATTAGGCTTAGCAAATGACCTGCAGTCGCAAAGGCTGCACTGAGGGTGGCTGCAGCTGAGTACCCTTTCTGCTGGCAGCACAGACCGATGCCATGTCCCCAGTGGTATCGCTGGCTTTTTGGTGGAGGTTGTTTATGTCAAATTTCTTCCTTCATGAATATGAATTTGTTTCTTCGACATGCAATGTTTTTACCAAAACTACCATCATGGCTCCAAGCATGCCTTATGAGGTTTCACAGGGCACTGTTTCTAACCAAAGAGTTTACTCCATAACCAAAAGACTGCAGCCATGGTCCCTGACTGGTGGAATTCACTGATCTTCCCATGCCCTCTCCCATCTTAAAGAACTGGCTTTGTAGGATGGCTTAGTGAAACAGCTGCTTGAAAATGCAAACCTAGCACCAGCTGCTTGACAGTAGTTTACATGATGGGGTGATTTGATCTGAAGGGCTGTGTATGCCCGAAATTAATGTCTACTACGTGGTGGTGTTTCTCCTATAGCCATGATTAATGACCTAGATGCAGAAAGGAAATAGGAGAGAGGTATCCCAGTTTCTTACCTCTAGGGATCCATGAGCAAAACTTTTAGTTCCTGTTTTAACAACTTTATGCTCTGGCTGACTTACAGTGATGGTTTGGGGAGGAAGAAAACTTCTGCCTGAGAAAGATCAATGACTAAAACGAGCAGAAAGTGAAGTCTACTACCTGGCAACCTGAGGTTCCCTGTGTCTCCGAATCAACAGGAGAAGAAATGAGAGATCTTTGTTCACAAGGTTTATTGACCTTGACCACAAAGGGCAGACTTAACTGCTGCTCCAGATGAAGATGAAGAAGAGTAGTAGATACAGGGAGCTTTTGGCACATCCTTCAGCATTAGTATGATTAAAATAAGACCAGTCCAATCCAATCCAGGACTAGTCATAAGCCATACTCTTCAGAAGATTTGGTTCAATTCTGGTAAAGAACTGTAACCAGCAGAGGAACTTGCCAAAGACAAAGCAAATACAGAATTTGGAAGTGAAAACGAAACCCCAAATACCTGCTGCAGTCACAGCCGCATGACACACGACAGAAGCAAGCACTGTCCTTGTCATAAGTATTTCCTGATTTTGCTGTGGGTGGAAAGAAAACCATTGCCACATGGACTTTGCGCCAAAGATAAGCATATTTATAACAAAGTAAAGAGACACAAACATCAAGTAGTTTTGTTTCATTCTGTCTTATTCTCTTAACCAAAAATGTTTGTTTTATGTCATAGTATTTAGATATTAATTTCATTGCACATTATTTGAGTTAGGAGCTATCAGAGAGAAATGTAAACATCATGGAAGGACTTAACCTCCTAACCAACTCTGAAATTTGAGTGGAGCAAATAAGACAAGAATAAAGAATCTCTCTCTCTCTCTCTCTCTCTCTCTCTCTCTCTCTCTCTCTCCTAATTTTAATTAATTCTCCCCATTAGCCCTCTCTTTCCCCTTCCTTGCCTCCCCTTCTGATTGCTCTCTCCTCTCTATTCAGCCTCCCTGAATACATTGGAGCTAGGGCACTGGTTTTCCACCTTTAGACTGGATCAGTCTGAATGTGACTGTACACCATCATCTCTCCTGCTTATGAGCCTTCATTCTCAAGATGGAATGCACACTAATAAGTTTCCTAGACCTGGGGTTTCTGACTTAGACTAGAACTGTGTGATCAAATCTCTTCTGAGTATTAGTCTCCAATTGCCCACCAAAGTCCTTGGCACTTTGTAAAATCCATGTTATTGTGAACCAGTCCCTTATGATCTACCATTCTGTCTACCTCTGTGAATCTTCTACCTACCATATTAATTTTATTCATCTGGAGAATGCTTACTAATATAGGTTAATGAGGAACTGAGAATGTTAAAACTGTAATTTTAAAGTGAGAATAAATCCAGTAATCTTTCTTACTCTCTGCAGAATCACACACTGAGAGGGAGAGGAAAAATAGTTAACAGTGTCTGGTATGTAAGGCAGCTTAAAAACAACCCACAAATTTAGAAAACACAGCATTGGATAATGAAATAAAAATTAAACACAATCATTAGTCAAAATGATATGTGTATGCAGATTTAAGTAAAATACAAAAGGATTTCACCTCATATTATTAAATCTACTGTATGCTGTCTTCAAGACATGTACCCTAAAATAAGGCATTTCTGAATAGCCAGATGAATATGGCATATTCTGAAGATAGGAGACAGACAGACAGGCAGACAGGCAGGCAGGCAGACAGGCAGGCAGGCAGACAGGCGACAGACAGATAGATAATAGGTAGATGACAGATCAACAGACAGGAAGAGAAAGGAAGGATAGAGGAGAAAGGAAGGGAGTGAGAGAAAAGAGAAGGGGGATATAGGGCAAATATTAAAATCTAGTAGAAGAGAAGGTAGACCTGAAATTAAGCAAAGGAAAGAACTTGACAGCACCAAGGATAGTCTACAATAAATATACAACAACTAGAATAATTTAAGGCCCAAAGTAAAAGGGACACAAAGAGGAACTGATATCTACTAATAGACGAAAATGTCATTCACCTCTCCTAGAGCACAGCCTCAAGAGGAAAACAGCATTCTATTTAAATGTTTATGAAATGTTCACAGAAATATTTGATCCTTCTTTAATACATTGCCAAAGCAGAAGTCATTTGGATAACATTCTCTGCTAATTAAGAAACCCAGGAAACCAGAATAAAAACAGGAAATGAAAGTCTTGATGACGTTTCCCTTAAATGCTTTTTACATCTAGGAGGAAAATACAAAACTAAAATCACTGTACGCCTAAAAACCAATGCTTGTAAAACTAATGATGACTGCCCCAAACAGTTGGATTTGACATTGTCAGGAGCAGTGGATAGAAGAGCCCCCAGCTTGTTACAGATTTTTTTCCGGGGGAGATTTCACCATTGGCAGGATCCCATAGGGATCATCAACACACACAAGTTGCAGGCTTGAAGCCCAGCATCATAAAAAACAACTATAAAGCCACTGATTAGTAGGACTGAGATGCAGCTTTGATGCCAAGCATCATAAAAAACTATAAAACTGAAACAAAATAACAGAATATTATTTAAGCAGTGATTTCATCAACTTTTCTGTCTGTGATAGAAGAAAATCCATTAATAAAAAGCAATCAACCAGCCAGGCGGTGGTGGCGCAAGCCTTTAATCCCAGCACTCAGAGGGCAGAGATAGGTGGATCTCTGTTAAGTTCAAGGCCAGCCTGGTCTATAAGAGCTAGTTCCAGGACAGGCTCCAAAGCTACAGAGAAACTCTGTCTCAACACCCCCCCCAAAAAAAAACATTTTAAATGCTATTTTCTGTAGGTCTTTGAAGCATTTGAAAACCATCTATCTACTCAAAATATATTTCTGACCTTGAAATTATACCTAACATGACTCTAAGTTTGATTGTTAGAGATGACTAACTACTAATCTGTCTCTTCTTGGGTATGTTAGGGACCTTCCACCCAGCTGTACCTCGGTCTTTTTACAGCCTCTCCATTGTTATAACTGAGTTTATATATGACTGACTCTACAGTTTGATACTTGGTTGATGATCTAGGGAATTTCACAGAGAAAACTGCTTAATTTCTCCTAAAACAGTTTCCTATGGATGCTGCTTTATTTAGGCTTCTTTCTTTTTTATTAAGTTGATTTGGGTTTGCTTAAGCTGGTGATCCTCAATCTGTGGGTCATGACCCCTTTGGAGTGGTACATCAGATGTTTACATTATTATTTATAGCATTAACAAAATTACAATTGTAAAGTAACAAGAAAATAATATTATGACTGGGAGTCACCACAACATGATGAAATGTATTAAATTGCTGCAGCATTTGCAAGGCTGAGAATCACTAGCTTAAACCATTTAACCTAGATATGATTTCCTGACAGCTACATATTGTCATTGTGCTTTCATTTTTAACTTCTACGAAAATATATCTTTATCATTTATAATATTTGAAATTCTATTCTTTATTTTTCATATGATCTGATTTGGTAAAGATTTAACTTTTTAATTGCAGTATAAGATGAACCAGCTCTTGATATCATTTACTACTTTTTATTTATTGCATTTTTATTCTTTTATTTCTGCTTTCTATGCCTGTATTAAAAATTTCAAATTAGTGAAATTTTTCTTAGCTTCTTGAGACAAATATTTAGTTTCTTTAATTTCCAGTATTATTTTATTTACTATCTGTAGGGTATCCTTAATCATAATTTATATTTAATACCTAAAACATTTTTCTGTCTCCATTTGTGTCTTAAAACCCAAATTTTAGAAGATATTTCTACAAAAAGGATCAGCATAAGCTTCGTGTGGCTCAAACTGGTCAGTTTATAATAGTGGGTTTTGTGCTCTGATACTTTTGATGAAGAAATAAAACTGTTTATTTCTTGTTTACATCTCCAATCTGAGTCTCGAATACCCAGCATTTACCCTCCCTATCTCTGCAAAGCAAGTGTGTATTAGTCCTTCAAGTCCAGTTCAAGGTCAATTTGCCAAAAATCAACTAAAGAAAGCCAATTTTCCACAAGACCAAATTGCCAATTTTTCTTGTTCCTTTGAACTATTATAATGTTTATAACAATTCACATTGGATAGGATAGCTTAATAGCTTTTAGGAGTTTATATAAATGTTTAGTTGACCAGCTTTCATAACAGCATTTTAAGTGATGTTTATCTTGCACTGCCCACCTTCGGGCTGCTGTAGCTGAAAGGGCAGAAAGGATGGAGCCCTTGTTGGGACGAGATGGAGAGGAGGGTCAGTGGTCAGTGTCCACCTTGGCACTGCTGTAGCTGAAAGGGCAAGGAGGATGAAGCTCTCATAGGGACAAAATGGAGAGGAGGGTCAGTTGCTGATTCCAGAGAGAGAAAAGCTATGGCTGGTGGAAAGGGGTACGTTCATGTGATTGATTCCCACAAAGGACATACCCTCAAATCTAATAATGTCTTAAAAATAGATTCTTCTCTGAAGCAAAAGGCCTCCCCAGTTTCTTCTTCCCTGTTCTCCAGACCTTCTGCCCCATGTCTCCCCCTTCCTAGTCTCTCTGCCTACTGCAAGGGCCACACTGGGTGCTGACTGCCCCCTCCGTGATCACTGCATGTCTGCTCCATCCAGAACAAGCAGCAGGGGACAAACCCGCTGCTCTTTGAAGCGCCGTTATGATCGAGTCCAAATGAAAACCAGGGCACAGAAGCTAAGCAGTGCCGTGGTCTCCGGCGCAGTGGACTCTTGCTCCCCAGGACGTCACACACGTGATTACTTCCTTGCAAAACTTTTTCCAAGTCTCTACTGAGATTCTAGCTGTTTCCTCTGAAAGCCTAGAGGAGACTTTCCACACCACCTCCGCATGGCTGAGAAGGGACTGGACGGTAGCACTCCGTATTTCAAAAGAACCTCCATTTCCACACATCTCATTCAACAGCTGCTTAAATGGAAGTTTCTTCACTATATAAACATACATTTAACAAAGAAATGTGACCTCATTCCGAGTTGGCACTGGGCGCTGACCAGGCGGTGCGTAATGAAACCCAGCCCTTCCTCGGAATACGGTCCAGAACCACTGAGGCGCAGATCTTAGATACCTTTAGATGTCACAAACATCCACCTTCCCCTCACTTAGCACTTGTCATAGGATCAGAAGTGTTAGTTGCTCTATAGTCACGGTGTCACTTACAGAACCAAGATGAGAAGTCCTAAGCACAGCTTACAGCTCACATTAAAAAGCAATTCATCAGTATGGCTATAGTGTAAATCCTGTGCTGCTCCCTCATCCTGTGCTGCTCCCTCATCCTGTGCTGCTCCCTCATCCTGTGCTGCTCCCTCA
>NC_022022.1:38704111-38736345 GCF_000317375.1 Microtus ochrogaster | reverse complement strand
CTGTGCTGCTCCCTCATCCTGTGCTGCTCCCTCACCCTGTGCTGCTCCCTCACCCTGTGCTGCTCCCTCACCCTGTGCTGCTCCCTCATCCCGTCCCTATGTCTGTGCCACTTCATGCTGCTCCAACCACTGGGTCCTCCCAGATCAACCTCTTCTTATTTCTTTAGACCACACATGTGCTATATATCCCTGTGTTATTTTTGAGCAAAGTGTGTTTGGGGGTTCTTATTCCTCCCTACCTCCACTACGACTCCTCTTCTCCCCTCGAATGGCTCCATTATTTTCCTCTGTAAAGTACCATGTGTCCTGTTGCCCGACCCCCATCCTTCCTCATTACCTATTATTATCCTCTATTGGTCTCCTTGCTAGGATTTTTAGATTTTATCCAAACTCCTTTATCCTATTCAACTTAAAGAAGTTGCAGAGTGAGCTCCATAATACATTTGTGCATAGCCAGGGAAGACCTCACTTTAGATCCCCTCTCCCTGCAAATTTCTAACCATGTTCTCCACCGTTCAAACCATAGCCACACAATTCCAAATACTAATAAAACCTCAGGTCAAAGCTTTAACCTTCTCTCTCTACAGTTAAGGGGAGATGTTTAAATACACACATATTCCAAGACCTTTTTTTTTAAATTAATACATTTTAGAAGAAATATTTTCCAGTTGAGAGATAGTGAAAAGTCCAACTTGATTCTGCTTGGGGCATTGGTTTGATATAAAACTGATCCTTCCATATAACATTTTGTCATTTCCCCACTGTTCAGATACCTCAGCCAGACATGAGCCCTTTGAAATTAATTCCAATTTCTTAAAATTAAAAGGTGATGACTAGACAGAACTCAATTTCAGGCTGGTTTTTCTGTGGCTTGGAATGGCTTTTTAATGTTTTTCTACTGGCTAAATATGTGAGTTAAGTCACTAAGCATGGTAGACATATGGTACCATGTTTATCTTAGCTATGACCAATACCAGAAAAAAAAAAAACCTCAAGTAGATTTCACATATTTTTGCTTCTCCATTTACTTTATTTTTACAAGTGGATTTTCTGCTGGTAATGATCACCAGCCTAGTGCCAACTGTAGGACTATATCACATACTATTAAATATATGTTAGGGGCCAGACTATGTTGTGATCGTGATTATACTCATTGGCAGGCCTTGTGTTCTGAGCGTGGGGACAGAGGAGT
Organism: Microtus ochrogaster; assembly: GCF_000317375.1. NCBI lineage: Eukaryota > Metazoa > Chordata > Mammalia > Rodentia > Cricetidae > Microtus > Microtus ochrogaster. The sequence continues at coordinate 38,735,153 of NC_022022.1, read as the reverse complement.
GAATGAGCCCAGTCCAGTCTTAGTGGTCAGTTTAGGATACCAATCTTCTATTGGAGCCATGATGGGAGTTATAGGCACAAAGTTGGTTGTCTTCTTAAGTGCTGTAGCTTGAATGTTTACTATGCCCATAGACTCCCGTATTTGTTCCCAGTGGCGGTGCTGTTTGGGAAGAGTATGGAACGTCTACGAGCAGGAAGGCCTTGAGACTTTACAGCAAAGGCCCCTCTTCCTACTTAGTCCCTCTACTTCTTCAAGGTGGATGCGATGTCATCAGCCAGCCACCCTCCTTGCCTCCGCCACTGGGGCTTCCCATGTCTGTTCCCTGCCTGCTGCCATGTCTGCCTCAGAGTGGTGTACTGGAGTCCTCTGGAACCGTAAGCTAAAAAAATCAACGCTTCTCCCCTTAAGTTGCTTTGGTTGGGTTACTTTATCCCAACTACAAGAAGAGAAACTTGGCATCCGCCCAGCTCCCTTCCTGTACTGCTGAGCTGGGAAGCTAGCTGATTGCGAAGAAACATGGCCTGGAGCAGCGCTAAGGGAAGGGGCGGGTTTCACTGGAAGTATTTGGAAACCTAGCATTTCATTGGCCACTGCCTCTTAGATCCACTCCCACCTTCCTGGACTTCCCTCGCCACTGCAGAGAAGAGAGAAACTGTCTTATGCCTGTCTTCACACGTGCTTCTCAGCTGTTTCCCGGAGACAACGCGCTGGTAGGAAGCTGTCAAGAGATGAGAGTGAAGGTGACTTCCCCTTCTGGAAGTAGCTTGACATAGACAGCAGCAGCGAGTGTGAGCGTTCTGTGCAATAAACAACATGGGGACAGCAGCCAGTAAGTTAGACTCCAGGACCCCAGGGCGCCTGTGAGAGCTTTTATTCCCCACTTCCTGTTGGAGTCACAGTGAGTCCGGGTAGCAAGCCTCTTGCTTTCTGAATCTCCAGTGATCACATAACCTTGACTTCTGGACGTTATTGTTACAGATGAACACACCCAACCTTTTTATGCTCCCCCCCATCCCTCCTGACAATCTGGAGCCAGTTTTCAGCACGACACTGCCTCTATCGGTTCTGATTGGCTGGGTGGACAGATAGACAGTTGCTCCGGATGATGTCCAGCACTGTTGTAGGTATTGTAAAGTCATAAGAGCATTGCTATCTAAGGAACTATGGTACCAACAAAACTAACCTGCTGTGCTAAAATTAAATAAAACCATGCATTACAGATACGTTGTGTCTGTAGCGAGGAGGCCAGGAGTCCATATGCTGGGGAAACATTATTAGTGCTTCTTTCTGGTCAAGACTGCAGGCTAAGGTTAAGTGGTGATGCTTCACCAATGTCAGAATCGGGCTCCGTTAAGGGGTCTGTGAGTAAACTTGTTCAAATAGCCCCATCTGCAGTAAAATTCTTCAGGTTGATTCATCGTTTACTTCAGGGCCTGTTATTTTCAGTTTGCTCTGAATAACGGGGGTAGGGAGATAAAAGTACACTGCTCCTTAAAGGGCAGCATCTTAAATGTTAAACTGTCCAAGAAGAATATTTTAATTTAGACCTAAGCCAAGGGGCTCTGGCAAGGGCCCATGAGTGTTCATGTAAATGTAAGTGGACGGGGAAGGGGATGAGATATTTATTTTCACTAAGGTTTTGTTAAGACAGGTTCTGATGTGTATCCCAGGTTGGCCTTGAGCGCTCTATGCACCCTGAACCTTTGGTCCTCCTTTGTCCACAGTCCTTGGACTGCAGGTGTGCACTGCCAGCCCTGGCTTTTTCAGGGCCTGGTGTGTACTAGCTCAGCCCCTTACCAGCTGAGCTGCCTCCCCGGATCTGCTCTCACTAACTTCTAACTAACATCCAGCCTGTCCTGCAATCTTGGATGCCAGCTGAAGATCGCATTACAGTGGACAGAATAAGTGATTCTGCCACCAATAATAGAGACCTTCGCATGGTTTCAGTTGCTGCTGCAAGTGTCTCTGATGCCATGTGTGCTCATCACGGCTTTGAAACCATTCTTGTCATGCAGCTGCACACGGTGGCAGCTTTTCTTGCCTGTGCACATGGACAAGGTGGCTGGCTGCCATCCTGTAAGTGTACCCCAGGAGGGCTTCACCTCCAGTCAGTGAAATCCTCTCTTCTCAGCAGGTGGCCCAGACACCAACAACATCTTCCATAAACAGTGTATTTTCATTGCTACCATTGTGCAAAACTAAATATTTTAAATAAGGATTCCCAATTCTGAGAAGAGCATCAAAGCTGGACAAGTACAAGAGCTGTGTGCAGATAGGCCAAGTCCACATACACTTGAGGCTTCAAATCGCACCTGCAGCGAGCAGCAGCTCCCTGTTGCCAACAGATCCCGACCAGGCAGGATTGGAAGGCTAGAGCAGCAGAATACTTGCAACCTGCCTCTCTCCCTTATGCTTTGACTGGACCAACAAGTAAAGGTGTGCAAGCTCAGGGTGTTGTTGCAAAAGCAGTGCTTTTGCACAAGCCTTCCATCAACACACCAACGGTCTAAAACCAACTGCAGCTGGGCTGTCGGGAGAGCTCAGCTGAAAATGCAGTCCCTCATGCAAGCCTGAAAACATGTGTTTGGTTCCTGGAACCCACTATGGAAAGCGGGACATGCTCCCTAAGGTTGTCCTATGATCTACACACACACACACACATACACACACACACACACACACACACACACACACACACACATCCATACTCACATATAGTCATATTCACGGTAAAAATTTTAATTTAAAATAATAAAGCCATGCACAAACTTGGAGATGAGAAGTGGCAGTTCTCAGAAGGCATGGAAAACCATGTGGTTCTGATGCTGGCAGAGCGCTGAGCCAAAATGAATCTGAGGCCTAGAGCTGTATCAACTTACTTGAAAATGTTTTAAAAGAAAGTTCTGCAGCACATGCAAGCTATTCAAAGCCCTTCCCAGGGCAACTCGTACGTATTTGACAAGTTAGAGCAGCGTCCTGGGGTGCTTTGCAGCATGGCGGAGCTAGACATTGTTAGTCCTGGGAGCTACTCTGAATCTGTGTAATTCATATCAGTTATGGTGGTTCTCCTCAGCTTGACATAACAGAACATTAATTTGATTTTGAGAGTCTGTGGTAAACTAGTCAACACTATGATTCTCAGAAATCTGTAACAGCTCCTGAATTACTTCTTCTGCCCTGACTTCTCTTATAAGCAAGGCAGACAAATCCCAGCTTCGTTTTTACTGAAAACATCACAGATCTTTCTTTCTAGACTAGCAGGAGCTCTTTTCTCCCAAATATTTTCTCTTTAGCTGATCCTAGTCCAGCCTAAGAATACAAACTCCTCATCTACTAGGTTTCTCAGACAGGGGTAGTCGGGGTTCTTCCTTGAGGGCTGGGTGTCACTGAAGTTTCAGGTGCTCAGGCCCAATCCATCAACGATTGTTTCAACTTAACGTTCAAGTTGTTTCGCTCTTTGCTGTGACCAGATACCAAATAAGAAACAACTTAAAAGAGGAGAATTTTACTTGACTCAGCTTTTGAGAGAATACAAACTCTCCTGCTGGGGAAGGCATGCTGTGGAGAGCTGCCTGGCAGGAGCGCGTGGTGACTGCCTGTTTACATCTCCACAGACAGAAAGCAGAGCTAGAATGCAACAGGAAGCTGCCAGTGACCTTCTTCCTGAAGGTGACCCATTCCTAAAGGCTCTACATCCTCCCAAACACCAGCAGCAGCTGAAGACTCAGTGTTCAAATGCAAGAAGCTGGAGGGGCATTTCACATCCAAATCCTATCAACTTGTAGAAAGAAGGGATCATCTGCCCCTATGGCTTTATCTCCAAAGCCATCACACTGGCCCGCGCAGGTCAGTTTCTGTCTGATTCTGCTGGTTTTACCTAGCCTCTCATCAGCTCTCTCCCTCAACCCCAACTGCGTACTCAGCACAGCTACCGCCTAAGCGTCCTGCACGTCTGCGCTTACCTTTTCCTCTGAATTATGATCGGCATGTGGTTAGGAAGTTGAGAAAGGAGGCAGATTCTCAATGAGGTGGCTTAAAGCTTCTAAATACTACCCTTTACACAAGCCATATGCAGCACTGCTCAGTTAAAAAGGAACCAGAGGGCTTGCGCTGGCCGCAAAGCTAAAAGAGAAGTTTCCTTTCCCTCCTGAACCCTAACGAGCACATGAATCTAAAAGGTAGCCCTGGGCTGGCTCAGAGGTTAAGAGCATTGCCTGCTCTTCCAAAGGTCTTGAGTTCAATTCCCAGCAACCACATGGTGGCTCACAACCATCTGTAATGAGGCCTGGTGCCCTCTTCTGGCCTTCAGGCATACACAGAGACAGAATATTGTATACATAATAAATGAATAAATTTTAAAAAAATAATAATAAAATAAAAGGTAGCCCTCATGAATAAATACAGTTAACTACCCTTTCCTGGCCCAAAGCTACCAGGCTAACACGTGAGCTCAGCAGGCAGCACGAAGGAGGATCTGTGTCTGTGGGGCAGCTGGGGAAGGCTGCTCTCTGGGAGCTTCCCGTCGAGCCTTACCCTTTAAAACAACAACAACAACTACACATACTACTCAACATCGCCTTCCTTGTGCACCTGTAATTAGCATTTCCCTGGTGCAAATATTTCCCCCAGCTTTGCATGCTACACATTTGTATTAAAGAGGAAAACAGAATGTTGTCCCATTACTGAGAGTTAAATATAGTAAACAGAAACAGTAATTCTGTGTGATATATTTTTCTCTTATCTTTTCAGTTTGTACTTATGTTTCTGTCATTATGTGAAATGCTGGGCCTATTTCCTTGAAGAAAGATGCTTCTCCAACCATAGCTGAATCTCCTAACTTTCTCCCTCTCCCCTACAGTCCTGCCTTATGAATATTTTTAATATATATATATATATATGTTTTTCTTTGATGGGCGCAAGGTTGGGGCTGTTGTTTTATCTTTGAGACACGGTCTCATGAAAATCAGAAGGATGGCTTCTGATGTACTATGTAGCTGAAGATGGCTTTGAACTTCCCAATCCCCCTGCCTCTGCCTCCCAGGTGCTAGTATTTCAGGCCTTCAGCTCCTTAAACATACATTCTTTTCCTATTATTTTATTTGCTCAGAATTTGCTTTGCAAAAAAAATAATTCAAAAATAAAAAGGGATCAGGCAAATCAATTAAATATATTCACTTTAGGACAAAGAAAAGCACGCTCTAAGAAACTACCTAAGTTCTGTGAAAGGGACCCAAACAACTCAACGCATCCCCAAACACCCTGAAAAGCTAACATAGCATTTCTGTACAAAAAAAAACAAAGCAAAACAAAAAAAAACTTTAATTTTTATACCAAAATTGACTTTAAAATTGAAGCTGTTAAAAATACACGCTTAATTTAGTAGCTTTTAATTAACTGAGCTTTTTTTCATGGGCGGGGTGGCTGAGTGGTGAGTTGATTCCTGCCACAGAGGAGTAGCCTGCCTCTGTGAAAGGCGTGCTGTTTACTAAGAATAGACGTGTGGGATACGGGATAATTAAAAAGCACTTGGCATAATTGAGGCTCTGGTGAGGAAATAATTAAAGTTGTGGCCTTGCATGTTGGGTGTACACAAACTACTTTAAGACTTCAGTACTGGAATGCATGGCTTTAGAAGGATTTTATTAAGATGAAAACGCCTTATAACACCACTGATAAACCATACTTTCCGCCTTTAAATAGACTAGGGTCACTAAAATTACATATTCTATGCAGAGAAAGCCCTGCCGTGCTTTATATAGATACAGAAAATCACCTTTAAAGTCCGGGTTTCTGCTCTTATTTAAAAGAAACAATGGACTGTTTTTTTTTTTTAAATGATCGCTTGCCACGTCATCTCCCGTCAATCTCTCTGCTGCAGGAGTTCACCATTTCGAACGTAAGTGACTGAAGTTTCTCCTCACTTGTAAGAGTCTGAATATCTCTCCCCGTCAGCGGGTTATCCAGAGAACTGGACTTTTTTTCAGGATTAGGGAAACACAAAGACAGCTGATTAGGGGCTGGGATCCAGATGAGAAGCAGCTGAGTTCTACTTTCCAACGCAGCATTGTTTGCATTGATTTTTCAAGTAAAAAAAAAAAACAAAAAACAGTACTTTCATAACCGTTAACAGCAGACGAAGCTGGAAGCTTTGACAGAGCTGAGCACTGCTGAGGAGATGAAATGAGTGAAGGAAGTGGGAGACTTGAAAAATCGCTACTCATGGAGCACAGACAAACACGTTTCAAAACAGATCCAACCCCAAGATGTGATCAGATTCAGACGAGACAGCATTGGGATGTTATTGCTGTCTGGAATATCTGTTGGTTGTAATGTAAATACACCAAAGTGGATCTGTATCTGCTCCTTGTCCTGTGGAAATTCTCCAGAATAAAACAAAGGGAAAACAAAGACTGCCTCGGTGGGGGACGCTCCGCTCCTTCCTCGGCTGGTGACTCAAGCGGCCATATTACTTCTGTATCCTTAGGTCAGGGTAAATAACCAGTCGCCAAAGGAACTTTCCACATTGACTAAGCACGATAAATAAATGTAGACAAATAATAGGAAGAAACAACCACCGTTTTACTACTCCTTAACGCAATAATGGATTTATTTGGGTGAGAATCAACAGCTGTTTAAAGGCGTTAGGTAAAAAAGCTGACCTAATTCTTTTAATGGACCAGTCAGTCTGACGTCACCTGAAACATAACCATTTTAACCTTAATGGATGTGACAACCAAACATCGCAGTGCCCTAAGTGATGCTCCAGGGACTGAAGGCACAGCTCCACTCAGAAAGTATTTATGCCAAAAAAAAAAAAAAAAAAAAAGTAAAACCTGAATTCAATCAAGGTTTTGGCTCTTCCTGCTAGTTTACAGGAAATAGAGATGAGGAAACATATTAACTAATGTCATAAGAGTAAAATAACCAAATTCAGACTGTGGGAATCGTATATGGTAAACGATCCAGCAAGGGTCATGAAAATAAAGGCAAGGAAGATGACAGATGACAAGACTCGTCTACCAAGACAGCTGTCAGGTCCTGATCCAAACAAACCCACTTATAAGGACATTCGGAGCTGGTGTTGAATAATGGTGCAACATTCATGACAATCCGGAAAGCCTATTTATTTATTTGTTTGTTTGGAGAGATAGGGTTTCTCTGTGCAGCCTTGGGCTGTCCTGTAACTCACTCTGTAGTCCAGGCTGGCCTTGAACTCACAGAGCTCTGCCTGTCTCTGCCTCCCGACTGCTGGGATTAAAGGTGTGTGCTACCACCACCACCTGGCTGGACAGCCAATTTATAAAAGTCACAAAAAAACCTGTCAGAAGACTGGCAAAATGAACCAGCACTATGCCTATGTCCAAGGGAAGAACTGCATCTTCCGTAAATTCTATGATATATGAGGGACTGTTAGAAACGAGCACCACCTCCATGAAAGCATGAAATGCTGAAGACGACTCTACCAATAAATAGCTGTGAGGAGCTGGAATAAGAAAAATATACTTATCTATAAGTATAACAGAATATCATTTTATTTTGAGAAGCTGTGTTTGGTTCTACCCTAAGTCTCTGAGCCATTCAGCGTCCAGTTCTTGGACATGCAAACAATGCTGGGTCTGAGCTCCCACTTGCAGCCTGGACCTTAAGATAGACCAATCATTGGTTGGCCTTTCTCACAAGCTGTGAGCCACCTCTTCCCTTTGCCTCCTGCTGGGTTCCTTCAGCGATGACCTGAGAGTTTGGGTCCAGTCTTAGCGCATCTTGTTATGCCATGGACAGCTGCTGTCACTGGGAAGCCTGCCCTTTTATCAAGGGAAAAGGAGAGCAGTGGATCTGCAGGAGAGGGGAGGCAGAGGGGACTGGGAGGGGTGGCGGGAGGAGAGGCTGCAGTCGTGATGTAAATAAAAAGACAAAAGAATGGCCAACCAATGACTGGTCACACCTCAGACCCATGCCAAGAGAATGAGCCCACACCTGCCACTGCCTGGGGTGCCAGGACCCAGAGGCTGATGCCATAGGACTGTGACCACCCCAATTACCATCAGAGCCTACGTCTAATAACTGATGGAAACAGATGCAGAGACCACAGCAAAGCAGTGGACCAAGCTCAGGGGATACCACCAAAGAGAGGGGGAAAGGGCTGTGTGAGCCAGGGGAGCCAAGGACATCACAGGGGAACCCACAGAAACAGCTAACCTGGGCTTGCTTACAGAAGCTCACAGAGTCTGAACCAACAGCCAGGAAGCTTGTGTGGCACCACCTAGGCCCTCTATCTGTGTGTAACAGTTGTAAACCTGGATCCACTGGTGGGGCTCCTAGCAGTGGAAGCGGGGCCTGTCCCTATCGCTTTGGCTGGCTTTTGGGAACCTATTCCTCATAACGGGTTACCTTGCCCAGCCTTAATACAAGGGAGGAGCCTAGTCTTACAGCAACTTGATAGGCCATGCTTTGCTGATACCCACAGGAGGCCTGTCCTTTCAGCACAGAAACAGGGGAAGTGGACTGTAGGGGGTGGGAGGTAGAGGAAAGGGGAGGGAGGGAATGGGAGAAGAGGAGCGAAACTGTGGTTGGGATGTAAAATAAGTGAATAAATTTAATTTTAAAAAAGAAAGTATGCTAAGAAGCAGCTAATAAACCTGATTTTACACTTTTTCCTCCAGTTGCCTTAAAAATCATTAGACATGAGGCTGGAGAGTTGGCACCGTGGTTAAGACGCTGCTACTCTTGCAGAAGAGCCCAGTTCACTTCCCTGCATCCACAACTGTCTGTAATTCCAGCTCCAGGGGATCCATGGGCCTCGCCAGACACCCACATTCATGTGCACAGACCCTACAGATATGTATATACACACATATGTCTGATTAAAAATAACAAAAAAGAATCTTAAAATATCATGTAACATTAAATTCTGCTCCTCTTACACTTAAATCAGTACCAATTTATGAATGTGCTTACTCTCTGCAACTTAATTCTTTTTTTTTGGTAAATATAAGTCTCCCTATGAACCCCAAAGCCATATACTGAAGTGTGTGGTTATACAGTCACCTAATGACAGGAGGCTGGAGAGTTGCAACCAGACCCTTTCACCTTTGATGGGTGCAGGGTTGCCAGTTCATTTGTGGCATTGGGACTGTGGTCATAGCAGCCTTGTAAAGTTTTATATGGGAACCAGCCTTTACCATGTCCTACGGCCTTGCCTTCAAACAGCGTTTGCTTGGCTCGGGCTTGCTCCTAGCATACCTATGTATCACTGGTGAGGCTCCCTTCAGCACCAGCTCTAAAGACTGACTTTCTCTGAGGCATTACTACCTCAACCATCCCAGTTTCTCAATTGGAGTGTTTGTGTGATTGTGTTGTCAGCTATAATCTAATCCCGCCAAGAATCAATTCTATAAAAGGAAAGTACTTTCCCTACCTATTTATCTCACAAGAGATATCACATCCAACCGAATAGACTTCTCATATATGAATATATGCTGTCAGTCTTGCATATCATCCCTCAGTGAGGTATCACAGTCATATTCACAGTTTATTCATGGTTCAGCAGAGTCGGAAGGTTGTGGATGCTATGTATGTGTGTGTCTACAGATGTGTATACGGGTGCACTCACTTATGCATGCACCCGTGGAGGTCAGAGGTCTATATTGTGTCATCCCCTACCACTGCCTACTAGACCAGTGGCCAGCAAGGACCAGCGATCTGCCTGGTTTTAGCCTCTAGGACTGGGGTTATAGTGCTGCTGCATTTTCTGTGAGTGCTGGTGATCTGAGCTCATGTCTCCAAAATTGTACCGTAATCAATTTACCCTATGCATGAGCTCAGGTCTCCAAAACTGCACCGTAAGCAGTTTACCCAATGCATGAGCTCTTCAGTCCAGCTTCAACATCTCTTTTCAATATGGATTCTGTGGAGAGGGAAAAGGCAGGGCTAAGGCAAAAACAGCCTGCTAAGAACCTGTTTTCTGCGTCTGTGCAACTAAGTGTGAATGTTGAAGAAGTGCTATAGAACAGGAGTCCAGATTGACAAGGGATGTGAAGGGATCAGGCTTATTGTGGGTGTGTGGGTGAGTGGGGATGGGTGGGTAAGAGAGAAAGGAGGGAAGAGGGAGATAAAGAGAAGGAGGAGAGAGACAGACAGAGACAGGGAGAGAACACATATGCATGTATGATCTCAGGACCAAAGCCCTCCGTGCACCAAAGCTACAAATTGGTACCATGCTTCCCCTAGGGACATGAGACTATGCTCAGAGGGTCCTTGCTAAGGAAATCCTAGAACATACGAGGCAAGGCCAGTGATGGATTCGGACACAAACGGGTTATAAATGTGGAAGGCCCTACTCTCAGGAGGAATACAGAATGGCCTGGATCCGATCAACCTATACTGGCCAGATAGAGAATTGGGCCAGAATGCCTAACTAGAAACAACCATGTGGACTTTTTAAAGCAAGTTTTATACATATAAATATATATTTATATAAATATATATTTATATGTATAAATATTTAGAACTTTGTCTAATATTTGTTGTGAGACTGCATCTGTGTCCATCGGTTGCTGGATGAAGCCTCTCTGATGACAACTGGGCTAGGCACCAGTCTGGTCACAGGAGAGGGCCAGTGCAGGTTATCTGAACTGGTTGTTAGGAGTGTTAGCTGGGTTATCCTTGTAGATTTCTGGAGATTCCCTTGTGCTAGGTTTTTACCTGACTTCAAAATGCTCCCCTCTTTCGAGTTGTCTCTTTCAGTACTCTCCCACTCTGTGGCCCCCAACCTGATTGCTCATGGAATTGGGGGGCTGTCTCTCACTGTTTGGCTGGCTTTGGGGACCCTATTCCTCATACTGGGTTGCCTTATCCAGTCTTCATACAAAGGGAGGTGCTTAGTCTTACTTCAACTTGATATGACATGTTTTTATGATATCCATGGGAGACCTGCCCTTTTCTGAATACAAATGGTGGAGGAGTGGATGGGGGGGGCAAAGAGGAGAATTGGGGGGAGGAACTGGGAGGAGAAGAGGGAGAGGAAACTGCAGCCTGGATGTAATACACACACACACACACACTTATTATTTTATTATTATTTTCTGCAATGGTTTTCAAAAGGTTAAGAAACTTTATCATATGTCACAGAACCTGAACCACCTTCCTGTGTTCAGGATCAAGTCCAGCCCTTGACACACAATGTTGTTCGTGAGTTTGCCCATTTCCTTATTCCCCTTCGGCCTGACGATACAGAACACAAAGGATTCACCACTCCTTCCTGTGGCAGATAGGCCACATCTGTAACTGGAAATAGGATTTAAGTCAGCAACACACCCACTCCGCCTGTTTTTTTTAGCATACCCAATCATCCAATCATGACAATTTCACAGACGCGGATACAGCACGGAAGAGCTACTTTAGTGCAAGCCTTCCCATCAGAGCTGTATTCTTTGGAAACTGCCGTTCCTTCTCCTTGTTTAAGAGTATGGAAAAGCAGGAGTGTTTTTCCTAATGCTGGTTAGTTAGTTAATCCATGATAATCATGCTTCCCCTTCTGGGTAGGGACAAAGAGCTTTGCAACCATGCAGACTTCCTGCAGATCTTTAGCTCCTCCAACAGTCCTGGTCCCCCAAAGCCCTCCCAGCTGTGACATTGAAAGTCCTTTATCCCAACATATATCTCGCTCACAAGCAATCTTGGATAGGTCGCCACTCCACGATAGCAAGAAAGCCCAAATAAAGTGTACAGATCTTTTTAAAAGGCAGTGCAGAGCCATGGAAGCAAGGATGGCTGAAGGAACTCATTTTCAGAGGTAAGCTAAGGATTCTCAGCTGCATTTTCCCAGAAAGGTCACAGGCTAAGAATTTCGGCTTGGCCAGGCACAGAGCCGCAGCTGGTGTTCAGCACACTGGCAAAGGTGTTGGGGACCTCATATGGCTAAGAGTGACAAAGTTGGAGGCAGAGGAATCAAATGCATGGCTGGTTTATACTTCAAAATATTTGTCAGGCTCTGAAGCTACACAGGGTAGGAGACTAAGGAGCCAAGCAGAAAACCACAAAAGAGAGAAGCATAATTTCATGCAGGCTCACACAGCGATGAAAGACAAAGACCTACTGAGGGTAGAAGCCCTCCAGCAAGTGGGAGGCGAGGGCTGGAAGCTTTGGAGGGAGTTGCTTTTGGAGGATATGGCGGCCAATTCTGGACATGATTACAAGATGGGAATTCAGGCATGGTCCTTGGCATGAGGCCACATTTGGAGGGTAAGGGATATCAGAGAAACTGGCAGAGGCTTTGGTGGATAAAGTGGAATACAGGAAAAACTGAAGACAAACACAGCTCATGGTTTCGAACCGTTGGTCTTGAACACATACGGTGTGTGCCGATATCAAAACCGGGGAAACTGGCTAAAGTCTTAGGCTGAAAAGTTGTAAAGAGCAGACCTGTGCTCTGTCAAAGCTAAAGAAGAGACAACTCATTAGGCATTCGGACCAAATCCCAAAGAATACATGGCTTCTCTGGACTGTAAACATGTTTGGTCCTTCCTCAACTGCTCTTCCTTTGCCCCCTGGTATCTCTTTCTTCTACAGACAGATTGAATTAGGTTGTACTCCAGTGTTCCTAACAGCTTCATTTTAACTTGGTTACCCTTCAGATGATCTATCTCAATAAAGTTACATCCTAAGATGTTGGGGCTAGGCCTTCAACATATAAAATGTAACGCACAACTCAATCTAATCATTGGGTTAGGATTATCAGTGCCTCTTTACACAATCTGCTTAACACTCCCTCTTCCCACAAAAGGGAACTCTGTCCTGCTGAAAGTATGCCCTGTTTTAAAAATGCAAGATAACATCTGGAGCTCTTATGGCCTTTTAAAAACAAAAGGGAAAGTGAAATGTAAAACATTTGACAATTTATAAGTGGAATCCAACAGGAGGAAAGGGAATATAAACGGATGGAACAGAAGAATACAAATAACTAGTAAGATGGTAGATATAAGCTGAACTATATTTAAACTATATTAAACATAAACAGGCTAATTATTTAATTAAAGGGTAATGATTGTCAAACTGAAAAAACAGGCAAAGAAATAAAAAACAAACCAGCTAACAAAAATAGCAAGTTTGAGGCTAGTCTGTGTTGCATGGGATCCTGCTTCAAAAACATAGTTGGATCCAAGTTTACAGTCTCCTCTGATACTCAAGGGAACTTATAGCTGTAAGCCTTTATAGAGTAAAAATTAAAGTGCATACTTGCAGCATGCAATGACACAAAATAGCTGTTCTCATCTGCAAGGAGAAAAAAGGAAAAATAGCAAGGTAAGATTAGACAGAAGACCAAAATGAAGTAGGGCACATATTAATTCCTGTAGTTTCACGATTCCACAAGTTGCTCTCTGATATACACACATAAAATAAAACAATATTTTAAAGTATTATGTATGTGCATATCAAAACAAAGATAAAAACACAATCACAGAGCCAAACCCAGAGATTGCTTAGATACTAAATTATCAAAAATCAACTTAAAAAATAATTATGATTAATGTTAAAGGAACTAGTGAAAGTGTATATAGAATTCTATTTTGTCAGAGAAAGAAAGGATGTGTCTTTAAGTATCTTCAATACTACCCAGTATTAACTTTGGTGTTTTAATATGGGTTAGCTCATTAGAGATTAAATAAATAAATAAATATTGAAGCAATAATAAAAGAAATTACAAGAATCACATCTCATTGGTCAAAGCACATTCCTTTGGTGAGTGACAAGGGCAGAGCCCTTTGCAATGGCAATGTAAAGTTTCAAGGTTTCTGAAGTGAGATTGTACCCAGAGAGATAAGCTTTGAGACTCAAAAGCAAAAAAAAAAAAAAAAAAAAAAAAAAAATGGCATAATTTTTCAGGCTTTTTTGTGTATATAACCTTGGTTAGATACCTGCAACTCTGACCTTGTTGCTTAACTGTAAAGTTTTTAACTTAAGATCCACTTACAAAAACCTTTAGTCTAGTTTGAACTTGCTCTGAGGGAAAAATGAGCCAAATTGTGTGCAATTTGCCTTAGACTGAGGAGAAATTGTTATTTTCTTGTGTTAGTCTGAGTAAAAGGAACAAGGCAGGCTTTAATATCTTACAGCCTCATGGAACAATAGATCTAGTTAGTTATGAAGCATGTTCTAGCATATTTTCTACATATCAAAATTATACAGATTAATGAGAAGTCATCTTCCTGATCATCCACAGATCTCTGTGTGCCCAGTAGATGGAATACTTCCATGAGATAAACACACAACAGTGGGAAAGTGACTTAGGGAGGAAATGAAGTGATTTCTGAGAGAAGTAACAGACAGAGACCACAAAGCCCCTCCAAGTGGAACTCCCCATCGGAGAACCACTCATCTGGTAGGTCAGCCTGTTAAACACTAGTTGTCACCTGCTGTATACTCCCATGGCCTCTGTCAGAAAACATTTTTTCCCCTAAAGATCATCTGCACTTCTTACTGATTTGGGTTTAGATGTCCTTTCTCTTATGTTTCTTTTTAAAAAGTGATTTTTACATTACATTATAGATAGATTATTTTTTAAAAGTTGTAAAAAAAAGTTGTCCACTGTATACAGTTACATTTCTAGCTAAATAGTTACACAATAAATTTGATCAGTGAGAGCTAACATATATGACCATAAATAGTTACACAATAAATTTGATCAGTGAGAGCTAACATATATGACCATAGTCCCTAAAATTATTTCCCCTACATGGTTGCCTTAGTTTGTGTAAGTCTACATAATTTGGGCAAAAAAAAAAAAATAAAGCTGCCCAAAAGTACATTCTTGTTATTAAGCAATACAATAGGAAACTATAGATTTAACCTCTATGTTCTAAAAGTAATTATCAATAGCAATGTCATGTAGTAATAACAATATTTTTCCTGCTGTTAACCCCTACCCAAATAATGCCAAAGTATAAATTAAGTGAGAAAAATATTTCAACTATTATTGAAAATATATCTTAAAATTCGAAGTTTTAAGCAAAATTTAAGAGTCACAATTAGTTATAGTAAATAAGCACAAAATATCGCAATTTTTTGAGAGCCAAGCACCTTCTCCAATTCAGTAATCTTTGAAAGGTATCATGAAACACATGGGATTTTTATTTTATTACTTATTTATTTTATGTACATGGATATTTTGTTTGATGTGTGTATGCACACCATGTGGGTGCTTGGGGCCCCAGAGTCCAGAAGAGGTCATCAGATTGGGTGGAACTCTAGTTAACAGGTGGTTGTGAGCCACCTATGGGTGCTGGGAATAGAACCCTAGCCCTCTACAAGAGCATCCAGTGCTCTTAACCACTGGGTCATCTCTCCAGCGCCTCAGGATTTTCATTCATCAAAAAGAAAAAGAAAGTGGAAGGGAATGAAAGAAAGGAGGGAGGAAGGAGAGCCAGGAGTTATACAGCAATGTCTTCTGAACAGTTCCATCCTGGAGGGTGCACCCTTAAGACTTTAATTCCAAACGGAAACATTCCACAGTAGAGGAAAACCATTAAACCCCAGGAAGTAAACAACTCATAAGTCTCAGGAAGTTCCCAAAACTTCTAAGAATCACAAGGCCCCTCCCTCCTCAAGGTTGTGCGATCAATATAGAGGGCTGGGGGGAGAAAAAAAGACTTACCTGTCCCACTGAAACACATTGTGTGGCGAGTTGGAGATCCTGTTTCTGAGACCTCACTCACTGGGGGAGGCTTTTCATTAACGCCCATATTCCTGAAAGGAAGTTCCAAGAAAACATTAGTTGGTCCAGTTCAACTTCAGTAGAATTATTTCTTTAGTCTGTTATTGGTGCCCTGTCGGGCTCAGGGAGGAGGAGAAAGGAAGGGGAGGAGCAGGAAGTAGCATGTCTGAAGCTACAAATTCAAATTGCCTTCAGGACTCTCTCCCACAGCTGCTCTCCACGTTTCCCTTGTGGCCTGTGGAATGCGCAACTGATTATACACAAGCTCTCCTGCACCCTGAATCTCTTACCTCTGATGAAAGCAAGGCTCGCCCTTTCTGAGAGGTGATGCAGCGGTGGTGGCTGCGGTCAGGACTTGGTAACCAGCCCTGAGTGGATGTTGTGGGACCTTCACAGCAGTCCTGAGACCAGCAGGCTACCACTTAACAGTCACAGCAGCTGAAACATCACAGCCGCCATCAGAGATCAGAGCTTCCCTTGTGGCAGCCAGGAACCAAAGATCTGGCAGCTGAAAACAAATTCAAATCTCTGGCACAGCAGGTGACCATTGGAGCCCTGAAGGGAAACCAGGGAAACCAAGTGTTTTGCCTGCCACTTTACCCACTCATGTTATGACGTTATGGGTGTGGGTTGGCCCTAAGTGAGAACACTTTCGGATTTGGTGGGCTTTTTCTTTCTCATCTCATCTTTCCTGATTGCTTCCACTTAGACTTTATTTTTTTATTTTTTTTTTTATTTTTTTATTTTTTATTTTTTTTTGGTTTTTCGAGACAGGGTTTCTCTGTGGCTTTGGAGCCACATTCAAATTTCTACTTCCTAGTTTGAATCTGTCCTATGTCCGCTGGTGATTCTGCCCACTCCATTCTTGGAGGGAGGTCAGAGGAGAAGCCATCATAGAACTGGCCACTTTCTTGGGGGTCAGTGTTGGTCATTCTTTCACATTGCAGTATCCCCAGTTTTTTAGGCAAACCCTTCCTACTTTGCAGCTCAGAAGGGTGGTATCCTCATCCATTTGCCTATTCATCCATCTATCCAGTAGATCTGCATTTGCTTCGTGCTGTCTGCCAGGCTCTGTTAGATACTGCCAGAACAGTGAAGAGAATCAGCAGATAAGAGGGATGGGAACAAGTGACCACGAAAGTCACCAACTGTCAATCATGAAAGAAAAGAATAGAAAAAAATACCTAAGAGGAGCAGGACTTCAGCAAGAGCCAGGGACGAAGAGCTTGACTCTCAAGGAAAACAAGCTGTTTCTACTGTGTGAGGGTGCTGGGCGGCAGAGGACCTGCAGCCCTCGGGGACCATGCTGAGGACAGAAACTCCATTCCTTATCAGCCACCTGCTTCTGCTCAACTGTCCTCATGGGCACCTGTTCTCCACTCCAGCTCCTGGCACACCAAGCCAGCTTCACCCAGGCTTCGCCACCTTCCTTCCTTTCTTCCTTTCTCTTTCTTTCTTTCTTTCTTTCTTTCTTTCTTTCTTTCTTTCTTTCTTTCTTCCTTGTCTTTTTCTTTTTTCATTGATTTTTATTGAGCTCTACATTTTTTTTTCTCTCCTCCCCTCCCCTTCAACCCTCTCCCAAGGTCCCAATGCTCCCAGTTTACTCAGGAGATCTTGTCTTTTTCTACTTCCCATGTAGATTAGATCCAAGAATGTCTCTCTTAGGGTCCTCATTGTTGTCTAGGTTCTCTGGGATTGTGATTTGTGGGCTGGTTTTCTTTGCTTTATATTTTAAAATCACTTATGAGTGAGTACATGTAATTGTCTTTCTGGGTCTGAGTTACCTCACTCAAAATGATGTTTTCTAGCTCCATCTATTTCCTTGCAAATTTCAAGGTGTTATTATTTTTTTTCTACTGTGTAGTATTCCATTGTGTAAATTTACATTTTCCTTATCCATTCTTTGTTCGAGGGGCATTTAGGTTGTTTCCAGATTCTGGCTATGACAAACAACACTGCTATGAACATAGTTGAGCACATGTCCTTGTGGCACAGTTGAGCATCCTTTGGATATAAACCCAAAAGTGGTACTGCTGGGTCTTGTGGAAGGTTGTTAACTAATTTTCTGAGAAATTGCCCCACTGACATCCAAGGGGCTGTACCAGTTTGCACTCTCACGAGCAATGCAGGGGACTTCCCTTTGCCCCACGTCCTCTCCAGCATAAGTTGTCATCAGTGTTTTTGATCTGGGTCGTTCTTACAGGTGGTGGAATCTCAGAGTTGTTTTGATTTGCATTTCTCTGATGGCTACGGATGTTGAGCATTTTCTTTAAGTGTCTTTCAGCCATTTTAGATTCCTCTGTTGAGAGTTCTCTGTTTAGGACTGTACCCCCTTTTTTAAAATCTGACTCTAGTGGCTACCTTCCTAACCTCAGGGAGTCCTCTCATCGCTGTCCCTCTCATCTAAAATTACTACAGCTTTCAAAATCGTACCGCAGCCCTTCATTCTTGAACCACGACTTCTCTCCAACCCCACGCACCCACTCTCCTCTTCCAGCTGACAAGTCTTCAAGGTTGTCATTTATCTTAGTAAAAAAAATTAACATAAAAGTAGTAAAATTGCATTAGGGATAAGCAAAACAAAGAGGAAGTTGAGTGGTTTCGTCAGCCTACCAAAGCATGGAGGCATGTCCACATCCCTGCAGCTCCAAACATGTGTCAACTTACATGCAAGCAAAAACAAAATATGTTTACCATGAACACAAAATCTTGGGATTTTTTTTAATTAAAAATATGAAGACATCACAGATCAGCAGGCAAGACCCAAGTCTTTAAGGTGGTACAGGTTCCTTCCACGATGGATCGTACTTTCAGCTTACTTCTGCAGAAGAATGAAGACTCCATTGGTTGTATGCCTACCTTCCCAGACCTGTTGATCCCAGAAGGACCTGAAGGGGTACCAATCTTTGTATTGAGAAAGAATGGCTGCTTATAACCAAAAGAGTCTGTGGGCAGAAAAGCTCCTCGCTGAGCCTCTGCAGATGGCTGCGTGAGTTGCCTGAGAACCGAGGTCTCCACACCTCTCACCACTCGGTCTGCCACTGCTCAGCAGATGTACGCAACAGGCTGTTGGCAGGTGCTGAGGAAACCGCAGCCTTAAGTAGGCAAGGAAACTTGAAGCTCACTTGTGAGGCTTGGACGGCAGGAAGGCCAGCAGACCAAAATAAGAGAAGCCTACTTAAGTAGAACCAATGGAAGAGACAGAAAAGGACCCTGGCGAAAATGAAAATATAATGGAATTACATAACTCAAGAGTGCTTTTAGGAATTAAGAAACACATAAGTTTTAGATTAAAAAATCCAATGTTCCAACCGAAAAGGGGAATTACACTCTTCCAAAACTTTATTAGTGGTCAAAAAATCAGGTGGACCCTTCCGAGAAGCCTAGTGACAGATCCTGATCCAGAGAACCAAAGGAAAGGGAGAACACAGGACAAAGTGATAATAAACCAAGCAGAAGAATAAAACTTGTATAAATTAATAAAATCTCAAGGCCTGGATATTGACAACAAAGAAAATCCCCAAATCTGCTACAACAATGGAGAGACAGTTTGCTGGGGTGGTGAGAAGCTGGGACACAAAAATTGCTCAGGGACAGTGGGCACTGTTGAGGTCTCAGGGGTGCTGGGACTCAGTGCTTCACAGGGAAGCACAAAGCACACAGACTGTGAAATTCCCACTGTCAGGATCTATCTAGATCCTTGTTGCAAAGTACCAACTATAAAGATGCTGTGAGACAACATCCTTCCTTTCACACTCGATCCAAAACACTGAAGGTACAAACACTTGAAGGCTATAGGCGAAAGTTACTCTGATGCAGATGCACAGTTAAGCACACAAACCATCCATGCATACATAAGCATATTCTTGTTAGAGGTCATAGGAAGATGGGACAGCCAGAGCATGTGGAGTGGCAGGCCTCCCAACTGCCGGCCGTGTGAAGAGGGTGAGTTCCTTGACTTCTCAGTTCTCAGTTTCCTGGAAAGTGAGAGCCACTCACAGATCACATTTAGAACGGGACCTGCATCAGTGCTTCCTAGCTAAGAGCCACCCCCTGCTCTGATGTGGCTACAGCAGGAAGGTGCTTCTGCATGCAGAAATTGAATTCGTAGTCACAGACTTGGGCTCCAGTGCCAGCTTTAGAACTCGAGTTTTGCACTGCAGCCGTAGCAGTTGATTTCTTTACGTTCTGTCTTGTTCTTATCCAAAACGTTAACTCAAGCAGCCAGCTCTTTCCATATCCATCACCCGAGTAGTGTACAGCAAAGCATTATGTAGGGCGCAAGACACCAACAAGAAGGCATGCATGTCTGCTGGTAGGGAGTGCTCAGGAGCCTTAGGAATACTTCCTTAGGCCCTAGGAGAACCAACAAAGAACTCAGATGGACTAAATCAAAGTAAAAGGGCAACAACTGTGAGAGAAAACCAGTTTCTGACATTCTGTATTGTGCTACTTTAGCAAACTAGAAGCTGGATGAAGTGGAAAATGACTGACTTTGGGAACTGGAAGGCTAAGGCAGAAGAGCCACAAGCTCAAGACTAGCCTGGGCTACAAAGAGAGACCTTGTTTGTCTTTATGAATGACTCTACTACTAACATTTATTTTTTTATTTTGTGTTATTATTTGTGGTACTGAGGCCTGAACCCAGAACTTCCATGTTAGGCAAGATATCTACTGCTGAGCGATATGTCCAATCTTTCCTGATTTTCCATTCTTTGAGACAGGGTCTTACTAAGTTGGCCTCCTGGGTGCCAGGCAACGGGGCAGAGCCAAGGCCGGACTCAGCCACCCGCGGGGAGGGGACACAGAGCAGTCACACGCGCTGAGTGGCGTTGTGTACTGATCATGCTGTTTACTGCTAGGTGCTTGAGGGGGGGCTGAATACAGAGGCGCTTGCACCACTGTCAGGCAGGGCTGGGCGCACAGACTCGTGCGTGGCCGATTCAGCTATCCGCCGAACCACCTGGGCCGAGTTGCCCTTCAGGAGTCCTGTTTGCCGACTTTCTAGCAAACAAAATCGAGTTGTTGCAGATGTTCAGTGACTCAGAAGCACAGCTGCTTCTGCCACTGTAGTCGGGCAGAGCGGACAGGCAAGGAGCTGTGCTGAGAGGGTACAATCTGCATGGAGGGAGAGGCCTGGGGGGGGGCACTGGCTCCCAGTAGTCGCCACCCAGGAGGCTCTGATTCGGGGCGGGTATCCGAAAAGCCCCACGTTGGGCGCCAAACTGTAAGCAGCGTAATAACCAGGCTAGCTTAATATGAAACAGCAAATTTTAATGAAGGGATAGCTTACAACACCAGGGATCCAGCAATGAGCAGGAGATACAAAAAAAAAAAAAAGAGACCGGCAGGGCGCATGATGCAAACATTAGCCCAAGGCAAACACCCCCCCCCCAATGGGCTGGGCTATCCCTACACTGAAGTCTATACAGGTCTTGAACTTTCAATCCTCCTGGTTCCACCTCCAAAGTAATTAGAATATTAATAAAGCCTGAGCCACTATACCAGGCCAGGTGATCTTTGATGAGTAAGTGCTCTGTAAACAATACTCAGCCACTCTCCAAGAGGGGTTATAATCATTGATCCCTGTGGATCAATGTGGCACACTGTGGGGGGGGGGGAATGACAGCAAACAGATTCTTGAGCTCCCTTTGACTTCATGCCAATAGTAATAAAGACCTTATCCTATTGGGACTGGGCTCCTCAACTCTGCATTCTGACTGGATGTAGCTTTCAGTTACAAAGAGGAGGTTCCTCCATGAGGGGTGAATACCTACTACACTTATTTGTGGGTTTAAGAGCAAATGTCTATAGATGGCTGTTAGGAATTATACTGGCTTAGTAAGTCAGTAGTTGAAGATTCTTTATGATTTTACTAGCATGGCATAGTCAGGTAAGTTTCTCAATACACCTACCAAACACACAGGCTCAGGGAACATTTTGGAAGAGGGGACAGAAAGCCTCTCACAGCAGGAGAATCGAGGAATTTGCTGTGAGACCGTGTCTCCTAGAAACATCAGAAGCTGCACCCATAAGGTCTTACCAACATGGCTGCCCAATCATGAGCTGAACAAAGATGACACCAATAGTCATGCCAAAGTGGACAGGGAAAAGCCCATGAGGCCTCAGCCCTACACAAAGAAGTACAGGCAACTGAGGAGAGCTGGGAGAGAGGAAAGACAGTCCTCCCCAGGGGAGAGCATGCCAACTGGCTGTCCAGTGCCAAATGGCAGCCCTGGAGACTTACATATAAGTAACATTATATATACTGAACTGCTGTGGGACAATCGTTTGTACCCTGTCAATTGTACTTTAATAAAACACTGATTGGCCAGTAGCCAAGCAGGAAGCCAGAGGTAGGGCAATGAGAATTCTGGGAGAAGAAAGCTCAGTCTGCAGTCATGACCCAGCCTCAGAGGATGCAAGATGCGACTGCCTCGCAGAGAAAAATACCAAGTCACATGGCTAACATAGACAAGAATTATGGGCTAATGTCAGCTGTAAGAGTTAATAGAGCCTGAGATACTAGGCCAATCAGTTTATAATTAATGTAGACCTCTGTATGTTTCATTAGGACTGAATGACTGGGGGAACAGGGCAGGACAAAAACCTCTGTCAACAATGAACAGCTTATATTTAGAAACACACACACACACACACACAGAGATCCAATAGCAATTTGTAGGGGAAAAAAGGTCACAAATTTGAAGGTGAGCAGTGACATTTTGGGGGGAAAAAGAAGAGGAAGGGAGAAGTGTATATTATAATCTCAAAAAGAAAATAAAAGGCTTTATCCCAAAGCCTCTTAGTGTTAGGAATGAGTAATTTTAGTCATCCCCTGTGATTTGGCCATGGGAAAGGCAGAGTAAGCTGTTTTCCTCTTGACCCTCTCATTAGCACCAAGGCTCTAGGTATCTGTAGTAGCAACATCAGACAATCCCAACACAAGATGAAAGGAGCTCTGGCTTCACAGGATGGCCTGAATGCCTATAAAAAGGAACAGGCTAACAACATGTTTTGTTCTGCTACCATCAGCAGGCACTGAATAGTTATGATTTAATAGTTTACATATAAAGTCACATAGAAACAATGATGGAAACTCAACATATACTCGGAGCAATATAAAGTACGGTGAGACATTTGCTATCTTTAGAACATGTTATATCATTATTAAAATTAAATTTCTGAAAATTTTATTTATATAGCATTACAATATAAAACAAGCAAACACATTATTTAAAACCATGTATTTGGCTCATAATTGGCCTAGATTATTACAAATTTATTCAATGGTTCATAAGAATAATTCTGATTCTTGCATATGTAGATAAAAATACTTTAAAAATTAATTTTTTAAAAGAGAATTAAACCAGAGTTTGATGCAAATCATCTATCACAAAGGAATACTAAGAGTTATCATTTCTTAAAGTTTCAATCAGATAATAAATTATGTCTCAATTATCTTCACATACAAACCCTAACACTGGTAACCTATAAACCTAAAGTATGACAATCAGCGGTCATGAATTCAACAACTTATCTAAACATCGTTACATAGGAAATCTGAAGAAACTGCAGGTAATTCTTAATGCTCTCATTTTGATTCTCCGACTTCTCAAGACTGTGCTGTATTTCTTTCAAACAGATATCTTGGTGTTGGGCTTTCTAGATGAAGAGAGAACAGATACTCAGTATGGCATTCATTTACAAAATGAAGTTATAAATATATACAAAATAATCAAATATGTCAATTTTACCAAAGAATTTTTAAATATCATCTTCTTTAAAACGATATCCTTAGCAATTAAAACATCTATGGTTGATCATTCTACTTTGATCGTTTACTGTAATACATTTACTTAGCCCTAGATTATTAGAGATTTGTTGCGGGAGGTCCTTCCGCTCCTCCAGCCTATAGCCGCTGAGATACCAGCCCATTGGGGCGTGGTCTCTCTCTCCCTTTAAAAAAGCGGCCACTTCCTTCTCTCGCTCTCTTCACTTCCTGCCCGGCTAGCTCAGTCGGTAGAGCATGAGACTCTTAATCTCAGGGTCGTGGGTTCGAGCCCCACGTTGGGCGCCATCTGTTGTAATAGTAGTGGCGGGGCTGAGTCCCCAGCACCCCGGCCGCCTGCCCGGCTAGCTTATGCCCGAAATAACAACACACAAACTGTATTCATTTAAACACTGCTTGGCTCTTTAGCTTTAGCCCTTTTCTAGGCTAACTCTCGCACCTGGACTAGCCCATTTCTAATCATCTGTGTGTAGCACCCCAAGGTGCACTTACCGGGAAGATTCTAGCCTACGTCCATCCTGGGTCGGAGCTTCATCGCGTGTGCCTCAGAGAGCAGAGCTCTCGCCTCTGC
The DNA here is from genome assembly GCF_000317375.1 of Microtus ochrogaster. NCBI lineage: Eukaryota > Metazoa > Chordata > Mammalia > Rodentia > Cricetidae > Microtus > Microtus ochrogaster. The sequence goes on along the minus strand of NC_022022.1, from coordinate 38,711,081 downwards.
CCGCAAGAGTGGAGCATCGTGTCTCTCTGAGGCGTCTGCCCCTGAGAGGAGAGCTGTCGAGTCTCTGAGCTCACTTCCTCTTCCTCCCACCTACGTTCTAACCTATCAGGGCAAGCAGCTTCTTTATTTAATCAACCAATGACCTTCCTCCATCAGAGATTTAATGTGATTAAGATAACTTTATTTAGGGCAGACATTACTAGTTCCTATTATGCTTCACATGACATCTTTTCATATTCTTTTTTGTCATTTTTCTGTGAAATATCATATTTTATCCCATAAAACATAAAAATGTTTTAAATTTTACTTTATAAATTGTATTATAAATTTTTTTTGCAAATAATTAAAAATAGCAAGCATCAAAATTAACCAGACCCAAAGTCTACACAGTTCAAATATCTGCTGTACCATTAGAATATGCATTCAGAAAGGAAGCTATTTTAAAAACTGACAAAACTCTAGTTTTGATAAGGTAACCTTTTCTCCTAAACTCTTTAAAAACTTAATTCATGTCCTTTGAGGAAGAAGTTCTACACACATACAGGTTTTTGGACTTTGGCTATGACAGGTTTCTAGGCGGGCAAATGCAGCAAGCATTTAGAAGACGTGTTTCAGCTAAAACAGAAACACCCCAAGAACAGAGACAGACCCTGTGGGTTTCTCCTAGCAGGACTTCCTACACAGCAGCTCAAACTGAGCAGTGCCCAGCAGGAGCAGGTAGTGTGTGGTAATGCAATAGATCAGACCACACAAGTCACAGAGTGGATGGGGATGGTCTTTATGGAGCAGCAGTGTGGAGGAAATAGTAGCCACACAATCACACACTGCACAGCAGAATGCAAATGCAAATGAGCTCTGAAAGATCCTGTGGCTTCTGTAGGGTTGTCATGGTTGTGAAGCTATGCGTCCACCCTACCTCCCGACCAAAGTATTAAACCAAAACCATGAGAAGGCTTGTCGGGGAGGCAGTGTACTATGGAAGACACTGGAGACGATCAACTATGGCCAGGCTCCGGCTCTCTGAGCACTTACGACTTGGTCTGGCCAATGTATGTGCATGTGAATTCTAATTACCCACTGAACTGTCTGTACCCTGGAAGGCACAGGACACATGAACTCATCTTTAGCTCTCTCTAAACTTAGGCTCAGAATTCCATACTGTGTACTAGCGGAACAATTATGAGGTCTGACATCAGATCTTAACCCATTTATTTTAGTAGATTTAGCAAAGTCTTAAATACAGCACAGAGAAATCCATCTGATCTCAGTCTATTTTTTTCAGGGGCTTCAATTGCACAAAGAACATCACACATATTTTACAATACCGGGAATCCTGAAGAGGAATTTGTTTATTTGTTTGTTTGTTTGTAAGTTTAGAAACCCAGCAAACAGCTGTGTTAAATTAAAAATGATGAATGTTTTACCGATTAAGTTTTCATTAAACATCTGAAGGCAATAAGACTAAACAATGCATGTCAAAATAATTTAACTTTTTGAACCTTTTAGGTTTACATCTTTTTAAAGGAAATTGAAAAAGAGTTTTCAGAACTTCCAACTCCTGGAAAAATAAAGCACCAACATTTCCTATGTAATTATCAAGTAGACAGTTATTAAGTAATTTAAGCACAACCAATGCCAACTTGAAGATTATCCTATGCCAATAGACTATTTCATGAATATTCAGGAAAAATATGAGAGTAGTTAAACACAGCCAATTTGGTATTCTCATTTCACGGTTGAGTGGACCGAAGCATCCAGCACTTATGCAGATTGAACAGTGGTGAATATTAAAATCATATCTTTCTAAGATATACTCATTAATCAAGACAGATATAAAATCCAGTTCATAACTTTAGATTGCACGTATCTTTAAAAGATGAAAATTTAAATAAAAATTTTAAATTTTCTCATCAGGAGCGGAGTCAGTGTGACTGAAGCTGCCATCCAGCAGGGCAGCGAATCTTCTGGCAAGATGGCAACAGCACATTCTTGCATTTTTATTATTTGTCATTTCTAGTATTTGCAGCAAAACAAAAGTCTTGGCTCACCTCCATCTGCACTTTAAGATCTATCAAAGTTACAGGGAATGCACGTTAGATGCTCACCCTTATGAAACAAGCCAAGCTAATACTTACACTTTTATAATATAAGCCGTGCTAGTACTCACACTGTCCATTTTTCAGAAAATGCACATTAGATGCTCACTCTTATGATACAAGCCATGTTAATACTTACACTGTTCATTTTGCCAACAAGTTGATTTTGTTCTTCATTTTTTTTTCTAAGCTCAGTTTCCAGATCTAATATTTTAATTTGTAAAGCCCTCTCTCTAGATGACATTTTCTCCACTTCTTCAGAAACCTGTAATTTTCATTAAAAGAATAAAGTAAATAAATGTGCTTTTCTTAAATATATTTTGAAGCTCTGATATAGCCATAGTACACTACTTTTTTTCCGAGTAGATTTAATTGGGTGTTAAACAATTCCATTGGAAAGTATCGAATGTATTTTATCTTGAGTTGGGATACAGCTCGATGGTAGCTGCTTTCCTAGCTTGTGCAAGGCCCTAGGTTCAGCCCCAGCATTGCAAAGGGAACAAGGAAGAGTTTAATCCGAAGAAGCACAACAATATATGAGTGTATATGTATCATAGTTATCTGGAAAATTAACTTAAGATGGAGAGGTGTGCGGGCCTGCACTGCTTGTGACCTGGGTAGGGATCTCCTGACAGTTTTCAGACATACTAAGTGTAATTACCACTTTTGGTGGTATTTATAGTCATGTGGTACCTGGGTGGTAGTGGTGGAACATAGCAAGGTCTCACTGAACACCGACTACGTGTCTGGGATACCCAGTGTAGGGGCAGTGTGCACACAGCACCTAGACAGACACACGAGACTGGCGCTCCATCCTTCACTTTCAATGCAGCCTGCATGTGAGCTTTTCTATTTCTCTTGCTTGCTTATGTTAAAACAAAGTCTAGCCCAGCTATGTTCATCAGAAATTCGGGGAAGAGGAGGCTCATTTGTAAGAATGTTGGTTTGGAGCCACAAGTGTGAGCACAAAGTTTAGTTTTAGACATGTCAGGTTTGGCAAGTCAGTGTTAAATAGAGATGCCAAGCAAAGTAGACTTCAGTGGGATCAAATATGAGTCCCCAGGGTAGAGATGGTAACTTTTTAGGCTCACATACCCTGCAAGTGAAACCCACAAGACCCATTTGCCAATTAGAGAGGCAGCCTGCCCTTGGTGAGGGTACCATGCATCAGAGCCAGGATCCAAACCCAGCTACTGGGACTCCAAACCTCACCCTGCTATGGTCTTTCAAGCTATTGGTTTTATTTTGTTTTAATAAATTTATTCATTTTTTATTTTACACCCTGGTTGCAGTTTCCCCTCCCTTTTCCCCCCCAGCCCCCCTCAGTTTCTACTCCCAATCCACTCCTCCATTTCTGTGTAGGAAAGAGCAGGCTGCCCACGGGTATCAGGGCACATCAAGTTGCAGTAAGACTAAGCACCTCCCCCATGTATTAAGGCTGCTCACGGTGACCCAGTATGAGGAGAAGAATCTCAAAACTCAGTAAAGAGTCAGAAACAGCCCCTATTACCACTGTTAGGGGTTCAACAAGAGGACCAAGCTACACAAGTGTAACAAATATGCAGAGTGCCTAGGTCAGTCCCATGGAGGCTCCCTGGTTGTCAGCTTAGTTCCCTGTGAGCCTAGGTTAGTTGAATCTGTGAGTTTTCTTGGGGTGTCCTTGACCCTACTGGTTCCTACAATCCTTTTTCTCCATCTTGTAAAGGACTCCCCAAACTCTACCTAATGTTTGGCTGTGGGTCTCTGCATCTGTTTCCATCAGTTGCTGGATGAAGCCTCTCTGATGACAATCGGGCTAAACACCAATCTGGTCACAGGCGATGGCCAGTTCAGGCTCCATATCCACAATGCTAGGAGTCTTAGCTGAGGACATCCTTGTAGATTCCTGGGGATTCCCTTGTGTCGGGTTTTACCTGACCCTGAAACATACCCCATTTCAAATAGTCTCTTCCAGTCAAGTTGTTTGATGAATTCATCTCTTCTTTGAGGTCTTCCCACTGTTGCCTTCCACTCTAATTGAAATACCCTCTTTTTCTGGTGCCACCTGAGCCCTCCTCTACTGTATAACCTGCAGAGAGGATGGTACCCCTGCTATACTGAGTGCCCACACTCCAAGAGGCTGGGTAGGCTGAACGCTGGCTTCATGGATTTAACAGCACCCGCACGCATGCGTGCACGCGCATGCAGAGCAGGTGTGTGGAAGGAGCGCGCTCTCCAAATCATTCCCATCTTTGCCCACTCTCTCGCCACATGGCCACTCATCTGGAAAGGCAGTCCTGGCCCAGGGATATCTGGGCTTTGCTCTGAGGGAAAATTAAGTAAAGAACAAAAACGGAGCTGCTCCCTCCACCCTGCCATCAGCATCCAAACAATAGCTGTAGGCTTGGCAGTGGGAGATGACTCTGGCAAACTACTTAGGAAGATTCTAAATAAAGGCCATCTGTACCTTTTGTCTCCCGTCTTCCAAAGCGGCTTCCAGCTGCCTGGAGAGCACTGCGTACTCTGCAGCCTTCTCTCTCAGCTCCAGGTCGCTGCGCTTCAGATACTCCTCCTGGTTGGCCAGCTTCTTCTCCAGCTCCTTGTTCTCTGCATCCATTTTCTCTAACTTTCTTTTTACAGAAATATGTACATATGATATATATGCATATATATACACACATATACATCTCGCACAAACATACAAACTATAGTGCATGGAGAACATGCACCATCAATGTTATATCAACTTGATACTTACTCTTTCAGGTTCTCACACTTTAACTGAATGAGGTAATTCTCCTCCTCAAGAGAAAGCTTGGTTAGAAGGCTATGGTTCCTATCAACCTAAGTGGGGGAAAAAAAAACAACACTTTTTCAGTTATTTTTTTCATTGACTTCCAAGGAAATAACACTCTATTTAGAAGCACAAGAAACAAGATATAAATACAGAGAAAGACCAAGCCATATCTACAATGCTAACTCACAAGCTCTCCAACTCCTCACTGGGTTGTAAAACTGATGCCGTCTATGTTAGACAATTAACTACATTTCCCCTATGTGATGGTAACTGAAAATATCCTGGCCGGTGTTTTACTGAAGAGAGACATTTAGTTACGCAGGGATGCGGCTCAGCTGCCAGCAGCTTTCCCAGCATGTAAAAGCCAGCACTATACAAAGCCAGGTGTGGTGGCTCCTGCTTGCAATCCTGGCTCAGGAAGTAGAGGAAAGGGAATTAGAAATTCAAGTTCATTCTCAGGCTACAGCCAGCCTGAGCCACAAGAAACCCTGCCTCAAAAGCCAAACAATAAAACCAAAAAGAAAAAAAAAAACTGTGAAAATCTTTAACATTTTTAATCAGGTATTTAAGGTTTCTCATATCAGCAATGCTCCACTGTAAGTCAAACCCAAATAAATCAAACACACAGCTGCTCACGTCAGGACCACTCTTCCCACAGCCTCAAAGTCTGATTTAAATAGTTTAAGTAGTTTAAATAATAAAAATATTGTCTCATCAGGGCTGGAGAGATGGCTCAGTAGTTAAGAGCACCGGCTGCTCTTCCAGAGGATCCAGGTTAAATTCCCAGCACACGTGATGGCTCACAAGCATCCCCTAACTCCAGTCCTAGGGAATATAGTGCTCTCTACTGGCCACTGTGGGCATTGCATGCATGTGACACACAGACATGCAGAGAAAACAACCATACACATAAAATAAAAAAAAAAAACATTTTCCCCCACACATTAAAGTAGCAACTTAAGTAAAATATAATGATTATTTTTCTAGAAAAATTTCTTCATGGAAATTGGCTTGGTATTTTTAAGAGGTGAACACGTTCATTTGGAAGATACAGAGTGATCTTCCTGAAAGTGTAGCGAGTACAGAAACAGACTGGCAGCCAGACTCAAACATGCAGTAACCCTAAAACACGTATGAGTGCTTACTGGGTGATAAGCATTGAGGGAGGAGCTATAAGCATGGTGATTAAAAGGATACACAAGGTCCCGGTTCTGATGGGTTGATAGGTACTAAGTAAAAGGATGGAATCAATCCCAATAAGCTTGACACACAATTCTAACTAAAACACATTCTAATTTTTGCAAGGTAAACTATTACTTCTCTTATGCTGATGTCAAGAAGCAGACATGCAAGTCCCCATTGCCCTCCTCTCATTCATCGCTGCACTATGTTCTCTACGTCCAATCGCAGACTCACACAAAAACCTGGATCAGCTACTTCAACCCCCAGTGTCACCAGGACATGCTAAAGGTAACAGGAGAGTATCTGCATGAAAATATTTCCATCCCCTGATATAGACAGGAATAAAAAGTTCAACCCGACCCAAGTGCCCTCAACGGGCGAAACGACGTCAAATCTTCCAAGACTAAGAACGATGGGACACCTGGCCCTGGAGCTCCCTAACGGTGTGCGCCTGTTCGGCACACTTCTCCTTGCAGCGCTGCAGCTTCTCCTGACACTCCTGAAGTCTCTGCTCGGCTGACGTGGAGGAGTGGCGGGCTTGCTCTACCTGCTTCAGGTGAGACTCCACCTGGCCTCTCATCTGAGGTGTGGCATCAGGGGAAATAAATGCAAGGTCACACATTTGGCAGGAACAGTCTTTCTACCTTAAAGACTAGACAGACTTGCTATCAATAAGCACTTTACAAATGTTAATTTACATGAGACATAGAACCAGAATTAATTCGTTTTCACAATGGTTGTCAGGCAAGGGAGTGTGGTGACATCAGCCAACTTCAGGTGTCACACGCAATGGATGTGACTGAGGAACCGGTGTGCTTCAGCCCTCAGGTGACCGTCCCTTCATAACTCCACAGGTCCTCCAGCCCTCGGGTGACCATCCCTTCATAACTCCACAGGTCCTCCAGCCCTCAGGTGA
>NC_022022.1:38687957-38703680 GCF_000317375.1 Microtus ochrogaster | reverse complement strand
TCCAGCCCTCGGGTGAGCATCCCTTCATAACTCCACAGGTCCTCCAGCCCTCGGGTGACCGTCCCTTCATAACTCATAAGTCTTCTAACTCACTAAGATCCTTTCAGTCTTGCTGGCCCAAGCAGTGTTCACCGAGCACTGCTGTAGACAGCTAACCCATCAGTTCTCACTTGGCTGAATACGGTTACTGCCCTGCCCTGTGAGCAGATCTGATCTTACCCACGGCACTCCCCTCACCTCCCGCCCTGTCTCACTGCAGCGCTTCTGTAAACTATGAAGAAGAGAGCTGTGATGCTGCTTCAAAAAGGCCACACCGCTCTGTGTAACTATAAACAGCTAAAATGTGGTATTTACGATGTTCCCATAAAGGAAACGCAAGAGGGATAACTTGCCTGAGTTGGCGACACCCACAGGTTCGGTGCAACATCTGGCCATCTTCAGAACAAGAGATAAAACCAGAATAAAGCACACCTCTGCATCCCTGGACCAGCTAAGAAGCCATGAGAAAATCAGGAAATTCAAGCAATGGCTAAGTAAAAAGAATTTCTTCTTGAAAACAACACACTTTCCTAGTTCTATAACCAGAAAACGCTGTCGGGACAACAGCTGGAAAGCCAGGTTCCTCCCCTTGTGCCTCTGAAGAGGTTTTTGACATGTTTTACTGTCCTCCCTCACAGGGAGGGGAACTTTCACAACTGTGTCCAGTGAGAGACAGACAACGTGAAATGGCATCTTCTTTGTCTGCTAAATGGCTGAGAAACAATTCTAGGAAAGGATCAGGTTCCTCATGTGGTGGCCTGGTGGCCTGCCCTGGACAACCTTGTCCTAGCAGTGATAGCTCCCTCTTAGTTCCCAACCTCTAATATGCCAGCCACGCAGCGACAGTAGCGTGGACTCCGAGCTAACACCCCGCCCTCTTAGCCAGAATCCGGTGTCCTGTGACTCTCTCACTGTTTCCTTACCAAAACAATGTGAAATCCAAAAGGGAATGTGGCTCCATCTAAAAACTAAAAATATTCACAAAAACACCATCACCTGCCAACACTGGCTTCTCCTGCTCCTGTCGCAACCGGGGGAATAAAAGGAGAGGATTTTCAAGATATCATTTTTCTTCCCAAAATGCATTTACCAGAGAAATTTTACTTTGTAATTTTTTTAGGCACAAAAAAATGTAAAAATAGAAAAAAAAAGAGACTAGTTTTCATTTTACTGCTGATAGATCTCAGTAATAAATAATTGGGCCTTTATTCCTGTGTCAAAAAAGTAAAACATTTATTCTATTTCTCAAACATGAATAACAAAAAAGATATTCTCACAAATAAACATTTCAAGAGGAAATACTGAACTCCCACAGAGACTCTGCAAGGGCCACTCCAGGCATGCACTTGGGGAATGGCGGAGAGACAGCGCGACAGTCGGGGTCAGACGGACGCACACGTGTGAAACACTGTCGTACTTCCTCTTCACACTTACCTTCTCTAACCTCTTGTTCTTGTTTCTTATTATTAGGTTATTCTCATGTAGCAAATTTTTACATCTGCTTTTTACCATTTCGGCAGCTTCTTGCAACTTTTGTACCTTAAAAAAAAAACCCACAGGCTGTAAAGTACCATGTATTATTTTAGGTATAGCATGAGAAGAAAGTTAATCATGTGTTTCCACTTACTTCACTTTGAATTCGTATTCTAAAGAACTCACCATTTCTCTCTCAGTGCTTGATGAGCATTACTCCTGGCAGGACCTCTTGGTGTCCAGTCCTAACACCCTTCCTCCTCGGTCTTCTCTGGCCTATGCTCTTGTTCTCTTGAGCTCTAACTACATCAATCTTCACTTTCAGGTCCTTGCTACTTTAAGAAACTGGTCTCTCATTTCCTCTTACACCTGTCAGAGTGGCTAAGATCAATAAAACAAGCGGCAGCTCATGGCGGCGAGGATGTGGAGTAGGGAAACACTCCTCCATTGCTGGTGGGAGTGCAAACTTGTACAGCCACTGTGGAAATCAGTGTGGCAGTTCCTCAGGAAGATGGGAATTAATCTATCTCAAGATCCAGCTATACTCTTGGGCATGTACCCAAAGGATGCTCCATCCTACCACAGAAGGAGTTGCTCAGTCACATTCATTGCTGATCTATGCATAACAGTCAGAAATTAGAAACAAGCTAGACATCCCTCACAGAAAGGGAGCGGATCTGAAAGAGACAGGGAGGAACTAGGAAAAGTGGAGGGAGAAAAGAAAACATAACCAGGATATATTATGTGGAAAAAAAACATTTTCAATGTAAGAAAAGGAAACTATCTCTCATTCCAATAATTTTCCATTTCCATCAAAATCCACCCAAGAACATAGGTGAGCTGTGCACACTGGCCAGCAGCCACAACATGGACATTCAGATGAGGCATTCTTGCTGGGGTCTTAAATCCAATCAAGCAGGTGGGTTACATTGTGCTTGGCACCACAATCCTCCAGACTCCACGTGCACCCCTACCTGCAGAACTTCAGCTGCGGATCTCAACTGGATTTTGCCACCCAACCCATCTAAATGCAGCCCCTCTTGCTTGCTAGACTTTACTCCACCTTAGGCTTTTATCTGTAATACACTTTCCTTCCTTCCTCCTTCCCACAATGTTGGGGACTCAACCCAAGGCCTCATATTTGCCAAGCAAGCAGTCTCTGACACACCCCCAGTCCATCACTATTCTTTAGTGCACACTCTTCCAATAATAGCACATTCCTTAATGACCAATTTGTGTCCCAGCACGCAAGCGTCTGAACATATGGAGTCTTTCCCACAAAGTTTTCCCTCAATATTGCATTTCCAAAACTGAAAGTTTAACTAAAACTTATCATTGGACATACATTCTATTTTAGATAAACCACTGTATGTTCTTCTGTATATCTGTGATGCATATGTGTGTGTACATATTTGCATGTGTGTGCACTTTTGTGGGGATGTCAGAGGTCAGTACTCATGTCTTCTCTATCATTTTTCTACCTTATTTTATGAAACAGGGTTTCTCATTGAAATGAGTTACTAATTTGGCTGAGCTGCTGGAGAGTGTTAACAGGAGGAGCGGGCTGCTAGCTTACAGCTGAAATAATCACACAGAAATTGTATTAATTAAATCACTGCATGGCCCATTAGCTCTAGCCTCTTATTGGCTAACTCCCACATCTTGATTAACTCATTTCTATCAAATCTGTGTTCATCACGTGACTGTGGCTTACCAGCAAGATTCTAACCTACGTCCATCTCAGGCAGGAGATTCATAGAGTCTGCTACTCTGCCCTTCTTCCCAGCATTCAGTTCTGTCTACTCCGCCTACCTAAGCTCTGCCCTATCAAAAGGCCAAGGCAGTTTCTTTATTCAACCAATGAAAGCAACACACTCGGCTTTGTAGTTGGGTCCTGGGGGTCTAAACTCAGGCCCTCATGCTTGCATGGCAACCACACTGCCAACTGAGTCATTTCACCAAACCTCATGGGTTTCTTTCCATGCATTTCATGTGGATACATTTTAATTATACATCACTTATTAGGAAAAGTAAGTACTTGGTGAGAGTTATTGTTTTAAATCAATGTCATTAAATATACTAACAAGATTCTACATTAATATTCTCATCACACCTTTGCAATCAATTTTAAATTTCCTCTTAGGAATATCTAAAATTTCTGTAAGTAGTGCTAGCACCATGAATTGGCAGGACTACCTTTATGAAGGCATGTGGGGTCTTCAGGAATGTTTGAGATGTGCTGTACTATGTTACAGATATTTATTCCATCTCTTCAGTTCTGTCAGTTCGAAACACAGTGTTTTAAGTCATCTATGGATTTTAGTAAACATTAAAACATATGCAAGTCACCTGAGTTTTATAGACGTCAATGAGAGTTTTCTGTTGTTTTTCTACTTCCTGCAACTCCACAAGTTCATTTTCAACAGAAACAACTTCATCCTTCAAAGCATCAAGTGTACTCTAGAAAGAAATTCATGATTGATGGGAGTTTTTCAGTCAACAGAACATTATAATCCATGTTGAAGAATTATTAGAGCATAGCTCATTCATCAACATCAATGAAATAATCATTTTGATGGCATGTAATTGCCACTTAAAATTAATGACTCATACTCATGAATAATTTCATCAGTACACAGGACAGATTTTTTTTTAAATTACTGACAAATAAAAGAAAGCTTAAATTAAGTTGTGTTCCAAATAAAAAGAATCAATAACGTTGACATGTCAAGTTTTCCACATTCATTTAACACTTTTCAATCTCAACTAAATGTATGACAGCTGGAGGGCATATGACAGTGTTAAGTCAAAACTCACAGGGCAGCAGGACATGGTGGCCCTGACTATAAACCCAACACTTACAAGGCACAGGCAGGGGAAGTACTGCAAGGTGCAGGCCAGCAGAGGCCATTTAATAAAACCCAGTCTCAAAGTTAAAAACAGAAATACAAAACCTTATCTGAGAGAGTAAACAGAAAAGACCAAACAATTTATAAATGACACTAAGTGAACAACATCTGTGCTTACTGCATATTGAAACATATAAAGAATCACATTATCAAGACACTAAGAACAAAGAGACAGCAGAAAAGGAAAAGAAAAACACATACACAACACAGTATATGATCAAGGCTGGGTTTTACAACACTGGGGAAAACGTGGGCTGTAAACAAATCTTGGATAACCTGCAACTGCTAGAGAAACTGGCTAACCACCTGCCTTGGTCCACTGCCACGGAAGCATCAAATGAATTAAATGCTTGTATATAAAGATAGGAAAGAAGATCCCGACAAACCATGTGTGGCTTTAGAACAGCAGTCTCTTATGAGATGTGAAGGCTGGCAAGGATACGCTCCTCATATGCATGCCAGTCAGTCTTCCACAGCTTCACAGACACTAGTGTAAGGCAGACCGGGCAAGAGGCCGGGAGCCCTATTACTCATAGCAGAAGCAGCAAAACCATAGGGATTGCCTTAATTTCCTAAGGCACACTCTAATGGGTAAGACAAAGGAGCTGATGACAACTGCATATGGATCGGGATGTATTAGAAGAAAGCAAAGTCCAAAAACTCATGTCTGTTCTTTTTACGAAAGAAAACTACTGGTATGTCCTGAGGATGTTGTCCTCATCAGCCTTGACTGTTAACAGAGCCTACAGTCAACCGAAGGACCGCTCATTCAGGCTGGCCTGCGGGGATATCTGTAAGGGTTGTCTTGATTATTAATTGATGAAGGACAGCCCAGCCCATTGTAGGCAGCACCACTCCCCAGGCAGGTGGTTCTGAGCTTTATAAAAAAAAAAATCTAGCCCCCCGCCCCCAAAAGCTGAATAAGAACAGAGACTGAAAACAAAGTATCAATCCAGGCCAGTAACTCATTAGTCCAATCAGCAGTGTACCCTGAACCCAAGAAAATGGAAAAGGAGGGGAGAGAGAGCATTCCAAAGAACCAAGACATGAAGAAAACATACCTCTACAAGTGTGTATAAAATCCTTTTTTCTTCTTCTTTCCGTGTGTGTGTGTGTGTGTGTGTGTGTGTGTGTGTGTGTGTGTTTCAAGACACTAGCTGTCCTAGAACTATAGCTCTGTAGACCAGGCTAGCCTCAAACATGCAGAGATTCACCTGCCTCTGCCTCCCAAGGGCTTAGACTAAAGGTGTGCGCCACCACTACCCAGCGCATATGAACCCTTAAGACAGCAAAGACAAAGGAATATTCTGAAAATCCAACGTAAATTTGAACTAGCATTTCCACAGAATAATAATCAGCCTAGTAACAGATTGTTTTCTATTAACAACTCTAACTACAAGAGACCCTCTCCCTGGGATGTTGTATCTACTTGAAGGCAGGCAAATGAAGGCAGAATAAAGGTATTTTCAGACATAAAAAGGTATATTCCAAACCTTTTTAGATGAACTTCTTCCAAGTTAAAAATCTTGAACAATATATCCTAACAAAATGAGAGATACTAACTAAGCTAGGCAGTGCAGGCTCAAGGAGGAGAGGGGAGAGGCAGCCATGACATGCCAGGACACCTGGAGACCAGCCCACCGAGGAGCTCCTGCACATGGCATGAGTGGAGACGGGTTTCCAGGAACACAAATATGAAACAGAACTTCTGGAATTTTCATCTTTTAAGAAATGGAGCATTTTCTTTTCTTTGCATTAGAAACACACTTGTTTCCTTTTCTTGAAATGATTATGACCATGGGATGTTTAAAATTATGTTCATATTAGGAAAATTTTGGTGGACTTTTTAGGCATTTATTGATGGATTTAAAAAAAAATGACAGGATTCCAGACTTTGAATTTAGTAAGTGTTGAAGTTCCCTTGGCCAGGGGATGGGGGTGGGGTTGACATCCAAATCTTTCCTGCTCTTTCTAAACTTCTATTTCTGTTTCTAGAACATGGATCTTGTAGAATTTTGTGATAATTGCATGGCTCAAAGGCTTCTTTCCTGAGTTCTGTTTTGTGGAGTCCCATCCAGCCACAGGAGCGTCTGTGTCTAAGAACTCAGGCTCCTCTTTCCTCACAAAGTCCAAACTCTTCCTTGCCCATCCCTTCCCTGGGACACACATAAACCAGTCACTCCTGGGACTTGGCTCAGCTGCAAATTCTTTCTGGTTATAAAGCAGCCAAGTACATACTTTTGGGTTCCAAATAGACCTGGCCTGATGGTGTGTCATATGGGGACCACGACACCTACAGATAGCTCTGTGCAGTAGAACTAATGCAGCTCTGGATGCTCCACAGCTAAAATTGTTTCAAAGTTGAGACAAAGAGAGAGTTGTTCAGCCTCATAAGCCTTGCTTTGCCCTGCTAGATGCAATTTAAACTTATTTTTGCATTCTCACTAAAAACCTTAAAACTTATATACACGAACACAGACATTATCTGTGTATCTAGAAATTATTTATCTTAATAATACAAAATCATGAGAAACATGAAACACAAAACAATACATGAGCATCATCCAATAATTTTTTACTCCAAGCTACTGCTACTAAGTATGTACACACACACACACACACACACACACACACACACACACACACACTACCTTTAATTTCACATTTTCAATATTTAGGGCTTCATTTTCATCTTCAAGTGAGTGAAGTTTTCTAAGAATTTCTTCACAAGATTTCTTTCCATGAGTTTCCATTTTCTTCAAATCTTCCATAAGATTAATGATTTGCCTTTATAAAAGAAGCAAAAGTATGGAAAATTTCACTCAGAGAACAGATAGATGATGAATGGTTTGGAAGTCATTCTGGTAGGGTGCACTGGTTAAAATGGAGAAGGTACGGGAAGGCGGCAGGATGGACGGAGCAAGAGAGCAGAAACAGGAGTACCAGGGGCTGTGCTCGAAGCAGCCAGGATTAGAAAGACTCACCTACTGATGACGCCATCTACCATCGCCCACAGGATGCATGTCTGCCTGTCCTTCTCACACACACACATGCAAACACACACACACACACACACACACACACACACGCACACACACACACACACACACACGAAGACTAGTTTAAAGGAAGGATCAGGGGAGGCAGTGACACCTCATCTTTAGAAGCAAATTACCTGTTTGTTTTCCATGATAAAACACAAGAGCACAAAATCAAAACTCAGAGCAAACCTTAGGGTTCGCTACTGTCCCTTAGCAGCAGTGCCAACGAACAAGATGTTCACATTTTGCTCATTAACTTTCTCCATTACACACTTTAGTCCCTTGGATTAAGGAATAATAATTTTTAGAATTGTGAAACACTTATGTTTTAAAATTTGTTTTGTTCATATCCTTGCTTAATTGACAAACATCACTTCACTTCTACTTGGAACGAAGTATCTATTTATAAGTTTTGCTTTTGAAATGGGAATAGCAATGTGAGCTAAGGGGTAAGCTCTGGTTTCTATTGGAGGAAGAACAGCTTAGTTACTACCAACAGCACCTTTACCACACACAGAAGAGCCAAGACACGCAGTGTTAGGGAACAATCAAGTCGCCTCTCATTAGACAATGACAATCTAAATTCTTGCTTACTTTTTCATTGTTTCGATCTGAACTTCCAGCTCGGTTTTTTCTATTACAATTTTCTCATAATGACTCTTCCAGGCATTGGAAGCTGAAACCGTTTCAGACAACTTGGCTTCCTAAAAATACATAAAGCATTCATCTTGTAACTTAAAAGTGTTTTTCACAGGTTTTAGACACAAATATACTGTAAATAGGAAAACACTCTTCCAGCAAAGCATGCAACTTTTCTTGTAGAGAAACTAGGTGTGCAGCTTCAAATATAAGAAAATTTTGAATAAGCGTTAATAAAAATTACTTTATGTACACACAGTAAAGTTCCAATTTACTATTTTATGATGTTGATGTGACTAGTTTTCAGTAATATTTCACAATTAACAAAATAATTTCTATTTTACTTATGAATGCATCTTCATTTTCCATTCTTGACACAGAAGAGCTAACAACCACCTCCATACGAGAAGAGGGTTTCCCACAACACACAGAAACTCCTGCAACTCCACAGCATCTCCGAACGAGCCTTATTCGTCTGTCTAGAGGTCACCCATCAGCTTGCCAACACTGCTACTGTGCAGAGAGGAGCAACAGTGGCTCAGCCAGCTTGAATGTGAGATCCACAAAGGAGAATTTTGTCTGTTTTCTTCATCACTGCTTGCAGAGTTTTGAATGGTGCCAGGAACACACAGTAAATGCCAATGGCTCTTTGAACCACTCTGTGGCTTTGTCCACAATCTACAGAGAAGCAAACTCACTAGTTATAAGAATGCCAGCTACCCATGAATCAGAGGACCCACAAATAGTTTGAATAGCAGTTAACATACTATTTTCCTCTGTCCTTCTATCATTCATTCATAGAAAAGAGTTTATTGGTCATCTACTATGTACAAGACATTGTCTATGTTTATTACACTGAAGGTTAGTATCTTATTTCATATATTGTACAAAATAAATTTTTATATAAATTATGAAGTAAGAGATGGCTATAACATATATTATAAAGTCAGTCCCTATTATAATATATAATACAAGATACTGAGGAATTAAATCCATCGAAAGAATGTATATATTAGGTATGTAAAGCTCTCACTGCTTCTTTCACCTGTCCTTATGGAAAGACACAGAGCAAGAGCCCCTCGCCTCCCTCCGCACTGGAATGCTGCTGAACTCGCACTACGGCAGCCTCCTGATTACTGCAGACCTCACAGACCCTTCCTAAGCCCCTCCTTGATTCCCCTGTACTGTATTATTGCATGCACATGCATGGCAAACCAAATAAGAATTCAATAAAATGTCTCACTGCTCATTTGTGTTTCAAGCTTAAGACATCCTTGAGGAGGGAGGATAGTAAAACATGAGATAGTGGCGGTATGAAATAAATACCATAGAATTCAGACATCACTATAAGGAACTGTTAAAGGGCTGCTACTCAGTGGGTAGTAAGGGGAGGCCATCTCTGGAGAGAAGGCAGTTGAAAAGGGGAAAAGAACCAGAGGCAGCAGCTCCACCACTGAGAGGCACAGAGGACACAGACAGCACAGAGCAACCCCATCTGGTTTCTCACACATGTCCCTACAATCACAAGGTGAGCAGAGCTAGTATGCCCTAGTTTACAGAGATGAAGGGCAGAGAGGCTGAACGCCTCTGTAGAGTGCCCAGGGCTAACCAGTGCAGGAGTCTTTCCAAACTGGCGCGGCTTCTGGCAGTGCTAACTCAATGGGAAAGCCAAGAGCGTCATGCCAGGACTGGTGTCCACCACTCCAAGCATCTGTAGGTATTCAGCCTGGTTACAACCTTGCAGGGGCTGAGCCTAGTCTTCAATTCAATATCCAGTTATACTCAAGTGTGTATAAATTAAATATTAGAGCCTTAAAATGGTGACATTTGACCTTATAAAATATTAACTTGTTTTGTTTGTACAAGCTTTTATACAAGTCTGTTTTCATTTCCCAAAGCCACTAACAAATCTATAAGCCGTAGCATACGTTCTTAAGAGGTGGGATACCAGTGAGCCACAGAAACAATGAATATTTTAATGGTTGGCAACTGAATAAGAATAATGATTTGTCAAGAAGAACAAAGTCCTAAGTCCATTTTTCAGCTCTGTGTTATACTCAAAGATATCTTTCACATGTTTTGTTTACGTCAGCATATGGCTTCAAATGCATTACAGAGGTTAAATGAAGTGAATTACTGAATAAAGTCATATGGTCTAATAACATAAATCAGCATTTTCCAAACTGATATTTCTCAGAACCACTTCCAAGAGCTGCTTTGTGGGTACAAGAAGAGTTCTGTGGTTAAGTGTGGGAAATTCCTACTTCCATGCTCTCATTCCTGCCTTCTGAGAGCCTTTTCAGGGCCTTTAATATGTTAATATGCACTGTAACTTTCCAGTGGGCAAGATGGAGGAAGCCTTACTCTTAGCTAGCCATAAAAGCTTTTGGGGTGTGTGTGTGTGTGTGTGTGTGTGTGTTTGTGTGTGTGTGTGTGTGTTGGGGGGGGGGAGCCTGGTATACATTTACATTTCCTTACAGTAAACATCAAAAGTGCTATATAATTCAAATGTTGTATTTTATTATACATCATATTTCAAAATAAAAGTATAAAGCAAAAAATTGAGCAAATTTCTATAGCATTTATAGTAAGATGGGTAAGAATGATACCATTATCTAAAGCTTCACAATATTAACTATGCTATCTAACTATGCTATCTACCTATACTGTCTAACTAACTATGCTATCTATGCTACGTACCTATTCTGTTTAACTAACTATGCTATCTACCTATTCTGTCTAACTATACTATCTAACTATGCTACATACCTATTCTGTCTAACTATGCTATCTAACTAACTATGCTATGCACCTATTCTAAGTAACTCTGGTATTTAAATGCCTGCAGCATCTTACACAAGGATGTGCACACTCACCTGATCTCTGATCTGGGAAGTGAGGAGTTCAATGTCCCCTGTAAAGTGCTTTAGCCGTTGTCTGTAAATTTTTGAAGCTTTTTGCAGAGCCGCAGCTTTCTGCCGACTTGCTTCTTTGACGGCTACAGCCTCCTGCTTATTCATTTTCACCTGCAAGTTCCACTTGGCTATTTGAGCTTCCAAGCTCTAAAAAATAATAAAAGCAATTAAATTATATGAAAGCTTCAATGTATAATGTTGCAAAAACACATGCCACCTTCCACACAAATTTTATCTAAACAACTAATTATGAATAGTTAAAAAGTTAAACAGTGATAAGAGGTGACATAGCCAAAACTTCCTGTAGCAAGTTAAAAAATGAAAACTCAAAATATTGCAGTATACATAAAACTAATGTGCTTTGACTAGAGAGGCTAATATTTGTGATTGTGCCCCAAAAAATCAGCTTCCTTAAAGCCCCAATGATAAGACATCATTTAGCTCATGTATGAAATACAACACTGAACAGCTGAATACATGATCTTAACCCTAGGTATGTAAGGCTCAAAAAGAACTGGTAGCTTGACAAACACACAGGAGTGCCTCAGGGGACAAGATGTGCAGGGCTTGGAAGACGAAGACAGGTAAGCAGAGACCTGATGGCCAATCTTAACTCTAGGATCAAAGGTATCCGCTGATACTAGGAAGGTATAACCAGGAGAGTAACTCATGAAACGAACGACTCCATGGCCAGGCAGTGTAGATAAATCACTGGCTACCAAGTCCACACAGTCTGACGAAGCAGGTCAAACGAGTGTCTACAGGCAGGCTTGCAGCCACTGAGTGGGACAGTGCCAATGGCAGGACCGGTTCCTGACACACGCTGCATAAAACATGAGGGCTACTCTGGCGTGACTACTGTTACGTTGTCCCTTCAGATTATCCCAAGTATCCGAGCATCAAGTGCTCTGTGTAAATATTAATGAATATTAAGTATGTAAGAACTAATGACTAGAGAGTGTTATGCTTTTGTATGTTTAAAATTACATACATGTTAAATCTGATATCACAGAAGCCATGCTTGATGCTTCATTGCCTGGGGCAGTAATTTCAACTAAAAATAAATTTAAGATACACAGTAGTAGACAGGCTTTTCTACATGACCCTGCAACCAATAAAAGCTATGGCTCCCTTCACTTTCTCCAGCATAACTAAGAAGCATGTCTGGATTTCATCTCTGCAGACTGGCTAGGTAAACTCTAAAGCAGCAACTACCTCTTCAGCTGCCTCTACAAATCTATCTTAAACAGACAAAAAAAAGTGGCATGGAGCACTAGAATAAAAGGGAAAAAACAAGCTAGAAGGTCAAGACCATGTGTGAGCAAGGACCAGTCCACAAGGAACGCACCAGTCATTCCCCCATATGGCCACACGGTGTCACCACCACACTACGCTGTTTTTGCATTTACTTAAAGACGTCTTAGAAAATTAAGAGATGAGACCCAGTATCATCTCAAAATGGGGATGCCACAGCAGAGCTCTGGATTTTAGCCTCGTGTTCTGCCTCCAGATTGATCAAGTAGATTTTAAAAGCAAAAAATATTGCTAAAACTTCTATTAGAAAATAACTCATTATTTCATTTAGCGCTAAGAAAACATCCTCAGCTGCCATTTGAGGGCACTAGACTGTGAAAGACAATCTGAAGTGGACTGGCAAGTTAGGTCGCACTGTTGCCTGCGGTGCCTACACAGCCCTGGGACGCTCACCGGCCTGTGTCCTCACCCATGCAGAGGCAAGAGGACCCAGCACGGCTACGGCGGGAGGTTCTGGGAGGAACAGGTACTGAGAAGGAATGACTCCTTCCTACTAACAGAGTCCAGGAAAGGGGACTTCAGTAGGCTATCACTACTGACACTGCCAGACGCTGATGGCCAGGGTTAAACTGAAAGCAACACTGAACATCAGGCATCTAGGGAAGGGGGTGGTAAGGACGGGGAGGGGGTGATAAGGACAGAAAAGAGATAGCAGAAGCCAGGGGGAGCGTAATCAGAATATACCAGACACAAGTATGAAATTGCCAAAGAACAAAATTAATTTTAAAAAATTACATCTTCCATAAACCTGCTTAATGCCCTTAGAAAGGCAAAAGTTCTTTGCCACTGAAGGACAAGCAGGTGCTACAGGTTGCAGACATCTTCTGGATTCCGGACAAGAACTAGCTGAGGTCTACCTAGACATCCTCACCCTTGGTCTGCAGAAGTCTCTGGAGGTAGGAACACTGTTGCTTTTCCTTTGGCAAAAAGTAAGACAGTGGTCCAATTAGGTTGTGACACATAGCAGCACCCTCAGGCTCTGACCTCAAAACGACTGTGGCTTGGACACCTTTCTAAACCAAGCCTTCTTTCTCACTGCACAAATACAAAGGGAGCTGCTCAGTGCTATAAACACAAAACTAAGCTCTTTCCCAATTTCTGTAACTGGCAGCAAAAGAAACAACTTACTGATTGCCTATTAGATACATGTGAGAATACCCTAAAAGGCTACCTGGGCATGGAAAAAGACCAGAATGCTCTGCAGCCAAATGGTAACAATCGTTTCAGTGTCCTTAAGCTATTTTAACTTATGTTTTCATAAGTTACAAAAGTGTCCATTGTAAACACAAAGTAACTGTACGATGAGGAAGATTTAAAGTCTCTGCTGGGATAATCTTTCTGTATACTATGTGACGACATGTCTCTGTTCAACCTCACCCGCCTAAGGCACCTTCTGATTGATTTAATAAAGAGTTAAATGGCCATCAGCTAGGCAGGAGAGGACAGGCAGGACTTCCAGGCAGAGACAGGAACTCTGGGAAAGAATCTGAAACGGAAGATTGGTCAGTTGGATGCAGAGGAAGTTGGACAGATGGTACTAAGGAGAGGTAATGGGCCATGTGGCAGACTGTAGATTAATATAAATTAATTGTATTAATGATAACTTAAGAGCGAGTTGGGTTAATTTAAGTTTTAAGAGCTAGTTGGGAATAAGCCTAAGCTAAGGGCAAGCTTTCACAATTAATAACAAGTTTCCATATCATTATTAGAGAACTAGTAATATAAAGAAAGACATTCTTCCTAGATTGAAATATAAAGAGAAACATTTTCATACAGTGATCTGAACCTACATATTCAGAAGGTTAGATTTCCATTCAGTGTTTTCCACAGAAACACAAAAATCACATACTTTTATTATCACTGAATTCCACAATTAAACAAGGCTGTTAAAAGTTAGATTTTTCATTCACTTTATTCCTGAGACTATAAAATGGGTATTCATAACCTTTACGTGTTCTTTTAACTTATCGTTCTCAGCCTCCCTTTTCTGAATTTGGAGGTGTAGACGATCATGTACCACTTTGACTGACTGAGAAAACCGGTTTGCTTTCAAAGCACTTTCCTGTAACAGAAAAGAAAGATGATGATAATAACTACAGTGTCCCTTTGTCTTTGTTAGAGCCCAGAGTTTGACTGCAGCTGAGCAGACACTGAAGCAGGGCACTCCTCTCATATAAAACTGCAGGTAAAGCTCCCAGTGACTTCTGATTTTCTCCTACAAACCTTCCCATCTCTCCTCCCAAGTAAAACTTAAAGTCTGTGCAATATGTTCCTCCATATAACAAAACTATTTAATTTTTCCAAAGAAACGAAAATGTCAATGTACAGTTCTAAGATGTGCATGTGTATATGGCAGGTGTTGTCAGCTGTGGACAGGTCTAGAGACACATACATACACACGCACAAATATGACGTGTGTGGGATCACAGGACGACTTTGGATGTCATCTTCAGGACCATGATCCAGCTCCTGCGACTGGCCCCTCACTGCCCTGGAGCTCACCAGCTAGTCTGGCTGGCCAGCCAGCTCCAGGGATCCCCCCGCCTCTCCCTTTCCAGGGCCAGAATTACAAGGGTTCTGGGGACTAAGCTCAGGCTGTGCTCTTCTGACTGGCCCATCGCCCAACCCAGCACAGAATTTGTGGTGGCTTACGCCAAGTAGCCTAAGCAGCACAAAACTAAACTAAACTAAAACTTAAACAGAAAACTTAAAAAGTTAAGGTGCTCTATTTGATACATAAAAATCAACACTGATCTAAACTGCCAAAACATCTTCAATTGTGCTCATAACTGAGGATTTGAGAGCAGGGTGGGAGGAAGAGAAAGGGGTCAATACTGACAAAATAGAAGTTAAGGTTAAAAATCAGAATGCGTTTACCTTTTCATTCTGAAACAGACATGAAAGCTCTTGGATATAGGTGTCTTTTTCAAGCACCTTCTTCTTAAGACTCTTCAGGAAATACAAAGAATGAGAAATTCAGAACGTGAATAATGCCAGCTAATAACACACAGTATACAAAGACGCCAAAAGCGTCACAAAGAACGGCTGTCAAGTGGAAAACACTCACAGTGTTCTCACTCTCGTTGTCACTGAGGTCCTTCAACAAGCTGGGCGGGCTCTCTCCCGTCTGTGAGGGAGAGATGCAGAAGACCAGTGTTTAAAACCACACATGTCTGTTTTAAGCATGATTACTGTCAAGTCTGGGAGCTCATTTTCTACCGATATCAACTCTGCAAGAAGCTTGCAAATATTTTCTCCTATTCTGTAGACTGTCTCCATGCTGTTATCTTACTTTATTTAGAAGCTTTTTAGTTTGATGTAATCACATTTATATATTTTGCTGTGTTTTCTGTATCTTTAAAAAAAAACACACGACATGGGAGCACACGGCAC
>NC_022022.1:38685384-38687299 GCF_000317375.1 Microtus ochrogaster | reverse complement strand
GCACACGGCACAGGAACACAGGACACGGGAGCACACGGCACGGGGGCACACAGCACAGGAGCCTTACTTGTTTGTAGTGTGTCTGTTTGAGAAGTTGTTCTATGGCTAATTTCACACGGTTAAAAGTGTCTAGTTCTTTTGCTAATATTTCCTGCTGTTCAAAAATCTTCTTCAAACTGGATGCAGAAAGATTAACCTGACAAAATAAAAGAAGCACATATACACATGTTAAGACAACACTACGTAAAATACGCTAGAATGGTATCATCAACAAGGAACTGGTTCCTAGTGTCAGCTGTAATCATTATTTTGTGTGTAGTGCTGGTGAGCCCTGGCAAGTTTACTCATAGTGGACAGGATGCACTATGAGGTGTGTTAAAATAGATACGCTGGACAACTCCACAGCTTTGCGGTATTTGTTCTACTAAACTACAGAGTACTATCTGTTCTTGTCCCAAATGGAGTTTAGCCATCTTCTGCTCCAAACACCACAGAAAATAGGTAAAGGCATCTCTCAGAATTTTATTCTTTAAAGATCAATTTATTTTTATTTTATATAAATGAGTATTTTGCTTGCATGTTTGTACGTGCACCACGTATGCCTGGTGCCCGTGGAATCCAGAAGAGGGCATCAGAGCTTCGGAAACTGGAGGGGATGGTCTTCCGGAGTCAGCCAGTGCTGCTAACCTCTGGCCGTCTCTGCAGTCCACAGTTGTAGTTTTAAATGAACTCTTCAGAAAATCTCCTTCTCTGTTTCAAGGTCAGGTAAGCCACACATCAATCTGCAGTTTCCAGCTCTGTCTCTTACTAGGTGCATGTCTGAGAGATTTCTGCCTTTTAATGGCAGGATAAAGAACACTATCCCCCAGCCCAATTTTTGGTATCATGTACCCATATGTGGGCATTCCCATTAAGATCTGAGTCCCTTAGTCAGGTCATTCTGAATGTTCTGCTCACTTTCCATCTCATTAGCCATTCAAGTCCAATACTCACATTTTCTAAACTAATTCCTTCCACGGTGTTCTTAAATAGCGGCAAAAGTAATTCGACTGAAGAGGATGCCGACTCAGCGTCCTTAAGCGCTGCCTCCAGCTCTGTCTTTTCATTTACGATGTCTTGCTTGAGGCTAATACAGACAAATAAACTTTCAGTTACATCTAACACACAAACTGGAAACTTTTTAATGTACAATAAGAACAGACAAGCCTGCCTGCAGACTGCCATTAATTTGATTTACAGATGCCCCTAGGGGAAGCCTTATCATCAGGACTATAGGTGTCCAGGCCAAATGTGAGCTGAGAAGAAGCGAAAAAGAGGTGGGTCTGGGATACAGAAGATAATAATTCATTTTACTTACATTCTGCTTTTATGGAATCATAAGTTATGAGCAATTAAAATTTATCCACAGGGCTGGAGAGACAGCTCAGCAGTTAAGAGCACTGGTGCTCCTCCAGAGGAACCAGGTTCTAGTCTCAGCACCCACATGGTGGCTCACTACTGTCTGCAACTCCCTCATTTGGCCTCCATCGGCACCACGTATGAATGTAGAGCACACACATACATGGAGGCAAAATTTTCATATATATAAATCAAATACATCTTTAAATTTTTAATAAATAAAAAGCTATGATCACTAAACTTTAAAGAAGCTTTTTCAGTATTTATAAACAAAACAGCAAGTTCTGTGAGAGCATCGCACTGTTTCTTTACAGAATGTTGTATTTAGAACTGATGGGGCAGGAAGATGGCTCAGCAGGGGAAGGCTCAAGCCTTGCAGCCTGGAGATCTGCTAAGACCCTGGACCTCATGGTGGGAAGGCAGAACAGACTCTCAGCATTGTCCTCTGACCTACACAGCACAAATCTCTCTCTCTCTCTCTCTCTCTCTCTCTCTCTCTCTCTCTCTCTCTCTCTCC
>NC_022022.1:38579855-38685284 GCF_000317375.1 Microtus ochrogaster | reverse complement strand
CTCTCTCTCTCTCTCTCTCTCTCTCTCTCTCTCACACACACACACACACATGAAAATAAAATTATTGGCATCTTACATATATGGCAAGGGGAAAATTTTGTTCTTAAATACCACTGGCTTAAAGTAAAAAGCTTATGATAAACTGTCCTTCATTCAAAACCACGGTCTGAAAATCAACAATTATATTTGGTGAAACACCATCTTCTACTTTCTGCCAGCTAACCTAGACACTAGACTATATTACCCATAATGACAATAATGACATTTTAAGATTACTATTACTATATTAACTCACACAAATAACAAGTAATTTCCAATTCAAACAAAGGAAAACAAGATAATCATTTGTTACACAATAATACACCAGGCAACAATATTTGCTTTACAAAGTTTTAATAGATTTGGTTGGTTTTCCTATTGCTTTCATTAAGAATAAAAACTTGAACTATACACCTGTAACCCCAGGGTAAGAAAGGCCTGAGAATTCAGCATCACCCTAGGCTGCACAGTGAGGTCTTGTCTCAAAAAGTAAAGCAAACAAACAAATAATAAAAAATATAATAAATAGACTGGCAACTGCTCTAAACTGCCAAATAAGTACTTTCATAATTAGGTTCTATAGGTATATTTTAACGACTGCAGACTGAATGTGAGAAGGAGACTCCTGACTGATCACTGCACTTGATCTAGAAGTTAGGAAATGAGGTTTGGATACCTGCTGAGGTGGCTCCCACTAGCACACTGTAGGACGCGTCCTCTCTCCGGTGTGAGATACGAAAAGGTTCCCTCTGAGCGACTCCCATCACTAGTAGGAATCTCCATCAATTCAGTAGCTCTCTTCTAGGTGCTTCAGCAACTTTCCCACGGATGCTGAAAGCTAGGGACCGTATGTTATCACACATCATTCCTTCCTGCTGTTACCCTCTGAGATAAAGACCCAGTTATGTATAAAGCGTCTCAAAGACAATATCAAAATCACAACTGCTGTCTGAGCATGGTTTCACCTGCAAAACCTGCATTAAATTGTCTGATGTTTCTATATACAATGCAGTGACAAATATTTAGTAGCTAAAATTCAGAAGGAATTTTAGCCCAGAGATCCTGTGTCACTCTCCCTGGATCTCTGGCTTCTGAATTGTGCAACATCTGTTACTACAACATCACACTGCAGAGAATACACAAGGGTATTTACAGCCCAGAAGAAGTGCAAACATACAGATCACACAAAAAGCCAAAATAGGCTAAGGAAGAACACGCTCTGCCAAGTCACCACAAATGCATTTGTGCGTCTGTTTGGTTTGTAAGCACCTTAGCTCTTCAAGGAAGAATTCACATTTATCTTTCACTCACCCACGTGTTTAAATGTTTATCTCCCCACGGGCTAGAATCTAGAGGAAAAATGTCCTATTTATAGTTGATTCCCAAACGTCTACAAGCCGTGGAGAAGTAGGCAGTGCCTGGAAAGCAGTGTCAATGAGTATGACAGACTACTACTTTTCACTTCTCCGTCCCCTGACCGACCTTTCTGTGGGATTAAAACAAACAAAATAAAATGGTTTCTATATTTAGAAGTAAAACTTAAAACCAGCATGAAATGATAGGGACCTTCCGTTCTTAGGAAATACTTTCTAAAACGAGAATCATGTGGGAATCAGTACGTTAAGTGAATTCTCAGGTAGTTTTCCGGGCTATTAGTGAGTGTGCATAAGACAAATTATAAAGCAAAAATGTGCTTCACCACCTATAATTATTAACTACATCTTTAATGGTAAATAAAGTCAATGTGTGGCAAAAATGGGAATCTGTGGTGGTTAAGTTTAATTATCATCCAGACACAATCTAGAATGATTAGGAAGACAGTCTCCATTCGAAACGGTCTTGATTAGGCTGGTTAGTTAGTGGACATGCCTGTCTGGGATTGTCTCAGTTGGATTGAGGTGGAAAGAACCATCCAGACTATAGGTGGCACAATACTATAGGCTGGACCCGGGCTAAATAAAAGCCAGCATGCATTCAGTTTTCCCCTGTTCCTAGTTATGGATGTTCCTAGCTGCTTTAAGTTCCTGCTGCCTTGACTGCAGTGATGAGCTGTAATCTGCAAGTGTGAATAAAGTTTTCTCTCTCAAAACTGCTTTCAAGGTATCTTATCACAAGAGGAAACGGAAGTAGGATGGGCTCTAAGAATGACTTCGGCAATACTATCATTACAGAATCCTCAAAACACAAGGCTGGGAACTGGGTGAGTGTCAGAGACGCCCACAGAAGTTACAAGAAGTCATCTTCACCAACACGAAGATTATCCGCATGTTCAAAGCCACTTCACTGTTTTTGTGTTGTGACAATTCTATAACCAAAATTAGATGAGCAAAATGTAATACTTTAAATACAAAAATATTTGTCCGCTACACAAAATGGAACACTTTCCTTTAATATAAAATATAGCCTATCTTTATAAACTAAACTCTCATTTCAGTTGAGCAAGGGTTTTTTTTCAGAAACCAGGTGCTGTCCAAGCGTTTTCAGTTAAGTGCAAAGCATGACCAACTGACAAACACTGCACTTTGTACAACTTGTTAGTGGTGAGACAAAGGCCCGTCCTATACAAGTTTAAGCAAATACTTGAAGTTCAATAATTCTTAACCTTTTTTAACCTGCCAAGGGTATGCATGAAGCTCACATCCGGGTACCCCCGCGCCCCCGCGCCCCCAGCTTCCTAGGGTCACCCGCGGCCCGCGCTCAGAGCCCGCCCCGGAACGCGACCAACGTCGCCGTGACGTCATCCGCCGCCGCCGCTACCTGCGGTGGCCCTGGTGTCCTTCGAGATCCTGTCCGGTCCTGGGTCGCCTCGGCAGGCAGAGAGTGCGGAGAGAAGAGCAGAAAGGCAGAAGGGAGGACAGGGCGCGCGAGGCAAGAGCTGAGGAGTCACCAGAACGGGCGGCGGTGGCCACAGCCGCGCCACGGAAGAACCAAGCGTTGCTAGTAACCGGCCCGCGGCTTCTCTGGAAACGGACGCCCCGCCCCTCCGCCGGCGGCTCCCACGTAGCTGATTGGCCAGGACTCTAGAGCGCGGCTCCATTCCTGCCGTGATTGGCGGGAGCGAGAGGGCGAGGCCGGCGGGGAGCTTTGTTTCTGCGCTGGTTTCTCTGGTGAGGCTTTTTTAATGCTTTTGCTTTGAGAAAAAGCATAGCTTTGTGTGTAGTTCCCGAAAGTCTCAACTGCTCTCCTGACACTGGATCGAAAATGCCCTCTCTGCTTTTGCTTTTCTGCAGGAGAAATTTGAAAAAGGCCAAGATAAGGTGACTAAAAACTCATTTCCGATGTATGGCATTGTCTCTGGACGTCATTCTCCAAAGTGCCTTCCAGGTCCCAAATGACTTATATAAAGCTGCTATACTTCCTAAACTGCGAAATCAGCAAAACAAGATCTTAGTGAAGAAAGAGGAGGATCTGATAGTGCATTTTAAAAAAATGAGATGTCAAAAATAGAGTTATAATATTCTAAAACTTAGTTGGACCTGATGGTGAACATGTGAATATGTGTTTGTGTGTGTGTATTAAAGTGGCACTTTGAAGTTCTTTACAAAGTATTTAAATTATAGTACCACCATAAAAATTAATAATTAATGCAATGTTTTTCTCCCTGGAGTGCTGAAGAGAACAACCCTTTTTCATAGATAGAAAAAAAGTGTTTAAAGATGACACAGAAAAATAATCCCGTTCACAATATGTTGTGGAATATTTCTTTACACTGTGTGAAGATGTGTTACTGTGATTGGTTTAATAAAGAGCTGAATGGTCATTACATAGGCAGGAAACGTCAGATGGGACTTCTGGGGACAGAGAGGTCTGGGGACAGAAGAAGGAGTCGTTAGCTGGATGCAGAGGGAGCAAGGCATGTAGGAGGAGAGGTGAAGCTATTAGTCACATGGCCACACATAGATGGGTGAGGTTGTAAGAGCTAGTGGAACAAATTAAGCTATAGGTAGAGCTTACATAATAAATAGCAAGTCTCCGTGTTATTTTTTGTGAGCTGGCAGCCCAAAGAAAAGTCTGTCTACATTTGCTGACCAACGTCTGGCCACATATATCCACATAAGGCCTGAGAAAGCGTCAAAAATAAATAAAGTTTGGAACGTGGAGTCAAATTTGGCTTTCTGATGACCACAGGCTCTTTGGTAGGCTTGGTGGTGTACAGAAATGCAACTACCAGATGCTGCCTGCAGTCTGGAGCCAGCCGCCAGTGCCATGTACTGAGCTGAGCGGTGTGGCAGCTGTTTAGTAGTTTATTTGTCTCATGCAATCTGAGAAGGCTGCAGATGCTCAGCAAAGACAGATCCAGATTGAAGAAAGCTCTAAATAGGTTAGAGTGTGTTTAAAAAGGTACATAGGCTTCAGTGAGAAAAAATGAGTATAGACACATAGAAAAATTGTTTATAAATAATAAGATAAAGTCTTTAAAGAGAGAATAAAATAATATAAAAAGTTATCCACATAAAAATTGAAAATTCACAGAGCGTCTGGATCCTGTGTGGTGTCTTAGATAGGCAAACAATAGCGGCTGAGAGACAGTGGATTATGAAAACTGCAAAATGAAACCAACTTATAGATTTTTAAAATGTCTTCAAAATGGAAGTCAAAAATACGTTGTGTTAGGGAGGAGGTTGTGCTTTTGTTTCCATAGAAAACAAAAGACTGGATTCATTCAAGATTAACAGAGATCATGTTTGCATGTTTGATCAGGGGAGACCCCATGAAAATCATGGCTACAGATATAAATAAATAAGCCTAAAAAGACTACAAGACAGCTGACATATATTTTACCTGCCCAAACATAAAACAAAAAAAATAATCTTTGACTGGCTTGTGTACAACACACAGTTTTGAAAAGGTGATAATTTTAAATATAATAGAATTTGGAAAGTTCTCAATGAATTTTGTTGCATCATAGAAGCGAGGTCTGTGTGTGTCAGTTCCCTTGGCTGAGAATTTGCTCTGAAAACTCAGAGGCCCAGAGGCCTGCACCACTTGAGCAGTGGGCTGATGTGGGGAGCCACCCCCACATACTCCATTACAGGATGGCGCCTGCATCCGTTAGCGCCAAACCGATAAGTAAGTTAGCACGCATGTGCATGGTAAATTTCCATCCCTAGCTCTCTGCCTCTCCCGTGGCGTCATAAGGGCTGACGAGCTGCAGCCAGTCAGGGAATGACAGGTCCTAGGCGAGGACCATTAACCTATTTAAGGGCTGGGTTTTCTTCCCCTGGGGTCTCTGCTCTGTAAGTTTATGCTCTCCCTCTCAAGATGCATTAAAGCTTTTCTGCAGAAGGATCCTGAGTGTGCCGCGTCGTTCTTGCTGGCGAGACGGTAGCGCGGGACAGGCTGAGCCCTAATCCAGGCCTTCCAGCTGGAACCCTAATCCAGAGTCTGGGTCTCCAACTGCTTGGCTGACTGTTCACAGGGGTGGCTGGGTGAAATGAAACACTAAGGACAAAATAGAGGAAAGAAAACAAACACAACCTGCCATTGCTTCTCCGTGTGACTGGAGGCAGCAGGGGAACCTGTCAAAACCCTGGGATGTCAGGGACACATTGATGGCATGGTCAGAGCAGAAAGCAAACTGAAGTGGAGAGTGGAGAGAAACTTTACACTGCCTTTTCAGTCCTTCTTGTTATTCTTCATCTCTTCTAAAAATCCCCTTTGGTTTCTGCTAATTCTCATCTCTGAAAAATACTTATAGTAATAATAACAACATCTGATATCAAAGATATGATGTTGTATTCTACCAGGTTCAGATAAAGCAGTATTTAATAGAAAGTAATTTTATGCCTACTTTTCAAATGGGTACTATTTAATACCATTTCTCCAATTTTCTGTATTAAATTGTTAATAGTAATTCTTATTAGCCACTTATTTGACAAAAATAACTCCTCTCTCTCTCTCTCTCTCTCTCTCTCTCTCTCTCTCTCTCTCTCTCTCTCTCTCTCGTGTGTGTTGTGTAATAAGCTATTTCCACAGTGAAGTTAGCAAGAAATGTGGGGGAAATAATTCTCAACAAGTGAATCTCTTCATTTTGATCCAAGTCTCAAGAGTTTAACTGCTGTGATCAGACTTCTATATAAAATGAATGCAATCAGCACTTGCTGCTTTTTACATCACACGGAACATTCTACTGATCTTCACAGAATTATTTAGAGCCCCCATGACCTCAGTCCTGTCCTTGAACTCAAGACAAGTCTCATAAAATGATCCTTAGAAAAGATAACTACCTATATTTGATTTTTAATTTAGCAAAAATGAGGCATCATAACTCCTTGAGTCTTGTGGAATAAGGTATGTGGACATGCTTTGAAAACTCCAAAGTTTTCTTTGGTGGGCAAAGACTCTTGTCACCAAGCCTAAGGATCTGAGTCCAATCCCTGGGACCAACATAGTGGAATGAAAGGGGTGATCCCCACAGGGTGTCCTCTGACCTCCACATGAACACCCCATCACATATGCAACCACTCACACCCCCAACACACACCAACAACATCACACACTAAGTAAATAAATTTAAGAAATTATTTTTAAACCTGCAAAACACCATACCACCAACAAACATATCAGTTCTAATTATTTCCGAACTGCCAGGTCTTCAGTGTGGGAAACATCACAGGATCCCAACTCAGTGCCTCCTTCCGCCCTGAAACATATCCCTGTCTTACTCAGTTCTGGAATCAGTGTCTCACCAGCCCCTGCATAAGTGGCCCGCAAGAGCCACATGCCGAAATGCTCCTTTCTGCCCTTGCTTCATCTCACCCCACCTCCTGTTCTCCATCGCCATGGTTTGACAAGGTGAAGACTCAAGAGTATACGGCTTTCCAGGAGTTATGTGGAGCATCCAACTTGTCCCTTATCTTTGAAAATGAACATAAATTTAAATAAAATTTGATCAAGAAGGCATGGAATTTATCTGATCCCTGGGCAAAGCCTTACATTCTTATGGTGATCATTTTTTCCCACTTTTAATTTGATAAATTTCATAAGCACTGCATGAACTTCGCATTTCTGCCACAGAGACATGCATTTTCTCCTTTTAAATGGGGCAGTCAGAACCAAAGTGCAAAGAAAGAGTCCAAGATTTCTGACTAAAGATTTCAGATCTGCCCTCTTCCCTGACATCCATCCCTTGCTGTGTGCCAAGTCTTCATGAAAAGAAACACACAGGTCCTCCAAGGGTCAAGCTGGCCAGCAGACCAGACAGTGAACAAAGATGGGTTTGATTCTTGAGTTAGTGAAATAGGATAACTTATTTTCTTGCAAGCAGATAAAAGCAGGGCAGAGTAGTAAAGTTCACGGAATGTTGAAATGAGCCCTGGGAAATCACAGGTCCAGTTTTTTTCCACTTCATCAGGAATCATCGACCCTGTGGACACAAAGAGGCTCAATTCTTCACTGGGAGTCACTTTAGAATAGAACACTGTGCTCAGGACTCATTTTTAATTACTTGGCCAAGTCACTTTTCCCAACTTTTGTTTTTTGTTTTATCTACTGTAGGGTCATCAAGGGGAAGGAGAAAGTAGTAAAGACATCTCCCAGCATGAAATCTGACAGCAAACCTATATCCAGAGGGCAGATATAGGTTTCAGAAGCGGGTTAGTGGCATTTCCCAAGGTGTAGTGGCATTTCAATTGTGTTTTAATAGGCAGCCTGAAGATCTGAGAGGAAAACAGTCCCGCTGGTCAGCCTTATGGACCAGGTTATGGTGACACACACCTGTAATCCCAGCCGCACTAGTTGCCATTTAAATCAGGTGGTACATGACTTTAATCACGGTGGTGCACACCTTTAATCCTAGAGAAGATTATAGAATGGGAGGAAACCACTCTCAAAACACCGTCTAAGATTCCTAGAGACAGGACCACCATTTCAGTCTGAGGTCGAGGTAAGAGCCAGTGGCTGACTGCTTTGCTTTTTGGATCTTCAGGATGAACCCCAAATTCTGACCCTGAACTTGTATTAGTCGTGCTTCATCAAGGTACCTTCAGAAAAATGAGTGAGTGGCTGGGAATCTTGTCGGGAACAGATGATAAGAGCAGAATCTAGAACAGTGATCAGAGGGAGGGTTTGGTCCAGAACCAGGGAGATAGAAAGTAGAGAGACAAGAATGGTCGCCAAGCCTAAAGTATCAGCAACATAAGAAAAGCCCCGACATACCTGCTTGGGTTTAACCAGGTGAAGTTGGACAAGACTACTTACTGACTTAAGGTATTCTTTGCAAAGTTGCATGCATTCTGTATAGCCAATACTACTAGCCTGACCTGCATCAGTAATTGTTAGCTGTTGACCGAAACAGGGAGAGACTGAATGTGGAATTCCCCTCTGTACGCTGTGAATATCCTTGGTTAATAAAGGAACTGCTTTGGGCCTACAGCAGAGCTATAGGGGAACAGAGCCAGGTGGGGAAAACTAAATGGAATTCTGGGAGAAAGAAGAACAGAGTCAGAAAGAAGCCATGGAGCCCTGCCAGGGACCGGACACCAGAACTTTAGCTGGGAAGCCACAGCCACGTGGCAATACACAGATTAATAGAAATGGGTTAAGTTAAGATGTAAGAGTTAGCCAATAAGAAGCTAGTGCGAATGGATTAAGCAGTGGTTAAATTGATACAGTTTCTGTGTGATTCTCTCGGGGTTAACTAGCAACAACTGAACACGGTCCTCAGTTGTCCTCACATGCCGTGAGTGATTCCTATACATGATGGCAAGAAGCGCTTCTCACAAGAAATGAGCTTCCCTTCATTTTGTGTTGCTTTGCGGCATGGACTACTTTTTCTTAAAAAGCACAAGACCCTGGCATAAGGAAATAAGCTGGGAGAAAAGTCAAAACGAAGAGCTTCTTCCTGCACAGCGAGCCACCGTCCACTGCTTCCCTTGGGAGTTGCCACATGAGCCAGTGGAAGAAAACCACACTGCAGAGGAGCCTCAGAAAGTAGGGTGTGATGTGAGCTGCAGGTGAGTGAGTTTGGCAGTCACACCGCCAACTACATTCCGTTCTCCAGCACACCCAGAGAAACAGAAGACCCAAGAGCTGTCTGTAGGGCAGCAGCGAACGGGAAATCTTCCCCGACAGAAGGCGCCATTTCTAGGAAAGAGAGATGGGGGTGTGCATTTCAAGACATAATCCAGGCTCCTTCATGATCTAGCTCTTATTTCTCCTGAAAGAATTTGCTCATCCAGCAAATAGTTATCCAGATTTGACAGAGCGAGGTGCTGAGAAAGTAGTAAGCAAAAGTAGACACGTCCCTTATGCCATGCCACAGGAATCCAGCATCAGGACGTAACACGAATGGACTCGGGATAGTGCACCAAAGGAGAATACAAATGGCTGGTACTTTCAGAGCAGGAAGGAGGGAGGTTTGACTCATGGAGACACTCATGCAAGCAACTCCCAAGTCCATAGCCGGAATCTGAAGGAACAGCTGGTGAACAGTAGGAAAGGGGGCTCTCAGAGAAGTGTCCCCTCTCTATCTCTTAACCCTGCCCCTCATGGCTGGGCTCTCAGAGTGTGGCTCTACCCTCTGGATGATTGCTCTGGAGATTCCCCCACCCCCAGGCTCTCTTTATCACCTATCATCTGCTAGCCTTTCCCAGCTCAACTTGCAGGAGACTCTTTCCCTTCAACCCCTCCTGAGCCACAGAGAAATACTTCCCAACGCGATGCAGCTGCCTCTGAGGCTCAGCTTCGTAAGTTAGCACCCGTCCTGTTGGACTGTGAGCTCCCTGAGAACTGGAGTCAACCTTATTCTTTGTGATCCCAGCATTTTTCATAGTACAGGAATCTATGAACAATAAGTATTAGTGAGAGAAAGAAAAAAAAATAAGAGTTACGTGTCTTGACGGTGGGAGTAACCATGAACGCTAGTATTTGAATGCTACTCTCTGTATGCTAAGGGCTGCTATAAGCGTTTGATTACTCTTATCAACCAGCCTAAATGGTGCGTGTAAACCTCTCTCTTACAGGTGTTGTTTAAGCTTTTAATTCTAATCTGCCAATTGCAGATGTTAATAAAATCTAATTTTGAAAATGAGAATTATAGAAAGGGTTTTGGTTTGACTATAAAATGTCTTCCACTGGTTCACGTATTAAAGCCTTGGTCCCCCCTGGTGGTACTAGCTGGGAAAATTCAGGGTACAGCGGGAAGCGAGGTCTACCTGAAGGAAGCAGGCAGCTAAGGTCAGACCTATAAAGTTTATAAGGTCCTCGGTCCCCTCCTCTCTGCCTTCTGCCGCCTGGGAAATGAAGATGTTCTTCAATGGCATACCTGGCTACCATGGTGCTCTACCCAAGCTCATGGAGTCAAGCAAACGTGGACCAAATCCTCAGATATCTGGAAACGGCACTGGGCTTTAAACTCTCGAAGACTACCTCCAGGGAAATTCTTTTTCTCCAGCAAGACTGTACCTCCTAAGCTTCCCCAAACAGCGCCACCACCCTGGAACCAAGTATTCTGACACCTGAACCTATGGAGGACATTTCTTATTCAGCAGCCATAGTCAATCACAGGTAAGGATGGTATAATCCGCCATTCTCTAGTAGTATGCATTCCGTCCCACACACTGGCTAATTATCAGCATTTGAAAAGCAGGAATAAAGATGATGTCTGCATCCAGGGAATGACATTTAAAAGGGTTCAACTGCAAATTCCAGAGCACTGAGTTGTTAACAGAGATCATAAACAAGGCATAAAATATTTGTGAAGCCTGCTCCTTCATTCTGTGATGCTGCAGGAGATACAAGTTGATTGAATCAAGCCCTTATTCCCAGGAGAGCCGTGCTTAGAAAGAAATTCATTCTTTTCCCTGGCAGTGGGAGTAAAGGCATTGGGGACAGGGGAAAGGCCTTGGCCTGCACAGCATCCAAGCTCCTGGCACTTGGCCCTCCCTAGGGGGGTATCTGGTCTCCTAACCCCAGCCATCAGCTCAGAGCTTGCCCAGACTGCCTGGCCCGGGGCTCTAGGGACAGGCATATGGGATAATTTCCAAATCTTCAAAATAAGCAAGCAAGGGACTGTCACAACAGGCACAGTGTCCCGAATGAAGAAGGGAAGTGGTGTTGATGGAGGAAGTTGCCAGGGACTCAGGACGGAAAATCACTGGGTGCTGAGGTGGCCTGATGGATTCCAATGCTCTGATTGCCATGCAGACAGGCCCATTGCTCTTAAGCTCCTTCTTGCCTCATTTCCCTTTTCTCTCTGAAAAGATATGAAGTTAGTAAGGGGTGGAAGTCTTCTTGTTCAAATATGATTCAGGAGGAAGCTTAGCCACAGAAGGAGAGGACTAATTACCGCCTTAGAGAAGAACTTGTAGCAACAGGTCCCAGATAGATCCACCCCAGATTTTTCAAAGAAGGCAACTCCTTCATCATGTATTGTCAAGAACTTCCAAGTGCAGGAAGAAGCCATCGGCTTCCACACTGATCACCTGACTCGAGGTACCCAGCAGGCTCCCTGTGAGTAAACCAGAGGCTTCAGTACAAGATGGCCCACGGGAGTAACACAGGACCTGTCCGCGGGCTGAAACTTGTGACTCTTCTGTTTGCCCTAAGTCCAGAACTGCTTCTCCCGGGAGCCGGAGTGAAGCTTCAAGACAATGGCTACGATGGATTGCTTGTTGCGATTAATCCTCAGGTACCCGAGAATCTGAGCCTGATTGCAAACATTAAGGTGAGTGTCAATTATACAGTCAATACCATTAGCCCATTAGTTCAGACCTGTTGCCATGTTTAGGAAGTTAACCCCACCAGGTTTGAACTTGAGCAGTACAGAGACCAGCATTTCTTGAAGACAACGCAGACTGCAGGACTCTGACTATTCTGGCCAGATCACATAGTCGGGGAGAGTCTCCCCTCATAGAGCCCTCTTCTGTCTTTCTATTAATTACCATCTGTGAGCTGTAGGGTATAATTGTAGTTTTTATATGTGACTCTCCAGAGAACAGCTTAGAGAAACCAAAGTTGGCGATGGTGAAAGCAAACCGGGCGGTTGAATGACAGGGGACCATGGGGCGAGTGTTAAGATCACCCTGTGATCTTCTTCAAGAAGGAGAATTACCAGGGAAGAATTAACAAGAGTCTACGCAGACTGCCAGAGAGAAATCCCTTGTTTTCTCTCGATGTTCTCTGAAATATTGACAGTTTTTACTGTAGCATGGTAAGGAATGTTCATTACCTAAGAGCCTCTTTGTTAGTTATTGCTTAAAGTGAAAGTAATATCCTCAGAAGGTGCAGGCCCGGACATGCCCATTAGGTGTGACATCAGGATGTGTTCAGTGAAAGCTTAAAGCCCTTTCAGAAACTTGGGGAAATCGTGAGGGCAAGCCCTGACATACAATCAGTGTACTAACAATCTCTTACAGGTGGCCATTCAATGTCTTTTCCAAGAAAACCTTCAGGGCTTCATTCAGAATCTGTTTGTGTGTTTTTCACTGTGGTTTATGTGTCTTCAGAGAAACAGGGATTTGTATACACGTGCCAGTGTTTCTGCTTGGTTATAGGAGATGCTAACTGAAGCTTCCTTTTACCTGTTCAATGCTACCAAGAGAAGAGTGTTTTTCAGAACTATCCAGATTTTAATTCCTGCCACTTGGACAGCTCATAATTATAGCAAAGTCAAACAAGAATCCTATGAAAAGGTAAGGATTTGGGATTCTCTTAAAAGAGCCTAATTCAAGTTGAGGGAGAAAAACTTTTCAAATCTACTTTGCCGTTGATACTGGGACAGAGCTATGTTACTGCAAGGAGTGTTGTTGAGAAAGTGTGTGGACTTTATCCCATAGACCTCTATAGATGATTATAAGAAAGAAAAATGGAAACAGTAATAAGTGCGAATTAGTCAGTCACAAACTAAGCCATGTGCCACAGTTTAATCTGCTTCTTGGGACATCTCTATTCTGCAATGCACATGATCCTGGCTCAGTTTTTAGTAGAGGAAAGAGTCAGGTTTATCCTGCTGAGGGTGAGCAGGGACCAGCCCAATCCAGTTCTGGTAATCTTTACTTGCATTGGGTTGGGAAAAGTCAAGCCCATACTGAGAGTCATCCATACGTGTAAAAATGCCAACTGTGAAGTAAAGAAGCATGCTTTCGCCCTTAAGTAAGGCCGGCATGCCGATTCAAAGGAGAATAGAGAGGGGTGAGCAAGAATAAGGGGCAAGTGGTTCCATCTTCTTTTCTAGCCGCAAAATGTCTTAACCTTGAAGAACACAAGCAAACTGCAGGTGATATGCAAATATTCACTGGTGTGCACCCATAAATAAATACATGCTAAAGCATTTGAAACTACTGTGAATAAGAGTCCATTGCATATATGAGGAGAGCTAGGAACAGAGTATAGGGCTTCAGCAATAGAGTGGGCTTGCTGTCTGTAACTATAGTACCATCAGGGTAGTTAGGGCATGGAAAACATGTCTTTTAAAAATCTTTGTCACTTGGCTTAAATTTCCTTGGATTGTTTTAATTTTAGCTCTCCCTTGAAGGTTCTCTTAGAAATTGAAAGGCCTAGCAATGTAGACTATAGCCCAAAGGCATGAAGCCATTGAGAGGTTTACAAAAGCATTTGGGTTTTCATCAGACAGAAGCATTTGACAGTGCTTGCATGAAGATAAACAGGGAACTGGGAATAAACTGGGAAAACCTAGAGTTTATTAAACTTCCATTAAGTCCCTTCAATTTGGGCATATATATATATATATATATATATATATATATATATATATATGTGTGTGTGTGTGTGTGTGTGTGTGTGTGTGTGTGTGTGTGTGTGTATGGTGTGTGTACGTACATGTCTATAGTTTAATGCCTATGCAGCCTTAAGTTAGTTACTATTATCAAAAATTAATAATTATGTTCACAAAGGGTAAGGACTTTGTTCCATGCAAATAAGTATTAATTACTGACACAGAGTTTGAATATCTATTCAACTTCAAAACCCATACTGTTTACACCAAGCTACTCAGCCTCTATAAAGGTTACATTAGTGAACTTGCCCTTCAGTCCTACTGAGAAGTCAACGGTGGTACCCTGATCCTGTGAAAGGGTTAAGTTCAGCATATGTAATATCATCAGATGTCTTGGATACATCATGATGTCAGTTAAGCACAATTTAGTGGATGATACTGATCTACCTGGTTATGGAAACAAACGATGGGGCTACAGTATTTTACACTCAGTGCAGAGGAGGCCTGGCAAGCCCTGTCCTGCTGCCCTCGCTGGTAGGGGAGCCATGGAGACTTGGCTGAAACTGTCACAGCTCTTCACTGTGCAGTCCTGGGTGATGTGCAAACACTGCTACATGTTCCCAACCTTATGGCTTTTATAGTGCCATCATATCAGAATTTTACAGTGTTGATGTCTGAGAATATTTTGCTCTGGCAAATGGGAGGGTAATAAAGGAGGGGAAGAAGTTTCATGGAAACTGGTTAAATTTTAAAGATCTTTCTGAAAGTGTCAACAAATTCAGCTAATGTTTAGCTCTCAGAATATCTTAACTCTTAAATTCAAGGCACTCCTTCTGCCTTTAACCTGTTGTAAAATCATGCATAATTACATACAACAAAATTGAAGCTTAAATCTGTTCTATTTTAGGCAAATGTCATAGTGACTGAGCAGAATGGGGCACATGGGGATGATCCATATACCCTACAGCACAGAGGGTGTGGAAAAGAGGGGAAATACATCCATTTCACTCCGAACTTCCTACTAAATGATGAGCTAATAGCAGGATACGGCTCAAGAGGTAAGTTCAGATAATAAAAATCCAGCCTCTCAAAAGTACAGTAGCTTGTGTTTGGTACAGAAGAGACCTCATAAAACCTTCCACCTGTCAGGAGGCAAGCCAAGTGCACAAGGAAGGAAAGGGACGGAATGAGCCAGGAAGACCAAGAACCAGCTAAGGTACAGAGTAGCGCTCTGAGAATCCAGGGGAGACAACAAAGCCTAGGGGTTGTCGGGAGATGCCTCGCAGAGGAGAGCTGAGCCACGCTTTGCTTAGTGCAAAGGAGAGTATCAGGAAGCACGTGAAAAATACGGAGTCTGCACAGGGACCCAAGGCTGTTGAGGGAAGAATTCGACCCATGGACAGGACATGAAGGGAAATGCCAACATGTCCCCTGCAACCCACACCATGAAGTCCCCACTGAAGGCTCACGTGTGTGGGAACAACAGGACCATATAGTTTTCAGAAGGTGGATCTGTCCGTGTGCATAAGTGGGCTTGCTAGGATCAATGAAGGAGAAGCTGGATGCGGAAGGATACATCAGAACCCTGCCGGGGTGGGATCAGAGGGCGTGAGTTGGGCATCACGGACGAAAGGACCCGAATCCAGAATACAGGCAAAAAGGATTTCCCATGCCCAGAAATCCAATTTCATTTAAAGTATTTTCTTATGAAATCTGAGTGGTCCAAAGTGCTGAGTAGTCCAGAAAGGAGTTCCGGCTGGCTGGCTGCAGAGTAAAAGACAAGAGCTGTGTGCAGACGACGTTAAGAACAAGAACGACGTTGGGAAATAGGGGCACCAGGGGAGAGGGGAAGTCATTGGTCTGGGTTAGGCAAGAAGATGTTGGGGAGCGGGGAGCGTCCTATTGATGACTGGCTATGGTCAGATATTGGTGTATGACACTTAGGACAAAGGTCACAGTCACCAGTCTGCAGACTGGTAGACCGTGGGTGAGGTCTACCAGTCTGAGAGAGATACAAGTGAGAACAGGTCAGCCAGCCCAGTGCTCGCTCTAATCTGCAATTTTATTTTTGGTTAAATTTTAAATAGGGGGCCAGGCGGTGGTGGCACATGCCTTTAATTCTAACATTTGGGAGGCAGAGACAGGCAGATCTCTGTGGGTTCGAGACCAGCCTGGTCTCCAAGAGCAAGTTCCAGGACAGGCTAAAAAAAATTAAGTAGGGCCCTTCAAAGATTTTTTTTATGAAATTTAAAACTAAATAGACTTTGTTATTCCTGCTTAGCAAGCAGGAGGTAAAGCAATATACCATAGAATATTTTATAAAATTCTTAAACATTGGATGTCCCTCTATCTGGTAACTAACCTCAAGGCTGGTGTTCTCTGGTCCTGCATAAGACTTCGTCAGTGTCTCTAGATTCATGAATCGACACATACTTCCCCTGTTCCTCTCAGCTGTGACTGTTTCCTCCCTAGATGCAAACATTGCACAAAGTGCACCTTGAGTTACAGGACCTAAATTAATTCAGGCAAGGGGGATGGGTGCTTTGGTTTGGGAAGGGCATTGACCTGCAATGTTTCCATGGAGAACAATTAACCTCTGAGCTGAAGTTGGAAGGAAAGGAGATCTAAGATTAGAGAGGACAAGATAAATCTGTGAAGGATTTGATGTCAAGAATGAGAATTTCCAAGAGCAAGGCTTAGGAAACAGGATCAAAGAGAAAGGAGCGTCAAGGCTGGAGAGGGATGCTGTGATCTTTTCAGTTCCTTCCTTCTTCCCTGGTTGCTAGGTTGCGGTCACTGATGTAGACAGGGCAATGCCCACAAGAGAACAAGCATGCTTAGGCACAGACTAAACTTCGAAAAGTTATTTAATTACAAAGATGTGCGTCTTCCCTCTAAGTCCTGAACCTACCGGGGCTGCATGCAAGAAGCTAAGGAAAAACTTGCTAGACAACTTCAGTGAGGAAGAGAACGTGGGACCCCTTGTCTCTTCATCAGATGGGCACTACCTCGCGGTCATGGGAGCAATCATTTTCATGCTCTCATCTCTATGATGGTAGAGGATGAGGTAGGTAAGAGTGAGGAAAATGACCAAAATTCTGACTTCAAGTGTTTGGAGCAAGAATGTAGTCAGGCAATACTACATTGACGTTGATTAGCAAGGCCCGTTGCTGAGACTTTAGGGGCTCAAAAGGCCACAACTCTCTCTTCCACAGGCAGAGTGTTTGTCCATGAATGGGCCCATCTCCGCTGGGGAGTCTTCGATGAATATAGCAAGGACAAGCCATTCTACCTGAATGGGCGAAATGAAATTCAAGTCACAAGGTCAGTGCTTTCTCTCATATTTAAAATTCCCTGCTTGTAAATGAGTTTTGCTGTCCTGCCCTGCCCCATCCTGTCCCATAGTAACTTCTAAATAATCACTTAGAGGTTTAATACTACAAATTGTTTGGCCTATGCTTCAAGCTTATTACTAAGTAGCTCTTACATTTAAGTTAACCCATTTCTAATCTTTGTGTTGCCATGTGGCTGTGGCGCTACAGATCTGCTGGCATCTTGCCTCTTCAGAGGCTGGCTGGCATCTCCCCCTTCTCCTCTCTGAATTTACAGTTTGGCTTTCCCACCTGGCCTTCTTCTGTCTTGCTATAAGGCAAAAGCAGTTTCATTATTAACCAATGAGAGGAATACATATTCAGAACATATAGAAGGGTTATCTCATAGCACTACTGATTGAGTGCACTGAATATTTTAAAAAAAAAACAACTAGGAGGGTTTTAGAATATTTTTCATGATAAGTGGCTAGACACATTGACACATGCTGCTATAATCTCAGTACTAGGGAGACAGAGGCACAAGGTGCCATAAATAAAGGCTAGCCTGGTCCACATGTGAGTTCTAGATCAGCCGGAACCACATAGTGAAACTTTGTCTCAAAAGGCTAAAAAAAAAATCAGGTGACAAATAAGAAAACAGAATTTTTTTTGTCTTGACTTAAGTATAATATGACATAAAAATAAGAAATAAAAATAGATTAAGGACAAGTAAATATTAGCAAGTAAAATAAATTATTCTGTTTTATTTTTAATTTTCATTGAGTTTTAAAATGGGCAAGTATTTATGTGATTCAAATATGAACAATGAGGAAGTTGTATCCTTCACTATCTTACTGACCACCATCTTCATTCTGCTTCCTCTATGAACTGTAAAAAGTTATATTCTTCACTGTTTGACCACTGTCTTCTTTCTACCTCCTATTATCACCTTTGAATAACAATATTGATTCATTTCTTATTTATTTTGCCTCATCAATAAAATTTAAAAAAATAGGAATATATATTTTACACACCTTTTTAAAAATTATTACACAGTGTTCC
This sequence comes from Microtus ochrogaster, assembly GCF_000317375.1. Lineage (NCBI taxonomy): Eukaryota > Metazoa > Chordata > Mammalia > Rodentia > Cricetidae > Microtus > Microtus ochrogaster. The sequence goes on along the minus strand of NC_022022.1, from coordinate 38,667,197 downwards.
ATTGTGTTGTTATGCCATAACACATTCAATTAGCCCCTCCTGTTGGACATAGTGATTAATAGCAACCTTTTGTGGTTTTAAATATCACTGCTGTTCATATAATCATACACATGTTACTTCAGATTTGTGCATGGAAATCCATATATCTAAAAAAAAACTTCCAAGAATTCTAGAGCAGAGAGCATCCTCACTAGTAGACAGACAGACATCATCAGTATTGCTTCTAAACGGCACCATTTCTCACTCACATAGCAATGTTCAGAATATTTTAATGAAGATGGAGTCTTTCCAAAGTTCACTCTCTTTCCCTGATGTCCAGTGGAGCTCAGGATGTTGCTGCCCCTGTCTTCCTTATCCCACAGTCCCTCTGAGCTCCCTTCCACTTTGTCTCACTCTGTTCACTAAAGGTTTTGGCAATACAGAACTCCCTCACCCAAACTCAAGGGCTTTAAAATGAAAGAGAGAGACTATATTTCTAAGCTAATAAACTTCCTTAAGAGAAGACTCTAAAATGTTTGCACATGTCTACCGAGCTATAATCCTTGAAACAAGCTATTAGAAAAGATAATCAAGAAAGAAAAGTATTTCTAAAAATACCCAATTCCTAGTTTCTCCTTCCATTTTTTAGGTGTTCGTCTGGCATCACTGGGGTGTTTGTGTGTGAAAAGGGCCTTTGTCCCCACGAAGACTGCATCATTAGCAAGCTTTTCAGAGAAGGATGCACATTCCTCTACAACAGCACCCAGAATGCAACTGCATCGATAATGTTCATGCAGAGTTTGCCTTCTGTAAGTACGTCCTTGGAATGACAAACTCCTATACACAGATCTGTTGGAAGGAGGCTGCTTGTTGGTTCCCAGCCACCCGGCTAGCTTAGACCAGAAATAATCACACAAAAGCCATATTATTTAAATCACTGCTTGGCCCATTAGCTCTAGCTTCTTATTGGCCAGCTCTTACATATTAATTTAACCCATTCCTATGAATCTGCATATCACTACATGGCAGTGGCTTACCGGGTAGTGTTCCCAGCGTCTGTCTCAGGTGGAGGATACATGGCGTCCCTCTAACTCCACCTTCCTTCTCCCATAGGACAAGCCAGTTCTTTCTTTATTCATTAACCAATAAAAGCAACACATAGACAGAAGGACCTCCTACGCCGCAGATCTGCTTGAAGTATGTAAAAATCGGGACAAATAAGAGTCGCTATAATAGAGTCTGAGGGGTCTACAGTTAACTTAGTCCTTATCCTACATTTTAAAAACAAAAAGAAAATCTGTCTCCTCCAAATGATAGCAAATACAGATTGTTTTTTAAAAGTGAAAATCCACTTTCCAGGAGAATGTCCAAGAAGAGGTCCTTTGAGGCCACGAAATGAGCTGCCCATGTGGCGCCATTCCTTTCCTGCGTCATTTCAGAGGAAGAGGTATGAAGTTTGCAAGAATGAAGGAGCAAACAGCAATATTTTTCTCCCTGGAGGCTCTTTCCTTTGTCTTGAAAAAAAATCTAGAACTTCAAAGACAAGCAAACTAGCCCAGGGAAGTGAACTGACCCTCAGCTTTGTACCCAAGTCTTGTCAACTAATATTTCATATCAACTCACAAAAGATGAATGTGTAACTCCATTTTAAAGCTGATACTTAAGAGTATTCGGTTACAGTGTTTCTCTCTGGCCACTTCATTTTCTTTAAGAAGTTTGTCACACATATAGTCAAACTGTCACCGGAACCTTGCGCTACGAGAAAGCATAGAGTCAGGAAGGAGGGAGTTGGCTAGTTCACAGGTTTAGTGGGACCCGCCTGTGTGGCTTCATTTGTCTATTGCACTTTCCGAAGACCTGAAAGTCACTATCTGTAGATCTTTTCTTGCTGGGCAGGGGGTGTGGTGGGCACGTGTCTTTCTGGAGTCTTTTCCCTGTTACATGGCTGACCAATCCTGCTTGCATTGGAAACGTTCTCCCTCTGTCCACTCCCTTTCCCTTCCATCCCTCCCTTGAGGCCATCTTTTCTTCCTTCTTTCCTTCATTTTACTAACTGGTTTCTTCAGCCTGGTTTTAGTCAACGGAAGGAGTCCTTTGCAATGTGAACATGACAGTTGGTATTTCTTGCTTTTATCTGTTCTATTTTTTAATTTATATATTTCATATATGTCCTGTACCAAGTTCTAGATAGTTGGTTCATGTTATCTGCAATTAGATAACATCTTTGTAACCCCTTGAAAAGAAAACCTACTCAAACACATCCAGTCACAAAAATTTAAAAATCACCTTGTACAGTCATGAGATGTTGGGATAAAAAAACCCTCAATGAAGCGGAACAGGTGTGCCCCTAACTCACACCCCACTGAAAAACTAAGCAGGTGTTACCCATGGAATCAGAGATGAAGTCAGGGAGCCCATAAATTTCTTTCCAACTCTGAGCTCCATGGCTCTTTTCTTTGTTCTTCGTAGGGCCTGGGAATAGACAGGCATTCCCTTGCATTGCAAAAACTGTAACTTTAATGGGGAATGCAGGCATAGGTGGATTGTCTTTAAATGAAGTATCACCAGTCCAGTTTCCAAATGCAAAGAGTTTCAGGAAGTAGGCTTAAGTTGTTTTGCCATCCTCTTACCCTCACAGGGATCAATATTTGCACTAGATCATTGTATGTTGACTGATCCCCAGAAAAGACACAGTGTCACATAATGGGATTCCAAAGAATGGGCTGGCCAGGTTGACATCTTCACCTAGGGTGTTTCTTTAACACAGTGTCATGCAAGGGAGGAGGGGGGTTGTTCTATATAAGGCTAAGGTATATAGACACAGTCTGCTCTGTTTTCTTAGTGCAAACATGCTTTTACAAGAGATTGCTCCTGTGACCTCAGGGCGCTACTCTGTCAAACAAAAGGTGTCAGGAGTTATTTGCAAACTTGCTGTCACTTTTGAAAATAAAGACGTACGAGACCTTGCTTTCAGCTCTGTCCTTTTTTTTTTTTTTTTTACCTGTGGCCTACAGAGAATGAGAAGTGTCCTGCTCTGGGAACTCAGGGTGATTTTTGCTTTTCCAGGTGGTTGAATTCTGCAATGCAAGTACCCACAACCACGAAGCCCCAAACCTGCAGAACCAAAAGTGCAGCCTCAGGAGCACTTGGGATGTAATCGCAGACTCCTCTGACTTTCATCAGAGCTTCCCCATGCACGGGGCTGAGCTTCCACCTCCTCCCACGTTCTCCCTCATGCAAGCTGGGGACAAAGTCATCTGCTTAGTGATGGACGTGTCCAAGAAGATGGCAGAGGTAACACACGGATTCCGAAGGACCAAAGCCCGTTCTTTCCATTCCCCATCAGGTTTTAGCTCTATTTTATTCAGAGTATGATGAGGGAAGACACTACAAGTTTTTAAAGAGTCCAAGATACCTTATTCTCTTGGGAAATGGGTAGGACACACTCAGAAGGAGGCCCAGAGATTGAGAAGGTGAGATCAATGAAATTCACACAGAATCCCCAAGCCCATTAGCATCCCTGTGCTGCTGCTAATTGTACCTTTTCTCCCCCAAGACCCTTTTCGAAAACTTACATGTAGTTTAAAGCTGTTGCCTGGCCACACTCCAGTCAACTCTTAGGGGCTGTGACTGGGAATGATGGCACAACCACCATGATGAAGACAAAAACTGTTGTGTTCCCCCTCAGTCCCTATGCTCTGTGACAGAAGGAGCCAAAGCCACAAAGTAGTAATGTTTTCTATGCCCACATAATTTTGAAAGGTCGAGGCTGAATTCAAGGTCCATGTCTCCCTACTAACCTTCTCCCCAGCTTATAAAAGAAGTAATATTTGGGTTATGAGCAATAAATTAAAATGTTGTCTAGTCTGCAGTATCGATGGGACATGTAATTGGTAATGGCTCCTGAGAGGTGGGAGAGGCAGGTCTGGCTAACAAAGCAGACATCAAAAGACAGAGGTCCCAGCCATCTAGGAGCAGCTGATCGCTGGGATTCAGCAGACTCTTTTCTTCTCTCCCTTCAGAGCCAGCAAAAAAGTACCCGAGTGAATTAGTTGGTAGCACTATCCCTATGCTTGATGAGTGCCTGTTATGTACAAATCCAAATAAACTGAGCAAAGGTCGTATGAACTCACAGAGACTAAAGCAGGTCTATACTAGGTTCTCTGTGTATGTATTATGTCTTTTATTTTAATATTTTATGGGATTCTTGACTGTGTGAACAAGTGGGTCTCTGATTCTTTTGCCTTCTCTTGGAGACATGCCCTTCTGTTGGTTTGCCTTGCTCAATTTTAATTTGTTGTTATTGCTTTATCTTATTATATTTTATTTTGTTATAAAATAAAATCATATTGAAGAAAAAAACATAAAAAAAATCCAGCCAACAAACACAGCATTGTGCTGACTCTATAGGCACAGAGTCTAGCCTCAATGGCCACCGTGGCAGAGGAACAGACACTGGTGTGCAGACCAGCACACCTCTTTATTAGCACATCCCTGTGTAATGTTTCCTCTCACTTGGACTGAATTTAAAAAAAAAACAGTTACAAACATATTCTCAACTGACGTCATAGGTTGTTAAATTCTGAGCTGCAGTGAAATGGGGAGGGTAAGCCATCTTAATTGTGAACAACTTGTTTCTCACCACACTTTCTTCTGCACAACTAACACACAATTAGCTGAATTGTGGGTCAAGTATATGCTTAATAGGAAAAAAAATTTTCCAGTCCTATGCCACGCTTTACAACTCAAAGAGCTGTCCAGTGTCTGTAAAAAGATCAACAAATATTTTTGCTAATTGAATCACATCATCATCTTTGGTCAACCAATCACATGTCACCCCCTCCCTCCTCTTTTGTTCTTTTCTCCTGGGGACAAAGGCGGACAGACTCCTTCGACTGCAGCAAGCAGCTGAGTTGTACTTAATGCAAGTTGTTGAAGTGCGCACGTTGGTGGGCATTGTCACCTTTGATAGCAAAGGAGAAATCAGAGCGCAGCTGCAGCAAGTGAACAGTGACGATGACCGGAGGCAGCTGGCTTCCTATCTGCCCGCCAGTGTGTCCACCGAAGAAGACGCGAACACCTGCGCAGGCGTTAAAAGAGGCTTTGAGGTAGCGTACTCTGGGTCTCAGTCGCCATGATGGTCTTCTTTTTCATTTTGAATCTCGGGTTTGGGAGGGCGTGTTTTTGTTTGTTTGTTGCATGTTTTTTTCTTTTTGTTTTTGAAAAGGGGTGCTCCGTTAGAGTACGGTCACAGCGGCCTCGGCTGTTAGGGAGTAAAGGTGCATCGTTCCTAAAGTCAGGACCCCATTTTTTACTCCCATTGCACTCCCTGGGCTGAAGGAAGTAGCCAATGTCATAATTAATTAAGAACTGCTTGCTAAAAGAATGAGTACATATAAGTACAATGGGCGTGGCTAAGGGACTAAAGTGTCAGCTAGAGTCTCTCCAAACTGTCCCTGCTTATTCTGAAGTGGCCCCAGCTGGGGCAATTGTTATCTTTGTATGTTTCAAGGCAAAATTAGAGTTTTGGTCTCCTGCCTACAGAAACACCAGATTTCAAATGTAAGAATCAAGAGAGTGTGAGAAGATAAATAAATCAACACTCACACACATGTGTGGACCCACAAACTAGGACACACACACACACACACACACACACACAAAATTAAGCCTAGATACATGTTTCAGGACTGACAGGATTTATCTAAATAATCATCTGAAGTGCACATGTCTAAATCTGATAGAGAAAAAGACACCACATAGGACTATTTCCACCCCTAGCCAACAGTTGTTCAACCTAAGCTGCCCACTGACATTGCCTGATTGAAAAACAGGAGGTGGTGATTGGGCTCAGTGGTAGAGTGCAGCTTAGTGTGCACGTGACTTTAGGTTCAATCTCAGGCACGCAAACAAAAACAAACCCATGATGCCTGAGTTTCAGATCTTGTGGTTCTGATATTATTGATCTGGGGTGTAACTTGGTAATGAATTGTTTAAACACTCCCGTCTAATTCTACCATGTAGCTAAGGGTGAGAGCCACAGCTCTCAGCCCTCTTACGGGTTACTGGCTTGGTCTTAGAGGCAAAATTCTCATACCATAATGTGCATAATATCTTCCATGAGGCAAAGCCTGTATAACTGCACTGTGATGAAGTGAGGTGGGACCAACTTGGAGACGGTCACAGAGCACAGCGGACCTCGAAGAGGTGTAGGCAACAGTGGTAGCCATTGTACATGAGCACAGATTCCTTTGTTTAGTCAGACAATTCGAATCACATTTCCTCCTAAGCCACGTTGGCTATCTCTGTTCAGGTGCTTGAGAAGAGAAATGGGAGAGCCGACGGCTCTGTCATGATATTGGTGACCAGCGGAGCAGATGAGCACATCAGCAACTGTCTGCTCAGCGCGGTGAGCAGCGGGGTCACCATTCACTCCATCGCCCTGGGTTCCTCTGCTGCCAGTAAACTGGAGGAATTATCACATCTTACAGGTAAAAGCCTCTCAAGAAGGTATCTTTTAGAACATGCCCTGAAAGCTGAACATTCAAAGCTCAGCTATGAAGCCCAGGTTACGTGTCTTCATTGGGGGAATAAATGGGAAAGAGTTCTTCTAAAACACACAAATCATTGCTAAAATTAGCTAAAAATTTTTCCAATTTTAAAATGTTTTCCCTACAATTGAAGTTTTGTACATCTAATGCAAATAGTATTTTTGTGATTTTGTTAAGCCAGCTTGAGAATGCATGTTTATGAAACTGAAATCATATCAGATAACCGGAACAACTTCTAGTACACATACAAGCACCATTGTAAGATTTACATGTCTGCTTTTTTTCTAGACAAGGCAAATAATAATTTCATCTTACATTCTATAAAAAGTAATCCAACAAAATGAACCACTGAAAATTAAGATTTGTTGGATATTTTAAAAATGGTGATCTCGGAATATAAGTGCAAATGCATAGCGATGCAACAACTAGCAATTAATCTAGATTATTTAGGAATTATTTTGATCTAAGACTAGTCAGTAAGTATTTACTAAGTTCTTCTATAGTGGGCAAAACACTAAAGCCTGAAAAAAAAAAAGCCATGAATTGACAACAAAAATCACCTCCTTAAGGCCACTTGCCAAAGAGATATATGAGATGTCATTCACAATGAGGCAAGGCCACCCTCCTACTAACTCCAGACTAACACACTAATACAGACACAGTGTGTCAGAGAAGATGTCATCTTTATTTTTTTTCTATCTTAATAGTTGGCATTCAAATCATGTGTTTCAGGAGGGTTAAAGTTCTTCATTCCAGATAAATCTAATCCCAACAGAATGACTGAAGCTTTCTATAGGATATCTTCTGGAACGGGGGACATTTTCCAGCAAAGTTTACAGGTCAGAATCTCTATCTTCTATGTGTGGAGGGGGTAGGCCAGATGGACTGTACCATCCACATTTTTGTATGCGTTATTCCTCTGTATGCAGAAGGTTCTAATGTGCTTCTTGGTGTCCCCAGAGCCTGGAGTCATTTAACCTCGTGTCTGTGTGGCTCATTTCCAGGAGTTACTTTCTGTGATGGCCACTTCAGCTTTCACGGTCCATGACACGACTTCTTTATGCCTGATAATGCAGCTGGAGGTGGGATAGAGTAGGGTAGGGTAGGATGGGTGGAGTGGGCCAAGGTCCAAAACAAAAAGAAGAAGCTGTGTTTTCATTTCTTCAGTTCAATCAATTTTTTTTTCCTCAACAACACTGTGTTTCACTCTGGCTGCCTCAACATCTTTAAAGCTTCTCACCTTTATTATGAATATTAATTATTTCATGAAGTTCTAGACATTTCTAGATGTTTACCCTTGTATGCATATGTACATGTGTGCATATGTGTGTGTGTGCGTTGTTTTTAGACAGGGTTCATATGATTTAGACTGTATGTAGCCCAGATTGGCCTTGAACTCCTTGAACTCTGCCTAGTTCTATCTTCTAACTACAGGAATCACAGGCACAGCCACCAGCCTCAGTTTTAGACTGCTCCTTTAATTAGCACAACCTATTTGATTTGGGGCACAAAAACGTCCGTTAATCAAGCTACCATTAAATTCTTTTCCAGTCTAAATACTTTAAAGAGTTTAGGCATAACTGAGCTATGTTTCAAACAGAATTTCACCTGCAATTTCCTCACAGATGGTGAGTAAACCTGCCAAGTTACGCTTGATGTAAACAATGAACTCAATGAATTTTTGTCAGGAAATATTTAACATGCAACTTAGATATGCACAGTCAAGATGGTAATCATCCCATCACCAGCAGTCAAATAAATGTCTCAAGAGATATTGAAATCAAGTGTTCAAAGGTCAAAGATAAAGTGAAGATTCATAAAAAAAAAAAGGAAGCAAATATTACATAAACTTGGCAGACAGTAGCCATCTGGGCGGAATCTCTATAGGCCTGGTGAAAGAGACAGTGAAAGTGCTATAGAACAACTCTGCCAACCAGCAGCATTCCGCTTAGCCAAACTATTTTTTGGGCTAGCCCACTAGCCCAAGCTGGCCTTAAACTCTTTACAGTCTTCCTGTTCAGCCTCCCAAATGCTGGAATTAGGAGCATGGACCACAGTGCTCAGCCACCCAATCAAATTTTGACAAAAAGGATTGAAAATATGCAACCAAGAAAGAACAAACTTTTCAACATGCTAAAAAGTTGGATGCCCACACGCAGAAGAATGGAAGTAGACCACATCACTCACCAGTTTCAAAACCCAAGTCAACAGAGACAAAATTCTTCCTAGTAAACCTGACCTAGAAGATAACATAGTGGGAACAGTCTGGCACATTAGGATGAACATGGGTTTTTTTGGGGGGTGATGGAAGCAGGGGATAATATTCTCAAAACATGGGAAATAAAGACTAAAATTGACCAAGGGGGATTACATCAAACTAAAAATAGGCTTCGCGAAGAAAACAATCAGTCCAACACAGGCAGAGCCTGTGGAAGGAGGCAGTATTTAAAAGCTGTGTTTCTGACATGCGACCCATATCCAAAATCGACAAGGAACTCCAATGACTCTACAGCAAGAAGTGAAAATACCCCAGCTTTTAAAAGCGGAAAATAAGCTGGATGTGGAGGTCCACTCCTTTAATCCTAGAACTCCAGAGGCAGACGCAGGAGGATCTTTGTGAGTTCAAGGCTTAAATGTATTTTACTTTTACCTAGTCATTTTTTTTTTATTACAAAAGCAAGGTAAAGGAAGGGAACGTGAGGTGTTCACTGGAAACTGTCCCATGCATTCTCTCCCACAGCTTGAGAGCATGTATGAAATCGTGCCGCCTCAGCAGCAACGGACGAACCCTGTGACTGTGGATGGGGCTGTGGGCAATGACACGGTTTTCCAAGTCACGTGGCAGACCAGCCGGCCCCCTGAGATGACAGTACTGGATCCCAGTGGAAGAAAGTACAACCTTAGCGACTTTGTCGTCAACCTGGCCTTTCGGACAGCTAGCCTTCGGGTTCCAGGAACTGCCAAGGTCAGTGTGGGAGCCTGTTCACACCTGGCCGTGCTCAGGCAAGAGTAGGACTTGCCAATGAGTCACGTGCTTGGATGTGTGCCGTAAAGGAAGTGTGCTGACACGTCAAAACATTATAAAAACATTTTGTGGATGTTAAAAACTTAAGAGGAGCAACCAAAGTATATCCGCAGTGTTAAGTACTAGATAAAACAATGTTACATTCAAAACGGAAATCAATGTTTCTCTGTACATTAGTAGTTTTTGGAAACCTGTATCTTTCATTATAGGAGCTATTCATTCAGATATAGTTTCCTATATGTTTGGGAGCAACTCTATATAGCCTTTATAATAGGACTAATGAAATGTGTAAGTTTTTGAATACCTGCTGTGTTCTGGGTCTCACACTTAGAATAAAATGCCCTGTTAGGAGCAAGCACCGGGGACCACAGAACACACATGAGGATAGGGAGAAGGAAGCTGCCTAGCGATGAGGACATCATCACGGAGATACAAGAGACAGGAGAGCTGGAAGTGGGTACCGCATTCTGGCACAGGACATAGAACCAACCGAGGAAGGCTCAAAGACAAAGCAGGGCTGTTGGTAATTCAAGAGGGATGGACCCAAGAGCAGCATGTGGGCTGAGAGCAGAGGTGACGGGGAGGAGGGCAGAGCGGCGAGGGCTGGTAGCCAAGCATCCAGGGCTATTCAGGAAAGCACAGAGAGTAGGGGGCTGCACCCTGAAGGTAGAGGGAGCCCTGGAGGCTGGGAGGAGGCATGGGAATCCCTCAGACCTGACTGCCCCATCAACCACTACCCTTATCCGCTTACTCCTATAATTTTGTTGTTTTAAGTCAGGGTCTCGCCGTGTTGCCCAGACTCAAGCATTCCTCCCCCTTCAGCTTCCCAAATTGCCAAGTGAAAAAAAAAACGCAGTATTAATAAAGTATCTATTGTTTTTCTTTTTCATGCTTCTTCAACTGCAGCTCAGAGAACTCTTTCCACTCGAAATGGCAATCTAATCATTTCAACCCCTTGTTTTTCAGCATGGGCGCTGGACTTACACGCTGAACAACACACATCCTTCTCCTCAAGCCCTGGAAGTGACAGTGGCCTCCCGTGCCTCCAGCCTGGCCATATACCCAGCCACTGTGGAAGCCTTTGTGGAAAGAGACAGCACCCATTTTCCTCAGCCGGTGATAATTTATGCGAACGTGAGGAAGGGTCTGTATCCCATTCTCAATGCCACTGTGGTGGCAACAGTGGAGCCAGAAGCTGGAGATCCCGTTATGCTGCAACTTCTGGATAATGGAGCAGGTAAGGAGTAGCATGGTGTGGCACTGTGACGAGGTTCTGTAGGTGTTAATGATCCCCGAGAAATCTCTTCAGCCCAACTGATTCTTGAGAGCTTGTTTGAAGGGGAGCCCAGCTATTCATACAAATAAGTTACCACTTATTTTCTATGGACAGACCCCAATTTTCTCATGCTGCTGTAGTGGGGAAAGCTGGCTTCAGAGCACTTTAATAATAACACAGTATCAATATCTGGAGCCCAAGGTGTGGTGTGAGGACTGAAATGACCTTGGGGGATATGACAGGCTGCTTGCACGGTGTGATAGGCTGCCTTGAAGACATTGCTGTCCTGGTGTCTAGAGCTTTCTGTCTTGACTCTGGATTGTGCCGTCCTCTGAGAATCACAATACAAAGACAGCAGGCTCACAGAACGCTCCCTGCAGTGAGGCACAGTGACAGGCACCACAGCCTGCCAACTGCAGCTCAGAGCTCTTTCCACTCGAAATGACAGTCTAATCGTTTCATAGTAAGGAAATCAACTAGCTGCATGCTGTTTTATCAGCTACCAAAGCTGTTAATCATTTCATTCAAGGCTCATAAACAAAGGCTTCTCTTGCACTTACATGAAAATTTATGTAAGTGCTTTTGAATTTATCTTTTGAAGACAGATTTTATTTCAAAGGGGCGAATAAATATGGCCATGTGACCATAAATAATCTTAAGAATGCTTTGTTTCTCTAGAAATTATTATTAGTTTTTTAATTGAAGATAGATTTTAGTACAATATATTCTATTGTTATTTGGGATCTATTGTTATATGAACGAGAACTTCCAAGATGATTTTCAAGAGTTCCTTCTGAAATAGGTGTCACGAGGCTGGGTGCATTCAGAGCGATCTGTTCATAGGTTATTCAGCTCTAGAAAACAATTTTCAGAGCTAAAGTAATCACAGGAAGAAATTACGATGCCATATTATTTTAAACTACATGGTAATATCAAAAGTTGCTACAGTAACATATGTCAAATGGAAACAGTGTTGCAGGGGAAGGGAGTGTCTCTGGGACCGTTGGGGACCTGCAGAGAGACCATCTGCAGGAGGCAAGAAGGCAGTTCAGTTCAAATGCCAATAGTCTAACACACTGTGGTTCATTTTGGGCAGATGTAAACACAGCACAATCTGATTAAGACTTTTCTCATGACAATTAACTCAAACTTGTGTGCACAACAAAGCACAGATAAATCTCTCTGAGGAACAAAGGAAGCTAAATAAAGATCAGACGTGACTACATGGAAACTCTTCATGAAGGACATGTGATACTTCCAATAAAAACCAGTGTAGAGAAAAACAAACTCATGAGAAGAGTTTGAGCGAGGGTCTGGCCACACAGGCAGCACGGAGGTCACCAGACTAGGCAGCACACCTGCTCCCAGCCTTCTGGGGGGATAGCAGGTCTTGCGTTCCTTCCCTCGAAAGAACAACCCTGTGTGCTTACCATTCTAGCTTCCCCTTGCTATCTGTGAGCACAGAGAGCTCTCTGCTCTCTACAGTAAGAGGGACAGATGTTTAACATTAAGTATTAACAATCAACGCTGAAGACAGGCTAACCCTGAATTTCTGTCTCCATACACAGGTGCTGATGTTATAAAAAATGATGGAATTTACTCCAGGTATTTCTTCTCCTTTCCTGTAAGTGGTAGATATAGCTTGACAGTGCGTGTCCGTCACTCTCCCAGCATCAGCACCCTAGCCCACTCTGTTCCAGGAAGCCATGCTATGTATGTACCAGGTTATATAGCAAATGGTAAGAACTTCTGCACATTGAATGTGTGCAATATTTGTGTGTGTGTGTGTGTGCGTGCATGTGTGTGTGTGCGCGCGCAGGTGCGTGCAAAAATAAAGGAAGAAAGAAGGAGAAAGAAAGAAGAGGAGGAGAGACAAAGGCAAGACTCAGGGAGGTAGACAGAAGAAGAAAAAGACCTGAGAGAGACATGGAATTTTAAAACCATCCTTGGGTCTGTGGCTACAGCTCAGTAGTGGTGGATCACTTGCCTGACGTGAGCTAAGACTCAGTCCCCAGTAACACGCACACACACACACACACACTCATACTCAAGCCACTATTGATTGCTCCTTCAATTCTTAATGATTTGTGACAGAGAATACAGAAAATAGGTATTTCCTATAGATTGATCCTTTCATCTTTTAGTATTTTTTTGAATACTGTCTTGTGATTCTTTGCTTGCAGTAACTAACAGACAAAGTTGTTGGGCCCCATATTTCCTTTATAGAGATTTATGCAAGAGCAAAGAGTTGAAAGTGTGATGCTAACAGCCCCAGAGATCAACACAGGAAGTGAGTTCATGAATAAACATCTGTTTGGCTATTATACACAGTTGAGCAGAGGTTCTGCTATCCCACAAAGAAAAGTGCCAGATAAATAGGAGGTGTGCACTCTTTATAGAAAACACTATCTCAGGTCTCATTAGGAAGCATTAGCTAAAATAAGACAGAAATATGTTGTACTGTGCTGTCTCTAAAAACATTCCCTGGGACCATTTCTAATCATTTTTATTTCTAAACCTGGAGGATTTTGAGACAAGCACCACTCGCCTCATCTTAATGGGCTTTGATGTGTTTTGCTTGTTTTTTGGTGTCTTTCACGGTGCTGGGAATGAGCCCCAAACACTTGTGCACACTTGGCAGGTGCTCTCTGGCTGAGCTACCTCCACCTCTCTGGGTCTTCCCTACCTTCTAGTGGGGCACTGCCCAGTCCTGAGGCCCAGCTCCCCCATTTGCTGCTGTGTAACATGGAGCAACTTTCTTAGCTCTGTGTCTCTCTGTTTCATTATCAATAAATGTATTGCAAAAAAAAATGTCACTTTCTTCATTGCCTTGCTGGGGTGAATTGAATATTTTGATATAATGAGATATTTAAAATACCTTGCCATAGTAGACACATAGTGAACACCACTTCTTAAAGTTAAAAATCATCATTAGATAGCTTTACTAAGCCATATGGTTTTGATAGCATTTATATGCCCACAATCTCTGACTTCACAATTTTATAATTATTGAATCTAGCTTAAATGTTGTTAAATATTAAAACCCATATTTAACTAGTTCTATTTTAGAGGAATCATAAACTTAATTTTTCTCTGACTCCTTGGCCACCTTCTATCAAATTACACCAATTAGAAACTATTTTAAGAACTACTTTTAAGATATTTGTTTGTGTGTGTGTGTTCACACCAAACAAGTGTGTGGAACTCAGAAGACAAGTTGTCAAAACAGGTCCCCCCACCCCGGGTCTAGGAGCTGCTTTTAACCAACTTTTCTTTCACCATCCCACATTTGAATCTGTCATCAACTGTGCTAACTGTGTGAATTATTCGGGGGGCTACCCTTGCTTGCCTCCCCCTGAAGTCTTCATTGACAGCTGCCACTGTTTTCCCGTGTTCCACTCTGCTCTCGTGTCCCACTACTGAGTGACTCCATCTAAGCGACCTCTTGCTTACTGAAGTCTGATCCATTTCCTAGGGACCTGTTAGAAAGCCAAATGATGAACTGTAACATCCCTGCTTCCCCACAGCCCTGGGGTTCAAACCCAAGCCCTGCACTGATCCCTGAGGTCAGTTATTGCCTGCTCGGTTGCCTCATCTAGACCTCTTCTCCTGCTTTTTGTTTGCAGTGCTGGAGATGGAATCCCGGGGTGTCATGCATGCTAGGGCTGGAGGTGGAGCCACCCTCTTTCTTAGTTTAGCCTCCCTAACCTGCTACTTTCCTGAACCAAGGTTTCCATGTAAGCTGTTCTCTTTGCCCAGGGTGTTTCCTCTGTCACGCCTTAACTGACCAACTCAGCCTTTGGGAAACCTGAATGCTACTTCCTCAGTACCACCCTGAATGATGAGAGCTTGCAGAACACCCTGCCTTTGTATTACTCTCTCTTAGTCACACTTGATAAAAACCTGTTTACTGATATGACGGCCATGGCCGTACATCTCATGAGCGAGAGTGTTTGGTCTGATCCATAGCACAGCAGTCTGCCCCCAAAGAACACGTGTGGAGGGACCTAATGGGCGAATGGACACATTATTGACTGAATAAACTCTAATGGCAGGGTGACAGTCTCTCAACGCTGTGCAGAAGATTTGCAATTTCCTACTTGGCTTTTTCTCTGTGCTCCAGATAATATTCAAATGAACGCCCCAAAACAACCAGGTCGCAGAGGTATGGAGGGGCAGTGGGACTTCAGTAGAGTAAGTGCCGGGGGCTCCTTCTCGGTGCAGGCAGTTCCTGCTGGCCCCCACCCTGACATGTTTCCACCGTGCAAAATTACTGACCTGGAAGCTGCGAAAGTGGAAGACGATGTGATCCTCTCTTGGACGGCACCTGGAGAAGACTTCGACCAGGGCCAGGGTAAGCTTGCCGACTTTGTTACCTAACTACCTTTCCTCATGCAGTATTTCATCCTCGATCTCTCTCTCTCTCTCTCTCTCTCTCTCTCTCTCTCTCTCTCTGTCTCTCTCTCTCTCTCTCTCTGCTTTCTACTCAGACTTTTTTGAGACCACCAGCCTCCAAACAATGACATGGAGACTTATTATTAGTTACAAAAGCTTGGCCTTAGCTTAGGCTTGTTATCAACTAACTCTTGTAACTTAGATTCACCCATTTATATTAAATTATGCTCTGCCATGAGGCTGTTATCTCTTCTCCATAATGTACGTCCAACTTCCTATGTGTCTCACTGGTGAGATCTATGTAAAACCTATGCGCTCTCCCCAGAAATCCCACCTAGCCTCTCCTGTCTAGCTACTGGCCATTCAGATCTTTATTAAACCAATCAGAAAAAAAAAAAAAACCACAGTGACACATTTCACACAGTGTGATCAAATATCCCGCAACAGTTTTCCGTATAAACTTTACAAAAGTTTCACTATTTAAAACCAAACCTAAAGGCAGCTCAAATAAACCTACCTAAAATGTACAATGTACATAATAACCATGGGAAAATGACATATTGATTATGTTGCATCTTGCTTTCGAAAACTATCATGCCTTCGTGGGTATCAGATTTTAGCATGAATCTTTACAGTTTGACTTGGTATTTAGGGTTTTTCCAGTTGTGTATTCCTTGACAGTTTGACTTTTTGTGGCTATTTTCATTACTCATTTTCTTTTTTTTTCATTTATTTATTTATTATTAAAGATTTCTGCCTCCTCCCCGTCACCGCCTCCCATTTCCCTCCCCCTCCCCCGATCAAGTTCCCCTCCCTTGTCAGCCCATAGAGCAATCAGGGTTCCCTGCCCAGTGGGAAGTCCAAGGACCACCCACCTCCATCCAGGTCTAGTAAGGTGAGCATCCAAACTGCCTAGGCTCCCACAAAGCCAGTACATGCAGTAGGATCAAAAACCCACTGCCATTGTTCTTGAGTTCTCAGTAGTCCTCATTGTCCGCTATGTTCATTTTCAATAAACTAAAAAAAAAATGCTCCGTGACGAAACTTCCCCAACTGTGTTCTTAATTTCAGCTACAAGCTATGAGATACGAATGAGTAAAAGCCTACGGAGAATTCGCGATGACTTTGACAAGGCTATTCTAGTGAACACATCGGAGCTTGACCCTCAGCAAGCTGGCACAAGGGAGACATTTACATTCTCACCCAAGCTTGTCACTGATGAACTTGAACCCGAATCTGACGGAGAAATGCAGGAAAACCACATGGTGTATGTGGCCATGAGAACATTGGACCACAGCTCCCTGAAGTCAGCTGTGTCCAACATTGCCCTGGTGTCACTGTCTACTCCCCCAAGCTCTGCTCCTGCACTGAGCAGAGATGATCTGGTACTTAAAGGGGTTTTAATAGCAGTAGGTCTGATAACGATCATCTGCCTTATTATAGTTGCAGCCCACTGGACTTTAAACAGGAAAAAGAGAGCTTTAAAGAAAGAGAATGGAACAAAATTGCTGTGAGCAAGTGTGCATAGTTCCTTCCTTACTAGATATGATGACCGTGGCCTTTACGTTCATAAAAAAGCCAACAAAGTCAAATTAGCATCAGCACTGTGTTGAAATGCATCTGGGCGTTTATATAATACGGTTCAGGTTTTTACATAGCAGATAGATACCCCCTACCCCTTCCAAAAGAAACAACTTTTATAATACTCATTTGGGGGAAAGGTTAGAAAACAGTAAGGTTCCAGTTATGGACAAATAATTTAAAAAATATTGTTCTTGGTAATGTCTTAAAGACAAGGTAAGAAGGGCAAAATCATATCTGAATCAAGAAAAGCTATTTTATTGAAGCTGGGGGAAGAAAATGTCCCAGACACAGGAAACAGGCAGTGTAATTGTCTGTAAGAAGCAACCGTGGTACTCTGATGGATTTCTCATCTCTGCTTATCTGTACAGAGCAGGATGCATGTTTATAGCTGGCAGCCAAGCTGCTATATAGGCGGGGTCCTCACTGCGGGGGCCCCTTTGGTAAAATACACGATGGTTCACACTCCACCACCGACGCTTGGACACATCCTTTTTCACTGTGTGAGGAGACCTGAGAATGTGGTTATGGTCCTTGCCCCTTAATGACCTGTGACAGAGACACCAGAGTTTATGGTTTGTAATGTTTTAGCCCCACTGAAGCATCTTTCTAAGGTGTTGCCTTGGAAATAATTGAGTAAAAATGCTGACAGCTCTCATGAGGCTTTAAGAATAAAAAAACATTATTCTCAAATAATTCTAATAGGTGTGCCATACAATTTTATTGTCTTTCAAAGAAGAGGTCATGGAAGAATAGGCATTTAGGAACAACTACCAAAGTCTGCCCTCTAATTAAATCAACTGTCTATAATAGCTTCTTCATCAAGGGCAGAGAAAGGAGACAGCAGAGATAACATGGAAGAAAGACCTTGGAAAATTACTTCCTCTTTGTAAAAAAAATGTTATTGAATAGTAATATCATTTCACTTCTTAATTCAAGAACCCAAAACTTTATTGAATAAATATAATAATATAAATGAAGGTTTGGGTTTATAACCAGGATTAACTAAGAATGATTTTGCCACATTTGGGGGCATGTTGTTGACAAAATGTGGGGATGTGGCATAAAAATAGGAAAGAGAGAGCCTGAGGCCAGGAGTGAGAGATACAGCAGAATGGGAAAAACAGCCAGGCGTTCTCTCTGCCCCAGCTCCTCCCGGAATTCCTGTTCCTGTCCATGTCTGCCCTTGCTGTCTGAGTTTCTAGTCCCTACATCTCCAAGTCTAGAAGCCTGGTGGCCTCTTCAGCCCAGGTCCCAGTGTGGAGCTGAGTCCCTCTGCCCTGTGCTGCCTCTATATCTGATAGCCTGGTCTTTGCTTCTCTGTGGCTTCAGATTGGCCTGGTGAAATGCAGAGATGGGGCTGTGAGTGAGGGGCTTGAGCTCCCAGAATGTTTTTATTTTACAGATGGAAAGACAGAGAACCAGGGTGGATCAAGGCAGTGTGCTGGAGGGTGGCAGAGCTGGATCAGTGTAGAGTCGGGCTATCAGCTAGCCCACCGCTCTGCTACTGAAGACGCCATAAGAGCTGTCAGGAGATACCTCACTCTTCCATGATCATCAGCGGGAGGGAGCCACTTGTGTTTGATGCTCAAATTCCAGCATCCAAGAGGGTGACAGAAGGGTAGGAAATCGAGCCAGACCAGACCATATAGCAAGACTCTGTCTCATAAAACTAAAATATACGAAAAGGAAAGAAAGAGTTAAAGAACTTGCTTTAGCTCTTGTTTTTCCCCCCATTCCCTGAGAGCAGGTGTAAACAAGCACATCTGACTTCCATCTAGAATTTAGCAAAGTGGCAGAGGCAAAAGGGAAGGATGTAACTTTAACACACACGTAGTCAGAGTGGTCTCATGAAGTGGGGAGGGTAAATGGCACTCGGTATCAGGAGGAGGGAAAGTGAAGGCAACAAGAAAGATGCAGTAGACAGAGGAAAATCCTGAATTAGAGACCCCAGGCACCAATAGAACAAAGCTGTGGTAAAGTTCCTGTTGATCATTAATAAATAACAAAATAAAAAAAAAACGGAAACAGAAAATTGGAACAGGAAGAAAGAGGAAGTAATAAGCATTAGTCACTGGCTGTGTTCCTTGTGAATAATGATACCATTAAAGATTTGACCAGAGATTACAGGAGGAAGAAAATTATGAGCTAGACTTTTAGTTATCTGATTGGGGCAGAGGAGTCTGGGAAATGAGAGTAATATAGGCACACACGATAGCCTTTAAATGCCAGAATGGTGCTGGTTATACAGTAGATAGAACTATGTTTTAGGGATCAAATTCCCCCCCACTTTCCCCCCAGCTTTTAGTGGTAGCAAAGAAAGATTAAATTTCAAAGGAAGCCAGGCAAAAGTAGCAAAGGATGGCTTCTCGGAGACCACAGACAGAGCACATGCCAGGCAACGGAGAGGCCCTACTGAGCAGGCACTGCCATGCCTGCCTGTTGTTACCGGAAAAATCTGCCCTAAAAGGGTTGATTTGCCTTTATTTGCTTGCTATTAAAATGTATTTATTCTAAGAAGTATTGAACCTACTGCATCATTTA
Organism: Microtus ochrogaster; assembly: GCF_000317375.1. NCBI lineage: Eukaryota > Metazoa > Chordata > Mammalia > Rodentia > Cricetidae > Microtus > Microtus ochrogaster. Next base: position 38,647,846 of record NC_022022.1, on the reverse strand, counting down.
TTTCAAAGTTTAAATCCAATGGCATTAATAAGTTTATTTGCCCCTTCCAAATGAATTTTCTCACTGACAACAATTAAAACTACAGACAAAATATGAAACGAGATTCTCTAAGACACTGGACATTAACAAAAAATGGCAGAAACCAGGGAAACTGTGCCACTTCAATGGGGAGGTCATCGGGGTGTGATCTGGTTTTAGCCGGCTCTCTCTGGAAGACTCTCGCTGTTTGAAACAGCAGACAGTGCTTAAACAGAAAGCAACGGTTTTATGGGGATGAATGAACTAGGCTCTCAGGACTGCAGAGCGGCTGGAAACTGGAAAGTGAAATCTGAGAAGGCAGGTATCACAAAGAGAGGAGGTCACAAGTTGACACCCCTTTCATGTTTGCAGGAGGCATACATTATGCAGAAGGCCTGTGGGAGAAACAGAACAGAGAGGCAAAAGATCTGGATAAATATTTAGCTACTGCCTCATCTGGGGCAAAGGTGCTGAAGACTCAACTGCATCTATGTGAGAAAGGGGTAAGTACATTGGGTTTTCTCTGGCTGCGGTAGAGACCACGTTACCCAGTGAGATTATACCTTAGAACTAAAGGCAAATCCGCAATCTCCTCTAAAAAAAAGCCTGATATCAGATCTTTCTAGAGTCAAGATGACTAATAATTAAACTAGTACTGAAATAGAACTCAGAGAAAAATGATAGGAACAATCCTCCATGCACACACACACACACACACACACACACACACACACACACACGTAAAATATAATATCATCATCATCATCATCATTTATGCCCCGGCAATGCTTAAGCATGCATGGGCAGCCCGTGTGTGGTGGTTCTCCAGTTGATCCTATCCTAGGCAATCCTAGATGCTTGTGTCATTGTCATACCCAAGGTTCCACAGTCTTCCTGCATGTTGTCTATCCAGCGTTTTTGTGGGTCTTCCTCTTTGCCTTGTCCCGTGCACCCTCCAAGCAATCAGTGATATCTTTAGGTATCTGCCATCATTCATTCTCATAGCTGAAGTATCTCAAATGCTGTTGACGAGGATGTGGAATAAGGGGAACACCCATTCCTTACTGCCCAGAGTACAAACTTGCACAGCCACTATGGAAATATCATGACAGTTCCCCAGAAAGATAGGAATCAATTTACCACAAGATCCAGCTATACCCCCTTGGTTACATACCCAAAGGACACTTGATCTTAACATGAAGACACTTGCTCAAACTTGTTCATTGCTGCTCTATTCATTATAGCCAGAAATTGGAAAATAATCTAGATGTCCCTCAACAGAAGAATGGATAAAGAGAATGTGATACATTTACACAATGTAGTATTACTCAGATGTTTAAAAAAATGTCATCATGAAATTTCAGGCAAATGGATGGAACTAGAAAAAAAATCATCATGAGTGAGCTAACCCAGACCCGGAAAGATAAATATGGTATGTGTTCACCTACATGTAGATTTTAACTGATAAGAAAATGATAACCATAACTATAATCTATAGACTCAGACAGGTTAGGTATAGAGGAAAGGATTTGGGAGGACACATGGATATCCCTGGGAGAGGAACATAGAATAGATTTTCTGGGTGGTTGGGGGCCAGGAAGGACAGGAATGGGAGGAACAGATAGGGAGAGGGAAGGAAGATGAGGTTGAGAGAGGAGATGTCAGGAGAGACAGCTAAACTTGAGGGCTATTTGAGGGACGCTATGGAAACCTAGTGCAATGGAAACTTCCTAAATATATGAAGACAATCCTAGTGAAGGAGACAGAAGGTGAGTGAATCCATCTGAGAGGGGAGGTGGGGAGAGACTGGAGTAGGAGAGGGAGGGGAAAGTGTAGTCAGGATATATTGTATGAGAAAAGAATCCATTTTCAATAAAAGAAAAATATAAACAAACAAAGAAAGAAAGTACACAAGGGTAGAAACATCCCCTATGTCAGAGATGAACTCCAATGATTCTAAGTGTTCTCAGTATAAACCTGTGTAGCTGAGTCTGCGTGCTAGGGCACCAAATGTATATTGATGTCCTGTAAATTAATGTGGATGTTGTGGAAAGAAATGTTGACTTGAAATAAATAATTAAAAATTCAAAGAAGGAAAATAGTGGGAATCCTTTTTTAAAAAAAATAAAATCTATGAAGAAAAATTCAAATGGATTAATAGCTGGTACTACAGAAGAAATATAGCATGATTTGATGCCATGATTACATATGAAGAAAAGATTTACAGATCTGAATGGAGAGACAGACCACAATATAGCAATGGAAGGGAACTTCAACATCTTTGCTTCAGCAGTGTACACTCTTCAGAGTAAAAAAAAAAAGATCAAAAATTATCATATTTAAAGTATGGATAAATTCTCTCCCAAGATCAACTAATGAGGAAATAGGAAATGTGAACAGACCAATAGTGAACAAAGAAATTGAGTCAGTAATAAAATGTGTTCCATCAAAAAAAGGACTGAAACTTGATGGTTTCTCTATTTTTATTCTCTCATATTCCCTTCTTCTCCAACTACTCCAAAATTACACTTCTTGGTTTGTCTGTTTTTTCAAGACGGGGCTTCTCTTTAGCTTTGGAGCCTGACCTGGAACTTGCTCTTGTGGATCAGGCTGGCCTTGAACTCACAGAGATCCACCTGCCTCTGCCTTCCGAGTGCTGGGATAAAAGGCATCCAGCACCACCACCACCTGGTTCAAAATTACTTATCTTTTAGGGGCTGACAAAATGTTGTGGTAATAGCTACTCAACTCGGAAAAAAACTAAAACTCACTGGATTGTACAGTTTAAAAGATGAACCATTTGACACATGAATATCTCAGTAAAGCTATTGAAAGAGAAATAAAGAAATGGTACACAATCCAAATTTGTTTGGAGGCTGCATTGTGTGTTAGGATCTGTTACTGTGGTAGACAGGAAATTAAGGCAGATGTGAAACCAGAGAAGTGACAACGGAGAAACTCTTCTTGTGTACGTTGTAGGAAGCTGAAGCATACAGACCAGACGTGAAGACAGAGAAGAAAGGAAATAAAAGTTAGGGACACAGTTCACAAAGCTTATGATGACAGAGAAGCTCTTGGGAACCTGCACACATATGAAGGAAGGAGACTTCAGTTTGTGCCTAGGGACCAAAAGAAAGAAATTCCTACTCTATGAACCCCGGTGCCCTTAGACGGGAATGCTCTTATCTGCAAGACGGTTCCCGGGACAGGTGGAGAGTGACCCAGACAGTAGATAATTTCATTTCCCACTTCCTGCTACAGACTGTCGAGTCTTATCAAGAAGCCAACTTGGGAGAACCACTGACTCATGGGCACAGAACACAGCAGGGTAGTCAGAGTGGGAGGAAATCATGTCTTATCTTCCTGGTTCAGGGAACAGATGCAATATAAATGAACAAAAGCCCAGCGGGAATAACTTATAAATTGGTAAGATCTTAATTCTCCTTGGGAAGAAGAGCATGAAGACGACCCTGGAAGATGAAAGTGGGAAGGGAAGTGATGTGAAGGGAGAAGAGAGCATCCATAAAAAGACAAGATTTTCATGGCCTCCAGTCCAGTATTTTTATTCCTATTTTTCATATAAAAGGATGGATATTATGAACATTACATAGGAGTAAATAAGATGCCATAAAGTTAATAGTAAATAAGATTTGTTTATTAATAGAGTAGTTAGTCCATTCAATTTCTCACTAAGATAATGAAGGCCCCATGAGACATCCTTACACATATAATTTTATGTCTATGTGAGCTTGTCTCTCATGTATGAAAAGTTGCTAACCTAATGTATTTGCAAGCTAGATTTCCAAAAGCAGAACTGTTAAAACTACACGCTCAAACTTTGATGGTTAGTACCCTTCAAAACATTTGCATATTTTTCTCAATGTTGATGCTTAAATAAGCACCTACTGGGGGATTAATTGGTTATCAGGGAATGGTGAAATGAGGGAGGTGGAGGCAGGATTCATACCAGGGCTTTGTGTGACAAAGAGTTCTGAATTAACACTTTAATATTGATATCTTTATATTAATCCATGGGCATCCTTTCTTAATAGTGTCGGATATGAATTCCTAGCTTGCTTCAACCTCTTGGCTACTTTCCCACCAATTCTCCCAAAACAACCACTGGGCAAATAGAAGGAAGTGAATGGTATAAGAAAAATTCTCACTGAATCCATTGAAGATCCAAGGCAGTGCGATAGCTTTGTTATATTTGCTTTGATTTTTAAATCTTTCTGCATTAAAACAATAATATAATATAAATAATATAAAAGTCATAATGGAAGTAGAGTTGTTAGAAATAGAAAAGATAGAATATTATTAAATTTGTATGCCCCAAAATATATAGCTTGAAATATGTTTAAAGCAAAACCTAACATGAGGGATAGCGAGAGACAAATCCAAAATTATGTTGGTATTTATTTTTCAACACTTCTTCCCCAGCAACTAAAAGAGCAAGCAGACAGCAAATTAATAAAACGGAGATTTGACTAGTGTGGTTAATTACCCTGGCTTAACTGACATATATAGAAAAATATGCCCAACCATTGTACAATACATATTTCTTCAAATGCATGTGAAGTATTTTACCAAAATATACCTGAGCTGATGAAAAATTCAAAGTTCACAACAAATTTTAAAGAGTTTACGTCTCTAACTATGGGCTATAGAAACAACACAATCAGTAAAGTGTTCCACATGCAAACATGAGGACCAGGGTCTGGACAACTACCTAGCACCATAGCGGATTGCGCTTCTAACCGCAGCACTGTGTGCATGCGCCAGGAGGACAGGAGGATCGTGGAGGCCTGTTGCCTACCCAAATCTGTAAGCCCCAACTCAAGAAGACACCCTGTCTCAAGAAGCAAAGTGGGGCACAGTCAAGAGAGACACTGGATGTCAACCTCTGACCTGTATATATACATAAACACACATCCAAGTCACAGCTGCATAGAAACACCTGCCACCACACACACACTGACAAACAAATTAAAAAATAAATCTCCACATATGTTTTCTAACTACAACGGAACTAAATTACAAATCAACAAATGGTCAAAAAACAGTATAGTACGTCTCTATTTAATTGATAGTCTAAAAAAATTAAAACTATAAAACATTTGGAAATAAATGATCATTAAAACATATGATTTCAGAACATAGAAGATGAAGGTACAAGAATGAAATGAGACTTAGTGAACTAGAAGTAATCATACAAACAAGTCCAGAGAATGGAAAGAGGATCATGACTTCCCGAGGGTCTGTGCTAGGCTGGAGCAAACATGGTCTCACTAGTTGGCAAGGGCATTGCAGGAAGGGAAAAGCACCTGCCAGTCTTTCACCTGAATGCAAATGCAAAAATCCTAATGAAATATTAGTAAATTTAGAAGAACACTACATCACAGAGAAGTAGAAATTATTCTAAGATGCAAGAGTGATTTAACGCTGCAAAATTAACCAGTGTAACTCTGCTCTGCAAGACTAAGGAGGCAAATTATCTCATTATCTTAGCAGAGATACAAAAATATCTGATAGCATTCACGACTTACTCATGACCCTGATTTTTGGTTGGTGATCACACTGTAGCTCAGTACTCATTCTGTTGTAAATCCACTCTTGAATTTGTGGCAGTTTTCCTCCCTCAGCCCACCAAGTGCTGGGATGACAGGCATGAGCCACCACACCAAACTGTATTCACGATTTTAAGAATATATTTTTGGTAGACATGAAGGATACTTCCTTAATCAGTTATCAAATGTCTCTGATAATAGTGTTCTTCACGATGATATATGGAATATTTTCTGATTGCTCACCCTGAGACTGGGCAAAGCAGCAAGAAGATATCCATTCTGTCTATCTGTATGAAACCCCTCAACGAAACTGGAGATTCTGACTGGAGTGTTGGTCAAAGGAGTGTTTGACATTAGATATATGCTACCCTAAGGCCTAGCAGTGAGTACTTGAAAATGAAATGTCAAATGGTACAAGATTTTAAAATGAGAAAACATGTCATAAATGGCAGGATCACATACATATACACCCACAACAAATCTACAAATTTCTAGAAACAAGTGAATTTATCAAGGTCATTGAATTTGGTCAGCATATAAAAATTGATTATATTCCAACAGAGCATCAATAAACAATTATAAAATGAAACTACGAAGGTGCCATTGAAAGTTCCCTCCCATTGTTTAAGATGCTATGAGGGGCCGTGGCAATGGCCACCGTTGCAATAGAGCGCAGCAGTTGAGAAGAGAGACGATACTTAACTCCCACTCTGATGAGGACAAGGAACAGGGTGAGCACAGCAGAGGAACACAGACTAACAGGAAGCATAAAGAATAAGGAGTGTCTTTCCAAACCGACTTTGCAGGCTTATTACAGAAGGCTGGCCAGGGAGATAAGATTTTAGATCAACCACATGCCAAGCATGGGATTTTCCCTGCACTATCTTAGCAGAATTCATGTTCAAACCAGATCCAACAAGGAAGGAACCTCTCATTGAAAAGAGAGGAGATTCTGACCGGAGTGTTGATCAAAGGAAAGTTTGACATTAGATATATGCTACCCTAAGGCCAAGCAGTTAGGATTTTAAAATATATGAAACTGAAATCAATACTTCTATCTATGGCATTGCAGTCACATTAGCCCAAATGGAAACAATACAAAAGTAACAGCGGATGGGGAATGTGCTGGGGCACATTTTTGCAATGGAATATGATTGTAAGAGAACAGATTGCTGCCACTTCAAACGACATGGCTGAATTTCGTGTATAACATGTTGTGTCACAGTAGCTGGACACAAACATTCATAGTCTGAATCTGCACTCATGAGAAGTCTGAAACCAGGCAAGGTTAACCGAGGTGATAACAGAAGTCAGACAGGAATTGCCATCTGGGTGTCTTGCCTCGGAAAGGAGTCTCCCAGGAGGCAGCAAATGTCTCATGTTTGGAAAAAAGGCTGTCCCCTAGAAAGTTAACTCCCTGCACTTGAGATTTGTGTTGTTTGACTCATAGGTCTGTCCCGGAAAGTCAGATCCCAGATGCCATTGTGTAGTGCATTATCTGAGCCAAGACCTCCGTACGCCACGGGCCCCTGGTGAGTACCAAAGGGTAGAAGAGTAGCCACAGCCTGTACGTGGTAGCAGTGTGAGTCAGACCCTTGGCCTGGGAGAAGCTTAGGAGACCCTGCTTGTCACAGGCGAGAGAACAGTGGCAGGTGCCAGGTGGAAGGCCGAGTCGATCTGGGAAGACACAAATGCAGAGTGGGGCCTTTCCACTAGGACCACTGTTGCCAAAAAGCACAGCAAAGACAGCTAAAGGCATCACGTTGACTCCATTCTAAGGGCAAAGGTAGAGAGGCAGAATAAATCTGTGTCTCGTCTGAGCATGCAGACGCTGCCATCTGTCCAGCATGAACCACGAGACATGAGATGATAAATAACTTATTTGTAAAAGTAATAAAATACTACTTAAGGATTTACAGAAGTAATTAAGAACACATGACCATGAGGGTGGTTAAAACCCATATCAGAAAAAAAAAAAAAAACAAGAGCTTTCCAAGAACAGCCAGATGAACAAGATGCAATACCCTTACCTGGAACTCATAAAACATGAAAGGAGGGACCCCTAACACTGTGAGGGTAACCATGGACACACTGGGATGGTGGTGTGACCATGGACACACTGGGATGGTCGTGGAACCATGGACACACTATGATGGTGGTGTGACCATGGACACACTGGGATGGTCATGGAACCCTTGACACACTATGGTGGTGGTGGTACCATGGATATGCTATGATGATGGTATCACCATGTACACGCTGTGATAGTGGTGTCACCATGGACACGCTGTGATGGTGGTGTCACCATGGACACACTGTGATGGTGGTGTCACCATGGACACACTGTGATGGTGGTGGAACCATTGACACACTGTGATAGACAGTCAAATAACTCTTGACTGTTCCCTAGGGGCTTCAGCTCAGTAGTCCCAACTGTTTGACACGATCCACTTTAATTGCTGTCTCTCCACCCACCCACCTACCCATCCACCTACCCACCCACCCCATTCACCCACTCATCCACCCATCCACCCACCCATCCATCCATCCAACCATTTGTACTCCTAGACCTGGTCCTGTGACTCACCTCAAAGGTCCTGTACTTCAGTACCTCAGTGTTTACAAGTTCTTCGGTGGGTTTGTCAGCATCTTGTCAAAGCATCTTCTGTGGCTTTTCTGCCTCTGTTGCAGTTTTCCAACTCTGCTTTGGATGAGACTGTTTCATTCTCTGTATGACCTCTTTAGATCCTTGGTAGCTATTCTGATATACATGCCTATAGGAGTACATTGCTGTGTGACGTGCAGCGTGTGACCTGAGAGTTAGCATTGGTAATCAAGATGAGCATTCCAGAACTTGTGATAGTTGACAGCCATAGTCTAAAGAAAAATCAGGACAACGTGATAAACTGTATCCCGTGGAAATGATGTAGCTTGTCACTCTAACTCTACGGATTAACTTTGGATGTCCCAGAAAGACACAGGTGTGCCTGTCTAGGGCACACTGACGGGAACTCTCCTCCTTCACATGTTTTAAGCAGTTGTGATTATTTATTAACTTGAGATTCTAGGAATGATTAAATTTGCCCTTGCTCTCAGCTTACACACACACACACACACACACACACACACACACACACACACACACACACACGTGCATATGCCAAGGCGTGTATGTAGAAGTCAGAGAACAACTTGCAGGGGTCTTTTTTCTTCTTTCACCATGCAAGTTGCGGGGATCAAACTCAGGTTGTCAGGCTTGACGGCAGGTGCCTTTCCTTATACACAGTTATCTCTCTGGCTTGGAACCTAAACTTAGTATGCACGATAAAGACATTCATCTTTTCCTATGGACGTGGGCTTGGATCATCTGGACAAACACTTTAAACCTCCACTTTAGTCTTCATTTCCGATTGTCTAATAGTTCGTTAGCAGTAAATACTGACTTAATTGTGATAAGCCAAATATCAAATAAAATGGACAGACAGACAGGGTAAATATCGATGCATTTGTCTACCTGAAGACCAAATTAGATTTGCACCAAAGCTATTTACCAATAATTTGAAGCCAGGAACACCATGAGCCATGTTGGATTTCCATCTGAAGTTCATTGAGCTTGAAAGAATCTATGTGGGAACTGATCCTCCATAATTTATGATTCAGAGTGACATTTAATTTCAGCAAATGTATGCTGTTGGTTTAGACTTGACTGACTGCTGGAGATGTGTGGTAGGGAAGCAGTGGGTACCGAGGGAACTTGAGAAGCTTGTTTCACAAAAGAAGATGGAAGTTTTACCTTTTCTCTCATTCTGTAGTGCCTGGACTCTCACTGATGGCTTTGTTGTATGTGGAGTGTGGAAGGAGCGTGCCGAGAGATGCTGAGGTTGCTCCAATGTTGCTGAGGGTAAAAATGAAATCCCCCCAAGAGAGAAAATCAGAGAGATGCCTTACAGGAAACAGAAACTTACCTAAATGCATGAAAGCCAAGCTTCCCAGCAGGTGGGGTTCAAGTGGTGGTGGGTGGATCCGTGTCCCTGACTAGACAAATATTTGTAAGTCAACAGATCTCCCAATGGCCAACCTGCTTTTCTGGCAGGCATGTTTCTGGGAACCGGATGTAGACTCCCCCCACCCCTGCTCAAGCATCTGGCACAACCCAAGGCAAGCCCAACATTCCTTTTAGATGGAAACACTTCAAAGTACACAGTTTGGTTTTAAACAATAGTTACTCTCCTATTGTAGACAAATGTGGCGAAGAACCATTTGGGGTCAAGAGGTTAAAGACCTATAATAAATCACCTTGGATAAGGAGAACTGTGTCTCGGAGCATATATATATAGCAGTAAAGATACTTCTACAACCAGCCCTTTCCGAGGGACATCTACACGATGGGGTCATTGAAGAGTTCTGTCTTCATCTTGGTCCTCCACCTTCTGGAAGGGGTTCTGAGCAACTCCCTCATCCAGCTGAACAAAAATGGCTATGAAGGCATCGTCATTGCCATCGACCATGATGTGCCCGAAGACGAAGCCCTCATTCAACACATAAAGGTGTGTGCGAAGAGGCGATTTTCTATGTTTTGACTATTCTAGCTACTAGTGTTTAATCAACAATAAGCATAATATTGTGTTAAAGGGAACACGATTTGTCTTGCTCTAGTTGCTTGACTTGGCAAGACACTTTTATGTCTGAATCTCCAATTCTCTATCTATAAAAGGAAAGCAATAACTCTTTACCCACTAGGATTTTTATGAGAAACAAGGTGAATGCAATGCACATAATTCCAAGTTAGATATGTCGTTGGTACTTAACGAATGACATCTGTATTTTCTGGCTGTAGGTTGTCACTGAGAATTATTAATTGTTCAGCAGATAATGAGTAGGTGATTCCTCTGCAGGTTGCTACCACCACCACATAGTAGACCCTCTTGTTATTCTACTTGAAACTAACCTGTGAGGCTAAATAGGAGCCTGACGGGCAAGCCTTCACTTAACCCTTCCAGTGGACAGATGCACTGCATCTGCTTAACCTGGAAGCAAGGGGTCAACTCAGGGCTGCTGCAGGTGCGTGCGGGAGGGGGACATGGGTACACCGTTGTCGCCTCTTCTGTAAGTGGAGAAAAGGTACACAGAAGCTCTTTGTCCCGGGAGAGCTGGAAGAACCATCCAAACTGTCATCAGGTAGAGAGAGGAGAGAGTTCTTCCACCACAGTAAAGGGCTGGGAATAAGGAAACACTTTCTAAAAGATCACCCTGGAGTCCTCAGTCTGCTCAAAGCACATCCATGGTCATTGCTGTGAAACGGGTGAGTGTCCTGTTCTGTAAAATGGGTGACAATAAGTGGTTCTCTTACAGAGCCTTGTGAGGAGCATGCAGAAGTGCACACCAGTAACAAAGACACAGATGGAGCTTAATAACCGCAGCTACTGCCACTGTTTTCCAGTCACCTGTTTGTGCTTGCTTACTTGCTTTTTTTTGCTACATTTTAACAGTACTTTTACATTATTGTCTTTTATGCTTGTATTTGTTTCTTTCTCTCTCTCTCTCTCTCTCTCTCTCTCTCTCTCTCTCTCTCGTGCATTAGTTTAATTTGTATACCCATTTTATTATTAGGCAATATGTTATCTTTAGATTCGCATTTTAAATATTAATTCTTCTTTGACAATTTTATAATTTACATAATGCATTCTGACTAGTAGCCACCCTTACTCTTTGTCCCTCCCATCCCCATCAACACCCTCTCACTGTCCCTTTCATGACTTGTAGTTTTATTTAGTGGCACATTTGGTGGCTGTCTGTGTGACACTTGGATGGGCACTATTCATGGGACCCTTGCACGGTCAACAGTGAGCTCACAACGGGAGGCAGTGACTGTTCTCTCTCTGAATCTATGTAGCAAACAGCTGGGCAGTGAAGGTTAGGGCCCCTGGAGCCCCTCCTCTATTAGTTGCCCTTTTACCCCTTCTAGGGGGAAGGTTCCTAGGACCAAAGTCCAGAAGATTCCCCGGGATGCATCATGGTGTGTGGGTAAAGAACCATTTCTGTCTGCCAGGATTCCTGGCCAGAGTATAACTCAAACAGGTGTGGGAGATAGAGGTGCGGCAGTTCCAGGGACGTCTTCACGCCTACCCTGGAGGCCTTCAGACCCTCTTCAGTGCAAGCAAGTCCGTGCCTGAAACTGAGCAGTAGTCAGAAGCCTCAGGTGGGCTGTTGATTGTCACAACAAAAACGAAGCAGATACCTGGAGAAAGAAGCAAAGTAGAAAATGGAAGAGATGCATGGCTGGTTTGTTTCTGTCTCAGGCCAGTGTGTTTTGGGGATATGCTGGGAGAAACTGGTACCTTATGTTTAATAACAGCAACTTGGTGTTCCACGAAGCTTTGAGCCTTCAGAGTGCTTGCCCTTGCCATCTTTGGTGGGTTTCCTGGTGAAAATCATTGATTTCTCACCGCAGTTACTGAATTGACTTTCTAAAATGAGCAAGGTCTGAGCTATGCGAGCTAAGTTGGCTTTCACTTCTTTCTTCTGTGCAACAAGAACACAGTTAAGTCTGATGGTGTCTGGAGGGTCCCTGTGTAGAGAGAGCCAGCCCCTACTATCTGATGCCCCAGATATCTGATGTCTGAAGATCTCAGGGAATGCCCCGACCCCAGCCCAGCTGCCACTGATGAGTGCAATTGCCTCTCTTGGCTCCTCAATCCCTGCTCCAACAGCCTTTGTGAGGGGAGATTCTCTACCCGGAAGTATGGTTGGGACACATAGCCCCACTAAGTCAGCTTAGCTTCAGGGAGATAGTATTCAAGGGTGTCCTACCAGTGTGTGGAGGAGGGGACCACAGCAGTGCTGCCCACCACTGCCAATACTGCCACTGCTCCATACAGAAACCTTGGGAGGACACTGCACAGAAGGAATTCAGGGAGAAACTCTCTCTCTCTCTCTCTCTGTCTCTCTCTCTCTCTCTCTCTCTCTCTCTCTCTCTCACACACACACACACACACACACAAAGGGACACAAGTATCAATGGGAGTATCTGGAAGTGTCTCTTCGATGCACAGAGCCCAGGGACTATCTGGCTTGGCACTCATGCATTAATTTGTCATTCATCATAATAATTTGCTCAGTCAATCAGTCTTTCTTTTATCATTTATTTGCAAAGTACAACATTATATAAGATACCAGGAATCCATCTGCCATCAGCATTGATGCTTGTCCTTCGGGAATGCTGGCCCCATCCAGTAAATAATGTCTCACACCCTTCTCTTGCCCAGAGTTAAAATATCTATGTAGATATGATATCATGCTCTCAGCATGCAGAACAGATGGCATGTGCCTTTGTTAAAACCTGCAGACAACGGCATCTACTTCAGGCTACTTGCACCTTCTCCTGGAAGGCGTCAAATAGTCACAGTTTACAAGGGGAATCATGGACAAGTATTCAAACATAGTCAGGTTTATACCATCAATCATTTGGTGGTTTTAATTATTATTTTTATTAAATTGGGAGAATGGTAGCATGTTAAATTCTCCCAATGATTATTAAAATCTGGACGTCAGGGGATAGAAACGCAAAGCATTAAGCATGCTTTCTAAGTTAGAATGGGAATCATTATTGTCACAGTTTGGAATGGGGGGAGGGTCAGGCTTGGAGGAAAAACGTAAATTCCCAGGTTCATCCACTGAAACGGGCAGGAACAAGACTCAGCTCTGCATCATTCGCTAAGTGCGGCCTCCCATCACCACGTTGAACTGTCTTCCTCCCAGGTCCTCTCCAACTGGGCAATCTCCCTACTAGGTCTGCTCCGGCCGGGTCTCTGCTCCTGCAGCAAGCCCTCCTTCCTTTCTGCACTATCCTTTTCCACTCACATCTACAAATTATAATAGTTCCAATGAAAACAAACAAACCCCGTGCCCAATCTCTCATTCCCCTACCATTTAAATAAACGTGTCTTAACCCGCTATCTGTAGCCGCCGACTCCGGTTTCTCTCCTCCCACCCTCCGACTGCACTCACGGACACACAGCTGTCTCCATTCTGCAGCCATGGCTTACCATACTGCACAAAGCAGAGGCCACCCCAGCCTTCCTCCCATCACTCCTGGTTTCCTCTCTGTGCACTGACTCCCTTCCCCTGCCGGTCTGAGAACACCAGAGTTCTCTTCTTTCCTTGTCAACGCCCATCTGTCCTAGCTGACCCAGCCAGTGCCTACTTACAGCATTGTTTATACACCACTCTCTCTCTCTCTACCCTGTCACAGTGCGCTCGGGGAGCCTGCAGGAACACAGACTACTGGGGTTCCTTCACTGCTAAGAAATAAAGCTACGCATAATTTGCAAATACTGAAAGATGCTGTTCCTTAAATCTAACTCTTAATACTATATTAAAACATACTATACCAAAATGAATGCTATCGTTAATATGTATCATGAGATTTAGCTTAACTGTTAGGAAACTCATAGGTATGTCATATTCTCTCCCTGCCGTGTGCTGTGAGACCTAGAGAGTTTTAGCCCAGTTCTTGGTTCCTCTGTCCAAGCTTTACTTATGGTTGAGGGATCAAATGCGATGGGGACACAAGATGATAGTGAATAAATATTAATGTCAAGAGAACATGCTTCCTAGTGTGTCCTGTAGTTGGTGGGTTTTTCCTCTTTAGGGGCCCACCACCCAGCTCCCCAGTAAACACAAGAGATTTTTTTTTTTCTTACGAATGCCTGGCCTTAGCTTGGCTTGTTTCTAGCTAGCTTTTCTAACTTAAATTATCCCATTTTTCTCTTTAACTATGCTTCGCCTCTGGGCATTATTCTGCATATCTTTCTTTCCTACTTACTCCATGGCTGGCTGTGTGACTGGGTAGCTGGCCCCTGGTGTCTTCCTCTCCTCCTTTTCCCGCTCCTCACTCCCTTCCCTAGATTTCTCCTCTTATTTATTCTTTCTGCCTGGCAGCCCCAACTGCTTCTCTCTCTTGCCTTGCTATTGGCCATTAAGCTCTTTACTAAACCAATCAGGTGTTTTAAGTGCAAAATAACACAGCTTTACAGAGTTAAGCAAATACAATATAAAAGAATGCAACACATCTTTATATCACTAAATATTCCACAGCACAAATAAATGTAATACACCTTAAACTAATATTCCACGACAGTGTCACATGGGTGATGTCATCAGTGAAGTAGTCACAGCTACGTTTCCCATGCTGTAAGTGGTGAAATCAGAGCTTAGAACCGGAAAGTGACAAACAATGCTGCTATGAACATAGTTGAGCACATGTCCTTGTGGCACGGCTGAGCATCCTTTGGATATATACCCAAAATTGGTAATACTGGGTCTTGAGGAAAGTTGTTTCCTAATTTTCTGAGACATCGCCTGTAGATCTAATCTACATGGGAAGTAGAAAAAAAGACAAGATCTTCTAAGTAAATTGGGAGCATGGGGACCTGGGGTGAGGGTTGAAGGGAAGGGGAGAGGCGGGGAGGGGAGCAAATAAAATGTAGAGTTCAATAAAAATCAATAAAAAAATAAAATGTATTATTTTACCATGGTTATCTGTCTTACCATGGTTATCTGCCCTACATATTCAATGAAGACAATATAAATTTAATCCAAATACAGACAAGGATTGTACAAAGTCAGTCTTACTCAGGAACATAAAGGAAAAATTAAAATGGTAAATTGAATAAAAAAGAACTGGAAAGTGTCTAATGTTCCACAAGAAGTGGTGGAGTCAGGGCGGGCATCTGCCTCTAGAGTCTGTGCTGTTCCGTGTTGCTCTGTGATGTGATCGACACTCAGGAGGAATGATCGCTGCTATTAAGGATGCCATGGCCTTGCCCAGCTAGGCAGGCAGATCTCTGTGAGTTCGAGACCAGCCTGGTCTACAAGAGCTAGTTCCAGGACAGGCTCCAAAACCACAGAGAAACCCTGTCTCGAAAAACCAAAAAAAAAAAGAAGATCCAGACCCGTGTTTGAGTGACCTGTAACTCGGTCTGTTTACAGTGACGTTGTTACATGTGCTCTCTCTCTCTCTCCTCCCAGGACATGGTGACGCGAGCCTCCCCATACCTGTTCGAAGCTACGGGGAAAAGATTTTATTTCAAAGATGTTGCCATTTTAATTCCTGAAAGCTGGAAGACAAAACCTGAGTATGAGAGGCCCAAACTCGAAACCATCAAAAATGTGAGAACAAGTTCTTTTGGGCCGATTTTCTTCAGCAGTTTAGCTTTTGTTTCTGTTCCCGTGTTGGAGGTGAAGTAGTGTAGCATGAAATGGGATTGCGCCTGAGTCCCTCAGCTGTGAGCGATGCCAGTCTGCTTGCTGAAATGGTATGGTCATCTTTTCCTACATTCCAGGCCGATGTCCTGGTGTCAGTAACCAGCCCTGTGGGTGAGGACCAGCCACACACCGAGCACGTGGGAGCATGTGGAGAGAAGGGACTCAGGATTCACCTCACCCCCAACTTCTTAGCAGGAAAGAAGCTGAAAGAGTACGGACCACAAGGTATGGACTCAGCTAAAGAGTTCCAGCAGATACCTTAACACACCGGTTGTGTATTAACTACTGTGTTCTCTTTCCGCATAAGCCTACAGATGACAGTACGTTAGGAAGAAAGCCAGTGAAGCCAGTGAAGCAAGCTTTTCATTTAAAACAAGCAGCCAGAGCTAGGTATTTCTGAGCTATACTTTAACATAGACTTGTGTACCTGCAGATGTGTGGCACTTTGGCAACTTTATGAATTACTATAGCACCGGGTTATTACAATAAAATTGTTTGGCACGAAGCCTTAGACATCTATGGATCTATGGGCTTCTCGGGACTGGATTAAATCTCCTTTCTGCAGTTCATAAGATAGCCACCAGATGGTGACAGCATGCTCAGGCAAAATTGATTTGTGGTCCTGACTCAGCAGAATTTGAGTCTTGATTCTGTAGGACTTGGGAGAGGCTCAGAGTTTTTAACAAGTTTCCAGGTAGTGTTGCCCGGGGTACCACTCTCTAGGTAGCAGACAGAATTGTTTTGCTGTCATCTCCTCTCTCTTCTCTCTCTCTCTCTCTGAACCAATAATTCCAGGACAGCTGAGCCAGAAGGATCCTGAGTTTGAGTTAGCCTGGGCTACACAGGAAGACCCTTAAAAGGAAGGAACAATTAAAGAAAAAGTCCAATCCTTACAAAAATAAAAATATACTCAATCATATCAATATGAGCTATATAGAGCAATCTTGAAGGAAATATTCAAAGTACATATATGAGCTACATATATATGGCTAGTTATTGAATAACTAGTATTCTTGAATAACTAGTGTTGAAATACTAAGATCTAAAAAAGACTAGACTCCTGCACTATCAGCTTGGTTTTCTTAACCTAGGTAAGGCAGAGGAAAGGGGCAAGCCGTGGTGCCGCAAGCCTCAGCCCCACACATTACGCACTGAGTAGCAAGGTCTGAACTTTGCCCCTTTGTTCTACACTACTCCACTTCATTCCCATAACAGGAACAGGAGATCCCTGACCTATGACTCAATAAGTGTGTGTTGAACTCATTGGTCCTGCGCTCACGATTGCTGTCACAGCTGTGGATCACACCCTCCCTTTAAATCACTTATTTATGTATCTTGACCCCAGATTTTTGCCCTCAAAATCTTCTGCTATCTTGACAGTCTTTTCCCTTCCAGAACTTAGAAGAAAATCCAGTGCAAACCCTTAGATCAGAGCAGGGATTGAGTTCCTTGGCACGCCCCTCCCACCGAGCTCTCCAGACTCAGCCAGCCTGAAAGATGTTCACAAGTCACTAAGAGTCATCCAGATAAAACAGATACTTAATGGTGCCAAATCATCTCTAGATAGGATGTGCCCAGATACAACAGGGGGGAAATCATATTGTCTGTCTTCACGGGGATAAGCTACGATGACAGTAAGATGCTCAGGGCCATAATGGGGCATGAGAAAACTGCAAAATAGGCGTGTCTGGTCCACTCTGAGCATGTTCGGGTGGCAGCTGGGACTCGGAGCTTAATATTTCTTTCTTAATGCTTTGGCAACAGACTCTCAAAAGTGTTGCCAAGGCAGGACTTGAACTAATGGTCCTTCTGCTTCAGCCTCTTGAATAGCTAGGATTGCAGGCACTTGCCACCAGGCCTAGACGGAAGCTTGGCTTTCAGAGAAGAGCAGTAATGACCGCTGCAGAGACAGTAAGAGATGCCAACTAGAGAAGGCAGGTGTCACAAAAACCAGAGGTGAACAAGAGGATGTTGTGGCCCAGAGCAAAATCCCCAGAAACGTGGTAATTCTGGAGCACAAAGGCGAACAGCAGCAAAAAGGCTGGCGTTACAGAGTACTCCCACGCTGTGCAAAGGACTTAACCCTTGTACTGCAAGGCAATCTCTCTCTTATCCTGCATGTCCTCCCTAAGATCACATATTGTGGGTGAGGCAGCTGCCTGACAGGGGGAATAACCTCCCGGCCCTTAATCATCACCCCATGAACACACAGCAAGCCAAGAATAAATCTGTGCATTCCACACAACTGCATACTTCTCACATTAGGTCACGGTAAGGGAAGCAAGCTCCTAATTTTATTATTTAGAAGTAAATAATAAAGCCAAGCAAAGCGAACATTTAGAAGAATTATTTTCTAGCGTGAGGTTATTTTACCCCGCTTTATATCTTCAGCCATCTGATTTGTTTTCCTCTCAGAGAGGGCGTTTCTCCACGAGTGGGCTCATCTCCGATGGGGGGTGTTCGATGAATACAACAATGAAGAGAAATTCTACCTATCCAAAGGAAAACCAGAAGCAGTAAGGTATGGACATTTTGACTTTACCTACACAATTTTTAAACACAGCAAACTTCTTGAATTACTTTAAAAATGCCAGTTTTCGATCCTCTGTCAAGTGGTTCTGCTAACTGAGTTCCTGTTTTGTAAGTCATGGCGATGGACAGGCTGCCAGGTACCTCTGCTTATAATCTCCATCACACTAGCAAGAGTCACTTTACTGACATGACCACATGTCGGTTTGACAACTCAAACCTCAGCCAATAGGCACCATCCCGAACTTCTCCCTTCTAAGTTTCCACACCATTAAATAGTACTGCGTCCTCCCCTAAGAGCATGGCTGATGTGTGCGCATTGTTTTCTGAGATCTAGTAGTATTTATCAACTTATTCTCCCTTCAATGGCTACAGAGCACATTAGTCTACACGATGGCCATGCCCTCTTGATAAAAACTTTACCAGGTTAATCCCAGTACTCGGGAGGCAGAGGCAAGTGGATCCCTGTGAGTTCAAGGCCAGTCTGGTCTACAAAATGAGTTCCAGGACAGCTAGAGCTGTTATACAGAGAAACCCTGTCTCAACAAACAAACAAACAAACGAGCAAACCTACCTTTATCTATATTAGTAATATTCATTGTCCCTTGTCTTCCAAACAAACGTTTAAAGTATGTGTAGGCCCATAACGAATCCAAGCATGATAGCTGTAGGAAGTTACTCTTTTCATATACTACAGAATATTTATGTGACCCGACAGACTGTACTATATTTAATGAAGAAATGGTAGGGACAGTCCCAGCAAGAAGACAAAGGTGGCCTCTATGAGCACAGTTGTCGCCATTTATTCAGGAAGTTGTATCCGATTCAGTAGCACACAAAACGGAGGCAGAACAAAACAAGGCTACCATAGGGGAAGACAGAAGACGGCACTTACACAAATGAGCGTTCTACTTCGAAAACCCAAGAAAGTCAAGTGAATAGTTCATGTTGTAAGAAACATCAACACAGGGACAAGATACAAAGGGAATGCTCCAGGAGCTTTTCCATGTGTTAGCAATAACTCATTCAAAAATATAGTGGACTCTTCCAGAGGTCCTGAGTTCAATTCCCAGCAACCGCATGGTGGCTCACAACCATCTGTAAAGAGGTCTGGCGCCCTCTTCTGGACTTTAGGCATACACACAGACAGAATATTATATACATAATAAATAAATTTAAAAAAAAAAGAATTTGGCAAAAATATAGTGGAAAAACACTTCACTGAAGATAGCAACCCAATGGAAAATGCAGGAAGAAATGCTCAAGATGAATCTGAATAAAACTACAAAATAATTCTAAATGACTTAAAAGAAAACAAAGGCAGAGAGGATTTCAATACATGAAATGTATAAATTCAACAAAAATTGATTTATTAATTTATAAAATTCTAGAAAAAAAATGTATCTTATTCAAAGATTCTAGCAATCATTCGGTGAGATTATTTCTGAAAAAGGATCATAATAAAGGAACCTTTATTTGTCAGTTTTTAAATACACTTCAAGACTGAATTAAATATAATAATGTATATCAACAGAAATTTATATAGAGAGTAACTTAACAGAGTTTGAAAAATAGATAAGGAGAGGTAAAATTTCTTAAGATATAAAGAAAATTTCTAACTATGGGAAAAACTAACAGAATCTCTTACAATTGGATAAACTTGTCAAATTGAAAAACACACAATACAAATTATACATATCTATGTACTGAAGTCTACAAATGTAAATTACTAATATTAATGCATAGCAAGTTAATAAATATTAAGATTATATCTACAGGTAGTAAAAATCTTTCTATATGTTCATATCTCTATGTAGTGAAAGTTTTTCTGTGCACTTAAGAATTAAAATAATAGATGGTTGCAGCAATATGCAGCTATAATTTCAGCACTCAGGAGGCTGAGGCAAAAGGATATGAATTCAAGGCTGGTCTGGTCTACACAGCAAAGACCTGCCTCAAAAAACAAAACTAGAGAAAGGCATAACTAAAGAATAAGGTAAAAAAATGTAACTGCCCATAAATTTTTTCTTTTACGTGAACTAAATAGGGTGAAAAGGGAAACAGAAGAAAAAAGAAATATGCTCACAGAAGCAGAACGATCCATGCTTTTGCAACCATAGCACTGACTGTGGAACCTTAAGAACATTCGGAGCAGGTGTGATGGCAGACACCTGTAATCACAGCATGCTGGAGCTGGGAGCAGGAGGGCGAGGGTTCAAAGCCATGGTCAACTACAGAGCCAGTCTGAGACCAGCCTGGGGCAGGAGAGTCTTTGTTTAAGAGGAAGAGGGCAGGGGGACAAAAACAAAAACCTGGAAATGAGTGAAACACGAAAAGAAGAATATGCAATGGAAAGAAGATATAACGTATATCAGAGCTCTCATTTTCCCCGTTTCTCAGGCAACTATTTCATGTTTAAAAATCCATTGTAAGTAAATGATAGACAAGCCATATCAACAGATTTTTAAAAATATGGTCAAATTTTCATGTGTTTATTTTTACACATTTTATTTTGGGTATTGAAAAATTAACAGAAAAAGTAAATTTAGTAAGTTAGGGTGAATTCATATAATGTCAAAAGGGAAAAAAATCAATAAAACTACACTATGCAAAAATGTGCTACATATCTATGTATTAAGATTTTAAATATGCCACCTCAATAAGTTCATGAATCAGAAAACAAAGCACTGTCGTGCTGACACTCAGAAAATCTTTCAACAAGCCAGGACTCATTTAATTCTGATGACGAAACATGTTTTTCTCTTCCCTTTAGTTTTTATGAGTATTCAAATATTCTTTTATGCTTTTATGTTTTTATTATTTTATGTACTCAAATCCGTAATTTTAAAATGAAGCATAGGGGAAAGCATTCAATTTATAATAGACCCCATAAACAAATAAGAAATTAAATGTCAATGAGCACACAAGAGCTGTACAAAAACTGTTTGGAATAAACAATTAGGACAAGTAAGTAGCACAGCGACGATGTCCAAGTCCTGCAGGGAAGCTAAGAGGACTCTCGATGTTCTAGCACAAGGAGACAGGATTGGAGGAGCCTGAGGACTCTGGCCTAACTCGGGCTATCAAGGCACTATTCTTGAGACTCCCCAGGTACTTTCTGGCCACATAAATGTCTGGTGTAAACTTAGTGCTTTTATTATATGAAGATATGTAATTTCTTCTTGGTTCAATTAAAAAAAATCTTACAAATTTCAGGTGCGTTATGGACCCATTGCCTAAGCATTTAACCTTAATGTCTCTTTCAGATGTTCAGCAGCTATCACCGGGGAAAATGTAGTCCGTTGGTGCCAGGGAGGCAGTTGTGTCAATAAAGGAACCTGCAGAAAGGACAAATTAACCGGACTCTATGGAAAAGACTGTGTGTTCTTACCAGACAAACAACAAGTTGAGAAGGCATCCGTAATGTACTCTCAAACTATTGATTCTGTAAGTGCCGTGTTCTTCCCCCAGTGTTTCTATGAATGTAGAGAAGGCAGTTTGGTTTTGGTTTTGCCCAGGTGCTCCAAGGGAGAATCAAGTTTTAGAGAGACTACCAGCTTGAGGGGGGAAATTGATTCTCTTTAGGATAATCTTATTGCAGAAAACAAACCTACAGAACTCCTGCTCTGTGTCACACAGAGCCATATCTGGAGGAAGCAAAATTAATGTGACATGGTTGGATTGCAAAGGAGTCTGTTGACATCTGTCCATCTGTCCATTGCACTGTAAGACCACAGAGGACTGAAGGACGGACATTCTCTAGCAGGATAGAAGATGAGGGAAAGGAGTAAAAGGAGGCAGGTTCAAGAAGCAGGAGATAGCCGGATAGTGGTGGCGCAGGCCTGCAGAGGCAGGCGGATCTCTGTGAGTTCGAGGCCAGCCTGGTCTACACCAGCTAGTTATAGGACAGGTACCAACAATTACGAAGAAACCCTGCCTCTAAAATAAATTTTACAAAGAAGCAGGTGATAGAGAAGGCTCTCATTGGTAAAGAATCAGGAGCAAAGGGATAGGGGTGAAGAAGCTTGGTTAGCCTGAAGACCAACAGAACAGAGCAGGAAGGTGAGGCGTGAAGGGAAAATCTACATTAGGTTTTGTGACTGTGTTTGGTGTGAGAAGCCACAAGGCTTGAATAATAGTCAACCACACAGAGGGTCTCGGAGGGCTACAGAGACACCACTCGGTAGTAAGGTGCCTGCTAATCAAGCAGAAAGAACCTGAGTTCAGATCCCCAGAACCTATGCAAAAGCCAAGGGGGCCAGCACTGAGAGATGTAGATAAGTAATCACTGAAGGTCACTGCCTGCCAGTTTCATTAAACAGACAGATTTCAGATTCACTGGGAAATCCTGTCTCAGAAACGACTGAGGGAAGACATCTAACACTGACCTCAGGCCTCCACATGAACAGGCTTGCATGTGCACCCACTCACATATCTGTACACACAGCACACGAAGAACACCACATGCTATATAAATATAAAAGTCTGATATATCAGAGTAAAAGGAAGAGTTCTCAAACACTGTGGGGAGAACAAACTGGAGAAACAGCCACGTGGAAAAGCCAGGTTAGTCAGGCTACCGTGTAAAGGAAGACCACGAGGACTCGGGTGACGGAGATTTCATTGAAATGGAGTTGGCGGGGGAGGATTATGAACTATTAGTAGGAAGAAACATCCAGACCTTGGTTATTTTGCTGAGGGAGGAAAGCAACAACTTCCTGATTCCTTGAGCTGGGTGACAGGGTTCAGGCAGAGATGGTGAGGAAGCGCCAGCGGGGAGTGATGACGTCATTATAAAGGCGGGGCGTTTGAGAAAGCAGATCTCCAGGTAGATTTTTAGAGAGAGCTGGAATGATGCACGTTCAAGGTTGAATGCAGCATGTTGGTTAATGGGGTTCAGGAAGCAAAGAAGTGGAGTCCAGTTGTCTGAAGCTGGAGAGACGATTGGACAGGGAGAGGAAGGAATACCGCCAAGTGTGGTGCGCAAAGGGGCGATGTCGTCGGTAGAAAATCAGAAGAGTAAGGGAAGCCACCTTGGGGCAGGCGGGTTGTTCACTGAGGTCCCGTGAGACACTAAAGACTAGGGTGGAAACGGACTTCAGACTGAGTTTCCCCGGGAGCGCCATGTGCCATTGTGACACCGAGTCATGGCTATAAGGTAGCAGAGGAGCCTGGGGTGGGGACACACGGGGGTTATTTTGTTAGATATTTTAAACAAGTCCATTAATGTTATATGTATTATTGTATTGGCAACTTCAGGTTGTTGAATTCTGTACAGAAAAAAACCACAACAAGGAAGCCCCAAATGCCCAGAACCAACGGTGCAATCTCCGCAGCACGTGGGAAGTGATCCAGGGCTCCGAGGACTATCGGCAGAGCACGCCCATGACGACTCAGCCACCCACGCCGACCTTCTCTCTGCTGCAGATTGCACAGAGAATTTTGTGTCTAGTTCTGGATAAGTCTGGGAGCATGATAGTATGTTCACTGAGCCTTCCTTTGGGGGATGTGGATCATAGGTGTATGTGCAATACAATCCGGCCCACAATTTGGACTTGGTAGAGAGTAAACACAACAGGAGGGCCAAAACCCAGCAACAGCTTTGTCATCAGAAATGCTCGTCTTTGGCTGGAGCTAGAGCCCAGCTGACAAAGAGCTTGTCTTGCAAACACAAGGACATGAGTTCAAGGTCCAAAACTTTCTTGTGGTCCAGCGCTGGGTAGGTAGAGATAGACAAATCCCTGTGGCTCTTAGACCAGTGAGCTCCAGGCGGTGAGAAGCGCAGAAGTACACGTGCACACACACACACACACACACACACACACACACACTCAAGCAAGCATGCATGCACACACACAGAGACACAGAGCTTACATTGCCTCATTCCACATACTCAATATCAACTGTCCCCTTTGTTTAATTAAACTGATGTCAACTTATGAGCAAAGATCTGAATAATAAGCTTAATACAGTTTATATTTTACTAACACACATAGGTCTAGAGTTCCATATAAGCCTTACTTAGACCTATTACTAATGCTAATGCAATCTGTTCCAGTGATTGCCTAATACAGTTTTTTGTCTTTTGCTCTTTATGCAAACACTCTAAAATTTTACCCAAAGTGGATGCTAGGCCCCATAAGAGAGTACAGCTTGATTACACCCTTACCCTGGGCAGTCACTTCCAGATGCACCTTAGCCTGGTCTGCTGGTAGCCTGTTGGTGTAAGCGCCAGCCTGACTCCTTTTATTTGCTTGTTCCTCAGGATGATGACCGCCTTAACCGTCTTAATCAGGCAAGCAAGCTTTTCCTGCTCCAGACTGTGGAGCAGGGATCCTGGGTCGGGATGGTGACATTTGACAGCGCGGCCTACGTAAAAAGCAAACTCAAACAGATAAAAAGTGCTGCTGACAGAGACCTGCTGACCAAAAGCTTACCCACAGTACCTGCAGGAGGGACGTCTATATGCTCCGGGCTTCAAGCAGCCTTTACAGTAAGGCGTGTTCGCTATGGTAGTTTGCAAGTGTTTGGGATTTTTTTGCTTCTGTGAAAATTTCATTTCTGGTGTTTCCATACAAGGCTGGTGTCAAATAGGAGTATATGACCAAGGCTAAAGCAATGGTCAAAGAGTGCCAAAAATACAGACTTCTAATTCACTAATTCACTTCTCATGCTTCCGTCCTTTTCTGCATGAGGACGCATTCAGGTATTTCTGCATGCAGACCACTACTCAGAAGACGTCTGGTGTGCCTCCTCCGCCCAGCTCTACTAGGTTACCCATTCTCCCATTCTCGTACTCTATGGCAGAGCCACCTGCTCTTACCTGATGGTTCAACTCAGTTACCTTTGTCTCCCTGAGATGAACCATGGACACTCCAACCTACTCCACAATACACAGTAATCATGAGAAATTAGACAAAGGGATCCAAACTGAGCCATAGATCTTACTTCCTAGTACCAGAAGCACTTTGGTCAGACCAAGGTTAAGACCACAGCTCTGAGACTCCTCGGCACTGTCTCTTTCCGGTGTCCACAGTCTCAGCCCACACAGTCCACTCCCTTCTAATACATCAAAGTCACCTTGTGTGGTGGCCCACTGTCAGCACTCAGAGAACGCAGTGGGGAGAAGTCTCCTGTGCCTGCATCTTCCCCTCCAGCCTTCTGGCCGCACAATCTCATCCAGAGAACAGGGGCCACAAGACTTACTTGACCTTGACTGTTTGTCCTGCATGTTGGTCTCTCTCTATCATTTCAGTGATGTGTAGAGTCTGGTCTTCTTAAATGGATAAGAAGTGACTTTATTTCATTTTCTTTCCATCGTAATCTTTTTTACATTGGCAGATGGACTGCCCTCTGTATGCTATTAAAAGTGTATCTAGGTACACAACTGTAGGAAGCACTTTGGAGATAGGAGTGGGAGGGTCAAAAGGTCAAGATCATCCTTGCCTACACAGGGAGCTTGGTGACTGTGTAGGCTAAGTGAGACCCTGTTTCAAAAAGCAAACAAAAGGTGGTGTGTGTGTGTGTGTGTGTGTGTGTGTGTGTGTGTCAGAGAGAGAGAGAGAGAGAGAGAGAGAGAGAGAGAGAGAGAGAGAGAGAGAACAAAGTGTTTGCTTTAATCGGAAGGGATAGTAAAGGACAGGTAGCTACCTCTGTGATCTGGGTAACACTGTCCAGTCAGAATCTATGGCCACCAGCATGCAGTTGATATTGTCAGAGAATACAAAGCCAAAGTTACAATGTCATTGGGGTCCACTATCCCTCAGCTGGTTGCTGATGCTTTCTGAGGGCATCTTGAAATCTCTTGAAGCTTCTCAGGGAGAGATCAGATGAAAGAAACTCAAAACCCCTGTGTCCTTCCCCAGAACTGCCCATCACCAGGGCTACCGTGCATTGCACAGCTGTGCAGGCTAACAAGAAGAAGTCACTGTTGACGTCCATGGTGTTGAAGCGCTACCGCAGTATCTCTGCAAGACAGATGCTCCTCCAGCATCCCCAGCCCTGCACATGTTCCCTCTGCAGTTGCTCCTTCCTGTCCCGTGTAAATACAGTTCCCACAACCCCCCTGCCCACCCCAAGACTGATTCCCGCTCTTAATCATGCCCTTAGGTGATTAAGAAGAAGTATCCGACCGATGGATCTGAAATCGTGCTGCTGACCGACGGTGAGGACAACAACATCGGCGCCTGCTTTGACCTGGTGAAGAAGAGTGGAGCCATCATTCATACAGTGGCCCTGGGCCCGGCTGCTGCTAAAGAGCTCGAGCAGCTGTCCACAATGACAGGTGAGGGGAGCTCTGCCGAGACCCACCAGTGTTTGCACGGCCGACCCTGGGCTCCAGTGATCTCAGGAGTCCGGGGCAAAAAAATAAGAAGACATAGAGTCATCTCAGCCAACAGCTACGCTTCTCCCAAATGACCGTTAGAAGTGACCCCATCTATTCTCTTTAAGGTCTTGGTTCCAGGACTAGGCCAAACTACAGAAAGTATAATTGTGTTACACCTTCGTGACCACTTGGGGAGCCCTTCCCGGATACTTTATAAGTATTTAACTTTACCTGAGAAAGACAGGAAGGAGAAGGAGGGAAGAGGTGAAGAGCCCGGTGAACAATGCAGAAGGCTGGCGCAATCACACAGTGCACAGGCAGTTTCTCCACAGAAGATCAGTGTGTTGCATATCCAAGTCCCACACACAAACGTGACTCAGAGAGGTCTCCTCTGACTATGGCTTCTTTAGCAGGAAAAATGAACATTTTCTTTTATTTAGGGATAGTATTGGAAACACAAATTATTACTGTTGGAGCCTCTTATATCTGCTCATGTTCCCTAGAAGCTGGGCCTGAGATGGAGGGTTGGATATCTGTGATTATAGAAGGAGGGTTCTCAAAGGGAAAGAAATGGAGGACAGACAGAGCACGAGCCAGGCAAAGGATGGAAGCAGATTTACACTTTAGCCTCACTGCAGCCAAGGGGCCTCAGGGCCAGACACACGAAACAAACGGGGTCCTCTCTTGAAATAAGAGGACTCCCCTTTGCATCAATCAATGGCATTTTATTGTTAAAGCAGAGTAGACATAAGAATCTTTTTTTGTGGGTGTGAGTGTAGTATGGTCCTGGTATAAAGCAATCCTCTGGAGAACCATTTCAATAATGGTAAGCCAATCAGAGGGGTCTATCTATGGTTTAATAGACTCTCACGTGAAAGCACATGGCCTTTAAGATGGAGATACTCTTGGAGATTTGTGCAGATAATTGAAGCAGCTTCATGGCAGTGTTTCTGAAGCTATTCGTTGCTAGTACTGAAAAGTCAGTATCAGTGGGGCACAGTGTGATACCTGTAGTCCCAGTGGTTGAGAGGTAGGGGTAGGACGATCTGGTGTAAAGGTTATTCTTGAATAAATTTGAACCTGGTTTGAGCTTCAAGAGACTATGTCTCGAACATATGAACACACACACACACACATACACACGCATATCAGTATTAACTTCTAAGTTAGTGTGCACATATATTTGATATTGATCTGTATTATCTATCCTGCTATTTTAGCTATGGCTGCAATGTTGTAAATACTTGCTTCCTAAAATATAACTTCTGATAATGTAACTGTGTTTTAGGAGGTTTGCAGACGTATGCTTCTGATCAGGCTCAGAACAACGGCCTTGTTGATGCTTTTGCAGCCCTTTCGTCAGGAAATGGAGCTGCCTCTCAGCGCTCCATCCAGGTTGGGATTCTTACTTTGTGGCTTCTCACATCTGCTTATAACCACAGACGAGGCTACTAGACACTTTGAGTTCTACACTCCTCTGGGCTTTAGTTAAAACGCAGAGTCTTCAGCTTGACACCCAAATACAACCTTACCTATTTAAATGTGGCTGTTGGAATTAACTTATTTTATAAAACAATGAAATACCTTATATGGCATGTCTAATAATTTCTTGTAAACATTTGCTAACAAGCACAGGTTGTAGTATGATTGACTTGTGTTGTCTTCAGAACAGATCATCTATACATATTCTAGGACAAGTGTTCAGACCTGAATTGCCCTATTTTTCCATTGCTCAAGTCCCTGTGATTGGCCATGATTTTCCCATAGCAGAGAGACTTTTTTTTAGCACTTTGTACAAAAAAAAAAAAAAAAAGAAAAAGAAAAAAAAACCCATGCAGTTCATTCAGACTCCTGAGTCTTGACTCTGGGTCCACTATTTACTGACTTGGAGTGCAGAATCTTACCTCTCAGAGCATGGAGCAGAAAGATTCTCTGGGCTCATATGGTTCTAAAACACCAAGAAGCTCAAATTATCTTTCAAATGTCTTGGGACTACTTTGGAGGAGGGCAAATGGATTTCAGAGTGCTCTCTTTGAGTGACTGCAGACACTGCACACTGAGTTTTCACCTAGAGAGAATAAACAACAACACGCGTGCATTCAAACTTTCAACCCAAGTTTCAGTGGGCATGAAGGGGGAGGGCCCAGCAAAGCCTGGGTGACAGATTCCAAACAATAGGATTGGGGGCCAGCAGATGTGCTGTGTCTGTCATCTAGGGAGACAGCAATGGCTCCTATGCTGGTTGTCCTGCAGGACATTTAAAAATAAACTCAAGGGTCACGTTTTGCCAAAAAAGGGAATGTGCCCCGCAAAAGGAATTCAGCAGCTGAGAAGCACCCAGGCTTGTCTATGATTTTCCTTTAATTTGAGAAAGCAGGGAGGGAAATGGGAAGGAGAGCAGATTTGTCACCAAGCCACCAGGAGAACAGCAGCCCTTTACCTCCAGACCCATTCCTTGTCCACCCATGGGACCAGAAAGCCTGGCTCCATGAAGACCTCTTCTACTAGGCACCACCATAGACAGAAAGAATTACTGTGGAAGAGACAATTTTCAAAATCACGTTTTCTGCTGGAGCCTTGTTGTTCTTTTCCCACCCCAGCCCCTACCCTGCAGCAACTCCATTCTATGGCAAACAGCAATCACCTGGCTCAGCGGTTTATTTCCGTCCCCTTCAGAAGGACTGCCGTATGCTTAACTTTGTGATTTTTAACTTATATCCTCTATCCCTGGGTAATAAATGAGTACAGCCAGTTCCCCTCGGGGTTTAGTGCAGCAAGAGGTGGGATGTTTCCACGAGTAAAGCAGAAGGCGACGAGCATCAAAGAATGGCCAGGGAGAAAGCTGCATCGAAGCGCATAGGAAAAAGGGTGACCCCTGTATCCCAAGAGACAGACGTCAGTGAAAGTGAGGAAAGTCACGCTTGCACCCAATCCTGGAGGGTCAGCAAGACTCAGACAGCAGAGAGGAAGTCATGATGTCAAGGACAAGCAGAGAGTGTGAAGTCTGGGGTTTGCAAACCCTTAGAGGGAGGTGGTCTTTTTGGTGGAGAAAGAAGTATTGGGAACTTGAAGGTAGAACAGTAATTTACAGCTGAATCTTAAATGACCCTAAATACCCCACAAAGGACTCAAGAACACGTACAGGCCATTTAGCTGGCTCCTAGCAATGAGGACCTGGTACTAAGACTGTGAGATGCCCGCCGTGTTGTCTGGGATGTGAAGTCTCTGTCTTCTCAACAGCTGGAGAGCAGGGGAGCCAATCTCCAGAAGGACCAGTGGATGAATGGCTCGGTGATTGTGGACAGCACAGTGGGGAAGGACACTTTATTTCTTGTCACCTGGACAACACAAGCTCCTCAGATTCTTCTCTGGGATCCCAGTGGGACAAAACAAAGTGGCTTTGTTGTAGACCCAGCCACCAAGATGGCCTACCTCCAAGTCCCAGGCACTGCCAAGGTATGAAGTCCACTTCCTTACATATTAGATTTTTTTTTTTTTTTACAAATGGCTGTAGGTTTTTTTTTTTAAGAGTGAGTATTGACTTTAGGAAAAACAATAAAAATTCTTCATTCATTGAAGTCAGCCTGCTGGGTAAGTCAAGAGAGAGGAAATGGGTAATTTTATGTCCCCAAACAAAAGGGAAACAATTGAACTGCATAGCAATCGGGATGATCCTTGTGGCTTTGGGATTATGAAAATGATTTCCTGTCCCTCAGAAACCCATCCTTGGAAACTCCAGGTAGTAATCCGTGAGGCCGCAGCTTTTGGGCCTCATTATCCCTGTCCACGTTTGTCTTGATAGTTAGTCCAAATACACTCTAGTTTGCCTCGACTGACAGAGCATCAAGGACACCCACATCTTTCTAGACATGCTCCCAACATGCTTTGGGTGCATAGGCATTTGTCCTAAGTCTTTGTTCCTGACTGGAAATATCTGCATGTGTTTTGGTCAGGTGGGCCACTGGAAATACAGCCTGAAAGCGAGCTCACAAACGCTCACTTTGACCGTCACCTCCCGGGCAGCAAGTGCTACAGTGCCTCCAATTACAGTGACCCCAGTAGTGAATACGAACACAGCAAACTTCCCCAGCCCTGTAACGGTCTATGCAACTCTTCGCCAAGGAGTCTCGCCAATTCTCAGGGCCAGCGTCACAGCCTTGATTGAATCTGTGAATGGAAAAACAGTGACCCTGGAGTTACTGGATAATGGGGCAGGTAACCATCAAAGAAACTAGAAATTAGTTCTTCTTCTAACACACCACCGTGGAACAGCTAACAGGCATGGCCTGCTGACGACAGTTGGTACTAGGGCCTGGTGAAAGAGTTCTCAGCATGCTCATACATGCCACGTTCTCAAACATTGGGAAACGTGAAGAGGGGTCTAGTTTGGGCCTCTACAAAGCTAAAGTGCATTAATAGTTTGAATTCAGTAGCATTAGAGCCTGCACAGAACTGTCTGCTTTCCCAACTAAGGGAAGGGAATAACAATCATTTTTCTCTCCGTTGCCTCCTCAATCTGTCTGCATATATAAACATATTATTCATATATATAATCTTCATTGTTATGTTCACCACACACTTTTTAGGTATTACTATCCTCCATTACTAGTAAAGATATACTGTCACCCTTTAATCAACAAAGATGAATTCCAGCAGAGTTCTAGATGATTCATATATCCATGTGAACTTTGCTTAGGCTTGATCCCCAAGTAAGAAATTCTGCCCACTTTTCTTGCATTTAAGAAATCTATAAAGAAGAAATACAATTCTGCATTTCCTTTTTGGAATGTGTCTATTTATTCTGAAAGAAGAATCTTTATTAGAATGAATTCTGTAAGTGTATTTCCTACTCAAACATCCTCTGGGGAGAAATTATGAATTTTTCTTCCCCATCATATACATAAAGCAATTTGACTTGACAGGACAGATAATTAGTGAGCTGATAGCTCATCCTACCAGTCATGAGAGAGACATGTGTAATGACCTCTGATTCCAAAAGGAACAGTCTCCTCCGGGTGAGAAGGTTCACACCTAAGTCTCTATACATGTACACACATGTATACAGAAGCATCAAGCCTCATCCTATACATAATCAAGCCTTGTTGATAACGCTCAGTTTCTCTGTTTGCAAAATCTTAATCCACACGCAGATTGGAAACACAGGTGTCAAGTTGCCTTTCGGGTATTCATGAATTCGTTCATCTCCTTGTCAAGGTGCTGATGCTACCAAGAATGATGGTGTCTACTCAAGATTTTTTACAGCTTTTGATACGAACGGTAGATACAGCATAAAAATACGGGCTCTGGGAGGAATTACAACAGACAAACAGAGAACATTACCTCAGAATGGAGTCATGTACATAGACGGCTGGATTGAAAATGGTAAGTGGTCTGCAGACTGGACCAAAAGACTTGGGTCTAGGAGAATCAGTAAGCCTTGAGGAAGAATAATGCGAAGATGTCTCTTGGTTTCTGACACTCACTCAACCTTATTGGTGTTTGGGGCTGGTGGTCCTTTGTTCTGTACACTCTTACTTCTTGTAGGATCCTGCTGCATCACTGGAACCAAACAGTCCACTAGATACCAGTAAAGCCCCAACCCCAAGTTACTATATTCAAAAATGCCCCTAGTCATCCGCCGTTGTCCTGTAAGAGAGGGCAAAATCCCCCCCATTTGATAACCAATTAGGCAAATCACAGCTTTTAACCATTTGGTTTCAAGTCATATCATCTACAAGACAAAATATGTCCTTCACTTTCTTCCACTGCAAAACAGACTCTTAGAGGGTAACCCCCTAAGCCCATGTGTAACCAAGTGAAAAAATATATCTTTAAGAAATAAGACCATACACAACACTCTGGGTTTCGAACGCTTGCTCAGGATCAGAGTGGATCAAGAGCAAGAGAGTCTAACGGGTTTCACGATTTGCCTTCCTAATTAAAACCAACAACAATCACAAAAACTCTTTAAACAAGTGGAACGTACGAGAAAGTAAATTCCGAATAATGTCATATTCTGCACAGAGCACCTTTATTGGATGAGTTCTGAGTGCTTAATTGCCTGCACGAGCCATAGTAGTCTTTGAGGTACAGAATTAGTTTTATATAAGACTGTGAAGCAAATTCCTTCATGAATAAATTCCCAGGAATTGACTGAGACAATTGGGCTGGAAGTGGGTGGCATTTACCTGCAATCTTAGCACTCCAGAAAGGGAGGCAGGAAGATCATGAGTTTGAGACCAACCCCGGGCTGCATAGTGAGACACTGTCTCTTTCAAAAGCGTAAAGTGTTAGAACTCTTAACATAAACTACTTCATGAGAAATTGGAATCAAGCAAGAAAGATAAAGCACAAGTAGGGAGAATGTGAAAACAGGCTAAGTTAAACAATCAAGGTCATTCTCCAAGACCAAGGAGATTAAGTGCAAAATAAATGAGAGTGACCATGGCCCTCACAATATTATCAAAGTAATAAGCGACTTCTTAAGACAATAGCGGAGATGGTATTTAATCTGACATTATAGAAGGCAGGAACTTGAGAGGCCGGTGAGAGCTCAGTGAATAACGGAGCTTGTTGCCAAGTCCAACACCTGGAGTTCCACTCCTGGTACCCATGTGTGGGAGGAAAGAATCCACTCCTAAAATTTGTCCTCTGAATAAAAATTTTCAATTAAAGACAAGAAAAAAAATGAGAGAAGGAATATAATTCCAGGGCAAATGTTAGAAAAATTGATTGCAGGGTTGGTTTTTTTTTTTTCGTATTACAATCAGGAAACACCTGTTAGGTAAAGAAATGTAGGCCTCACTTTGCTCATTTCCTTCTTATGCAACCCGATTTGGTATCTTGTCGCCAAACTTTAAAGTGGATTTTGTGGGTGGGAAGAGAAAAGTAAGAAACAGGAAGAAAGAAAGATCCAGTAAGAAACAGGAAGGGCTTGCCTTTCAGCAGTGTTGCCCTTTATATTTAACACAGGTGAAGTAAAATTCAATCCTCCACGTCCTGAAACTAATACTGTCCAAGACAAGCAACTGTGCTTCACTAGGACGTCTTCTGGGGGGTCATTCATGGCCTCGAACGTCCCCTCGGCTCCCATTCCTGACCTCTTTCCACCTTGCCGAGTCACCGACCTAACGGCTAGCATCCAGGGGCACAAGCTCGTGAATCTGACCTGGACCGCTCCTGGAGATGACTACGACCACGGGAGAGGTAAGATGCTGTGGTATGGGCCCTGAAGACGAGTTTATCAACCAAACAGAGACACAGTAGAGGTTGGTGTTGAAGGCAGGAGGAGACAGAGGCAGGGGATCTCTAATGGCTTCTAAAATTAAAATTAAAGATTTAAAAAAAGTCCAAGAAGCTTACCTACTTAAGGAATGAGATATTTTATCTCAGAAAAGAAAACTTTGGTATTTTGCTTTTTGTTTTGTTTTGGGTTTGATTTTGTGTTTTAGCTGCTGACAGATGAGGTTTTGCTGTGTTTCTAGAGAAGGGTTATGAAGAGAGACGGCTATAAACATCTGCGGAAGAACTCTCCCACGCTACCAGACTTTGGCTCTCAAAGTATCAGTATAGAAATTAGGTGTGGGGTGGAGACTGAGGTTCTCTGTTTCTAGCATGTGTTTATGAAATGTGTGGGCGACAGCCTGACCTAATTAACTAAATCTGTGTTTTAAGATCGTCTGAGCACGTTAACATTCAGGAAACACTAGCACCCAAACCACCCTTCTTCAGCCAAGCCCTATCTATGCTCAGAGGCTTTAGGCAATCACTGAGCGGCTTTAGATCCACTTTGTCAAGAGTGACAAATGCACACAGGAGATGACAATCTTTGTGAATACGGTCTATTCATGGTCACTTCGTGAGATGATGATGTAATCCCGAACAGGTTTTTAAAGCTCAAGATTTGAGAATTACAAGTCGCGGCCTCTCTCACTCCTCTCTCCCTCCCTCTCCCACCCCCATCTCTCACACATTTTAGCTTCCAAGTACATCATCCGAATAAGCACAAATATTGCTGATCTCAGAGACAAGTTCAATACCTCCATCCAAGTGAACACCACCAACCTCATCCCCAAGGAAGCCAACTCTGAGGAAATCTTTGAGTTTGAACTGGAAGATGATAGTTTTGGAAATGGCACCGATATCTTCATTGCTATCCGGGCTGTGGATAAGTCCAACCTGAAATCAGAAATATCAAACATTGCACGGGTATCTCTGTTCATCCCCACTGAAGAGAAGTCCACCTCCAATGACACGGCTCCTCTTTGCCCTGATGTTAGTATCAACAGCACTATCCCTGGCATCCATGTGCTGAAAATAATGTGGAAGTGGCTAGGGGAAATGCAGGTGACGCTAGGCTTGCACTGAATTTTCAGGAGACAAATAAATAAAGCACTCCTTGCATTGTAGAACTTTCTAAAATGGAATTTAGACTTCCTGTAGGGGGCAATATAGTAATATGGGAAGCTCAAAGTCTGGATCTATGTGTATTAATAATTCTCTGCCCAGATTCTAAGGTTTAATCTTTGCTCGATCTTTGGATGGTAATTTTGAATGCTTGGAAGAACCAAATATTGCTTTTACTAGTAGATTTTAGTTAGTCCTAAGAAACTTTTCCAGGTAAAAATAACATTCCATTGCAGCCAGTTAATCTACTAACTACTAAAATGTCAGAAATGCCTAACCAAATTATTTGAATACAAAAGGCCTGGAACTAACATCACCAAGAATGTGTCTTCCTTACCCTAGATCTGAGTAAAGATGGAACATTTGTGGAAGGGGGCACTCTGTGGGAAGAAATCGCACATTGGTAGTTCCGTGAATGTAGAATGCAAGAGTCAGTAATGCTTAAAGCCACAGTGACGGGAAACAAGGAAGGGAGGTAGATGCAGACCGAGTGATACAGAAATAAAAATATATTTCATAACTTTGTCCAAATGTTCTATTAACAGCCGTCTTAGTTTTCTATGGCTGTGAAAAGACACCATGGCCAAGACAATACATAGAAGAAGGCATTTAACTGGGGGCTTTCTTACAGTGTAAGCCGGTTAGTCTATCATCACCACGATGTGGAGTGTGGCCATAGGACAGCAGGCATGGAACTGGAGCAGTAGCTGAGAGATTACATCTTATCCTCAAATTAGAAACAGAGACTGGGTGGCGTAGGGTGGGGGACTGCGCCTGGTGGGGGATTTTCAAACTTCAAATTCCACCCCCAGAAAAACACCTCTCCCAGTAAGGTCACACCTAATCCTTCCCAAAACAGTTCTACCAACAAGAGACCAAGCATTCGAATGTGTAAGCCTATGGAGGCCGTTCCTCTTCAAACCACCACATCAATATATAAACATGAGCTTATTTAGCAACAGTGAAAAACAGAGAGAGGAGATTTACTCAATGTGGGCATATTAGGAAGCAAAATGTCTAACACCCTCCCCCTATTCCATATCCAAAGTGCTAAGGTGGGTTTAGTTTAAATAGGAGGTAAGAGGTGCACAGTTAAGTAATCTGGGTCAAGGTCAAGCCCTTGCCATCACTGACCCAGGATTATCACTCATGCAAAAGTCATCTGCAAGTTGTCAGAACTGGGTTCCAGGACACAAGTCCTTCCTCTGGCTGGAACGGTGACCCCAGCTTTCGATTTTTTGGGGATTGGCTTAGTTAAGGTTAACATTGTTATGATGAAAGGCCTTCAAGCATGGTGACCAAAAACATGACCAAAAGACAAGTTAGGGAGGGAAGAGTCTATTTGGCTTACACTTCCACAGCGGTGTTCATCATAGGAGGAATTCAAACAGGGCAGCAGCCTGGAGGCAGGAGCTGATGCAGAGGCCATGGAGGCAGTGCTGCTTAGTGGCTTGCTCCTCACAGGTAGCCTAACTTGCTTTCTTATAGAACCCAGGACCACCAGTCCAGGGATGGCACCACCCACAACAAGTTGGGCCCACCCACATTCATCACTAACTTAAAAATTAACCTCCAGGCTTGCCTGCAGCTGCATCTCATGGACGCATGCTCTCAACTGAGTCTCTCTCATCTGCAATAGCAATAGCCTGTTTCAAGTTGACATCAAATTATCCAGCACAGGGATCAGTTTCATAGTCTGATGGCCAAGGGAGGAAGGAAGCCAGAAGGGCGTGTGATTCTCTTTAAATATCTTCATTCATGCTAGGCGGTTATGCTAGATGTTAGCCACCTGTCAGGGGTACTTGCAAATTCTTGCCAACTCAATGAACAGAAAGCCAGGAGGCAAGTCTCTTGAGCCAAGTGCAAATGAACACCAAGCCACATGCCAGGTGAGAGGGCCACCTTATATTGCAGTGAACAAATATGTCTGAGGTCCAAGTTCAGTCAGCTCTCTAGTACATGGTTGCCATAAGACTTGCCTGGGAAATTTCTAAGAGATTACTCATTGCAAAAGCTTAGCTTTTTCCCCCATGTAATCCATTTTGTGACAAGCTGCCCGATGATTCAGAGTTCATGAAAATGGTGTTCTTCTGTTGGGCTTTGCTTTCTGTCTTAGCTATTTGCTGACATTTATCCCCTTTCTCCTCAGAAGTTAGCTCTTACCTGTCTATGAAGATCTCACTATTCCAGAGTACATTCCACTGAGTTCACCCAAATGGAAAATTAAACTCCCCAGAGGGATATTTAAAGGAACACTGTAAATAACAGGATTTTCTAATAAGTGCCTACGTCCCACCTGGCCTTTGTCCTCTGCGATCATGACGTTATCTGTACTTACTCCCTGTCCTCTTCACTGGCATCAAAAGACCCTGTCTCTCCTCTCAAGTACCATGTACTAGAGGAGGATGCATAGAACATTCACAAAGCTCCTGAATGATGCTTTGATCTGAGCATTGCACCTGTAATCTTTCCTGAATGCTTCTTCTTAGGACTCAGGCATTATGCTGGTCTGCCCTGTCAACTGGCAGGTATCACTCAGGCAGTACCCTGGCCAGCCCAGGGTCCTGGTCTGTATGCAGGTGCAAAAGATCCCTTTAAGAGACAAGTCCCGCCTAACCCTTCCTTTCTGCCATTTTCTCTGAGAAGGTAGCTTTCTCTCTGTGTGTGTCTCTTCTTTTTTTCTCTTCCCCTCTCTCTGTCTCTCTCTCTCTGTCTCTCTCTCTCTTTCTCTCCATTTCTCTCTTTCCTCCCCCATCCCCTTTATCTCAATAAACTCTAGCTCAAGCTCTGTCTGTATGGCTATTTATCTCCTGCCCGTGGCTCTCACCTGCCGGGGTCTCACTCTTGCCGCATTGGTAACACTTCTGTTGTCTGCCTTTGGTGTGCGCTGTCTCATCCCCTCTCTTCACTGCCATTGCCAGCCTTATCTAAGACAGACACTGAGTGACAACATCCTCTTCCAACCCTCCTAGAATCTCTGAGTGATATAGTATTTATGTGATGCTTTGACAAATACCTTAGACAAAACTGTTCTAACTTCCCCATGCTTCCACTATACCACTTCCTTGTGAAATCTGAAATCCCAACACCCCATTCTAGCCATCCAAACCCCGGAGTTGCTCCTTCTGCCCACTATGCTGCCTTTGAGTACTCACGGTGGCTCTCACGGTTGTGTCCCTTTGCTCAGCTCATTCTCGCTAGCTCTGTGGGGCCCCTCCGTGCCTGTGTGTCACTTGTCGGTCCTAACAACTCCTTAGTCTCTCCTCTACCTACCATCTTACTACATCTGCCCTGAGGATGCCTTGTTTTCCATCGGGCATGTCGTCTAAAGATTTGTATCAGCAGAATAAAGGCATGGGGAAAGAAGCATCAGATACACAGGCAAAACAAGCTCGAAGCCTGTTGGCAGAAAACAGTGGAGACTCCTCCTCCCCAGGGCTAAGTGCCTAAGCCCGTGTTTGAGACACAAGCTCACTAGTCAAACACGGACAATGATGTGGGGCAAGATTTTTCTACATTGTATGGTGGCCAGACTGTCAAGCCATAGTTT
This sequence comes from Microtus ochrogaster, assembly GCF_000317375.1. Lineage (NCBI taxonomy): Eukaryota > Metazoa > Chordata > Mammalia > Rodentia > Cricetidae > Microtus > Microtus ochrogaster. The sequence continues at coordinate 38,609,184 of NC_022022.1, read as the reverse complement.
GCACCTGCCACAGGAGGTGGTCACCTGGCTTTCCACACTGCTAACAAAGGGTCAGGATAAGCTAATGTTGTTCTGCCCCTTCTTTGTAATTAGGACACCTGGGATAGAGGTGTTAATTCAGCCTGCATGACAGAGCTGGCATAAAGGGTAGGAAGACAAAATGGGCATAGAAAGGTGTGGCCATGACCAAAGACATTCGCCTGGTTACCTAGGAAACAGAATGCTAATGAATTTCCCCCTCGGTTTATGTTTTGGAGAATAAACAAGGAGGAAGTTTCAGGATGTGAACTCGGGATTTCATGGGGGATCCCTGAGAATCTCCCTCCCGATAAAGCCATGTGAGTTGTCTCAATTATTTCCCACATCTCCCTGGCTGGTCCAGAGAAATAATATATGGTCCAGGCTGGCAGCAGTCCACGACACAGTGGGTTCTTTGTCCTGTCAGTACACATAGCCAACTTTACTGCCCACTGTTCTACCTCTATGCCTTATAAACTTCTGCTTACCCCCTTGCCTCCCTCCAGCTCTCCCCATCTGCTTACTGTTGACAGGACTGTCCTAAGAGTGTGGGGAGAATTCCCCAAATGGCAGGAAATTCCCATGAGCCTGAGATCCAAAGGAAAGCCGTCTACTTTGCACTTGGAGCCCAAATGGCAATTTAGAGTCATAAACAAATGACCAAAGCTGTGCATACAAGCAGGTCTCCCTCTGAACCTAGCAGTCTAAGAGCTAGATTTTATTCTTTTTTTGTTTGTTTGTTTTTGTTTTTGTTTTTTCGAGACAGGGTTTCTCTGTGGCTTTGAAGCCTGTCCTGGAACTAGCTCCTATAGACCAGGCTGGTCTCGAACTCACAGAGATCCGCCTGCCTCTGCCTCCCAAGTGCTGGGATTAAAGGTGTGTGCCACCATCGCCTGGCTAGATTTTAGTCTTTAAAGGTATTCTTGAGAGGAAAGCCTTATTCCACTGAGGGAAAAAAAGACAACTTCGGAGATGCTCCTAACTGAGCAAGTTCATGCTGAGTGAGGGAGTCAGCCTGAGCAGGAGGTTCAAACTCCTGCTGGGGAAGGAGTCTATACAGAAGAACTAGGAACTCAACAGACTTTCTCATCTCCTGTGCTAACACTCAGACTCACCCATGGACACCTGGATAGCAGATGGTGACCGTGAGCATTCTAGCCCAGCAAATCTCCTCAGAGACAGAGGTCTGCCTGTCTCCACTGCAGAGGCCTTTATTCCTGTGTCTACACTTGGGATTGCCACTTGGACTCTGTGCTATGATAAAGCCTCAAGAACTGCACTAACATAGACTCCAAGAACCCAAAGCAAAAGAAGCTAATACCCTGCTCAAATGCCATCTAGCCCTGGTAAAAGCTGTGAGGCAGACACTCGGGAAGGAGACTTCAACTACAATACTAGGCTCCAAGTGTGTTGTGTGCAGGCTGGCTGCCAAGGCTGAAGGAAAACACACGTACAAAAGGAAAAACCTCTCCTATCTTAAATGGTCCCCATTTATGTTCAAATCCTGCTTTTAAAGAAGAAAATAGAGGGCAACAGGGCTAAGGAAATAAATACGTCTTCTGCCACTCCGCAGAGCTCTGCCCTGTCCCCATACTCTCCCTGTGTTCCCAGGTTACCAGGGAAAGAGAGGCCAGCCCTACAAGCCAGACAAAGAGTGGAGCTTGCTATCAACCATCCACTGTGCTGTCCATAGCATTCTCCGTAAGGAAAATTCATAGTCGGGGATAATTGGAGTACATGTCCCTTCATCACTCCCAGAACTTCAACAATGTAAGGAAGGCTAGGAAGCTTCTCTGAGGACACACACAAAAGTAACAGCGTAGACAGGAAGCCATTGAACCGAACTTTTAAAAAATGTGATGGGGGTTGCTAACATTCGCTGTCTACAACTGATGGCTTGTGGTGGGGTGCAGGAGGGAAGGACTCAGTGCTAGTTAAGGGGCAGACCACTGAGAGTTGGACCATGCTCCAGTGAGTGTATACAAAACAAAAAAAATAGACTTTTTACTGTTTTTGAGGGGGGATCACAGGGATGAGAAGGGCAGACATGGGAAAGATTGCAGGGCATGATGTAAAATTCCCAGAGAATCAATAAAAATGTTACATTGGTTTAAAAAGAAATTAACATCACCCTTTATATGATTGCATTCTACCAACATTCTCTACCTTTGGCCTACTGAAAAGTAAGGACAAGAAAAAGAAGTATAGGTCATTCTGTCTGCCCTTCTACAGGTTAATTTTCATGAAGTGGTTGACTGGCACAGAGAAGTAACACATAAACAGAAAGGAACAAGTCCTTCGTTCTTTCTTAAAATGTCGTTTCATTCCTTCTGTGTTTGAAGTTCTGGTCTAAACTGGAAGTGTGACGTCTGACTGTCAAGGCATCTGCTTACACAGTTCCTGGTTCTAGACACAACATATTTGTCTTTGAGTTTCTCGATTCCCACACATTTTTGGTCCCTGTGAATTCTGTGTAAATGAGTATCATGAATCTCTATGTTAATGGCACAACAAGAAATAGCACATACACACACACACACAGACAGACACACACACTATCCCCTCTCCTGAAGCACATTCTCCATGGTCTTATCAGATAAAGATTAAGAGTTCAAATTGTTAAGAATTTCAAGATAACCAGAGCAGAGCATTAAAACTGCACAATGCTCTTGTGAGGTCAGGACTACAGGTGACTCCACCAGTCTGATGCCCACAAAGTTAGCCGTAGGTCAACACAGCCGGGAAAAGGCAGGGGCAGTCACAGAGGTCCTTCCAAGGTTGCTTCCACGAGCAACTAGAGTTTAGAACCTCATACACTGCCTGCAGTCTCTTTGGGAAGTGCCAAGGCCTCCTCCACCCTGAAGTTAGCTTGACTCTGGAGACGAGCCACTGAAATCGGCATACTCTTCCATCTTTCTGGGAACAGAAAGCTAGTCACAGTCTTGGGCCAGCCATGGAGATTTTTCAGGCCTTCTAGACCTTTCAGCCAAATTGCATTTTCAGACAATTCATTGGCAGACAGGTTCAGAAACATAGTTATAATCACATCTATGCTATTCGTGAAATATGAGCTTGATGAAGGGAGCAGCAGATACTTTCTTTAGTAGTAACAATTATTCAAAAAATAATAATATGTATTATTGCTTAGATGTAGTAATCAGAATGGCTAGTCTGTGCTGGGCACTGCCCCAAGGATTCTGCTACAATATCATATTTTCTTCACGGGAACTCTATGAGGTTCTTGATAATCTTGTCTTGCCCAAATCTGACAGACCAGGAGATCAAAGCCAAGAGTGATTCCACAAATTGACTGTAGTCATACAGCTCGTTAGCACTTTGAACCAGGCCGTTCTACTACTTCACACAGCTCTGTCTGTACTTGGATCCATCTCTATAACTGCAACTCCTACATGCAGGGAGGTGGGACTGCTCGCTGACCCAGACAAGATCATCAAATGCTACCCCCAGAATAACAGTAGGGAATTTTAATATTTTTAAAAAATTTATCTGACATCAATAAATCCCAAGTTACAGTTGATATTTATTATAATTTAATTTCTGGGAATGGATTTTAAATAATGTTATTATAGATATCATTTTTATCAGATAGCCCAGTTTCCAAAGGTGGGGAGCTTACAGATGCCAGAAACATTTTATTTTAATGTTTTCATAGACAGGAACCATTGAATGGAGTTCCAATTTAAGAAACATATGACATTTACCTGAATATCCTGTATGCTTTTTTATAAGTCTACATTTATGATCTGACAGGTATTGTAAAATAAACCAAAACCCCTGTTGACTCACAAAAACAGTTCTCTGCATAGCTGTTGACTTTAGCATTATGTGTCATTCAAATTGCTAACAACAGGTCACAGGTCATTGTCTGGCCTGCCTGTTTGTTTGCTTTCTGTGTTGATGCTGGGTAACGTGCTAACATAATCTGCTACATAACACAGTTGACTCAGTAGTTTGTCTCCTCCTTTGTTTACTTCTGTGCTGGGTCAGATCTGCATGGAAACACACATACTATCTATGTGTGATTCGCCTGGTAGCAAATCAACAGCCGTGAATGGTGAGCCGTGAGTAACAAAGGTAGCCAGGAGAAACAGACGGAAGATCCCAAGCACCGGAACTAGTTCACTAATACCCTCATCTGAGAATGGGGGAAGCTTCTGGTCCTAATTCTGTGTTCTGTGAGCAATTTAAATGACTAGTAATAGTGACAGCATCAAAATTCATGTTAGCAAATTAGATAATAAATCTTTACTTTTTCCACCAACAAAATACCTTTAAAGGTTCGTACGAGAAAGTGCAATGAGGGTATGTTAATATCTGCTATCTCATGGGCTAGAAATACGCACCCATCTCTCTAGAAGGCAGCTAATTATGTTAAGGTCTATAAAAGTCTTTTGCCCTGGGAACATCAGTTTAGTGAGCTATCCATCATAAAGGAGTAACTAAAAATTTAGTAACATTCATAGCAACGGTATTTGAAAGATCTCAAATGGACACAATCTTTTTAAATTGTTTTTATTGAGCTATATATTTTTCTCTACTCCCCTCCCTTCATCTCCCCTCTCCTTCTACCCTCTCCCATGGTCCCCTTGCTCCCAATTTACTCAGGAGATCTTCTCTTTTTCTACTTCCCGTGTATATTAGATCCATGTATGTCTCTCTTAGGGTCCTCATTGTTGTCTAAGTTCTCTGGGATTGTGATTTGTATGCTGGCTTTATTTGCTTTATGTCTAAAAGCCACTTATAAGTAAGTACATATAATATTTGTCTTTCTAGGTATGGGTTACCTCACTCAGTATGATGTTTTCTAGATTCATCCATTTGCCCACAAATTTCAGGGTGTCATTTTTTTCCCACTGTGTAGTACTCCATTGTGTAAATGCACCACATTTTCCTTATCCATTCTTCAGTAGAGGGGCATTTAGGCTGTTAACAGGTTCTGGCTATGTGAAATAATACCGCTATGAACATAGATAAACACAATCTTAACATTTAACAATAATAGTGACTCATGCTTTATTCAAATAATGAAATTATTTGTTTAAAATTGTATGTATTAAAGATTTCACAGGCATAATAAGTGATTTAAAATATATATATATATACTAGCTAATTTTGTAAATTAGAAAAATTAATGCATTTCTGTATTAAGTGCTGGTCACAGAAGAAGCACTAAGCAGTTTCAATGTCTCATTGTTTCTCCCTTCCTCTTCCTTCTCATTCCAAAGAATTCTCTCAGTGGGCTGTTGGTCATACATTATGCAGTGTTTAGACGTTTGAATGTATGGATTGCTTTGATGTTTTAAGAAAAAAGTGTGTGTATGTGTATGGGTCTGATAATACCTAATTAAATTATTTTGAACATTGTAGTTCCAAACTAAAACAACAAGCACACATAGCTAATTTACCCAACAGATGTTTGTACACACAACAAAGAAATCATCTGTGCAATACAAAAGCCAAAACACACTGAGAAAGAAAAGAATCATATTAGAAAGTCATTAACATAGTATAAATTAAAACTGTATACTAAATTAAATCACTTATCTAGAAAACTCTCAGGCATTATTATATAAATCAGGCGAGTCCTGATTTGTGCCAGACCATGGAGCTACCATATAATCATACAAACAGCAACAGGTAATAACAGACCAGCTGGGGTTAGTTCTCTTGGAACTACTATGTGAATGGTCCTCCCATAACAGTCTATACAGAAGCTAGATGCTTGGGCACCAGGATGTTCTCATCTGGGACCATCCCATTCTTCAGAAATCACCCCCTAGGTAACTTCAGAAGTCGGTATAGATTGGAAAAGTTGACAATAAAAGTCATAGTAGAAGCTGGAGAGATGGCTCAATGGTTAACAGCACTGGTTCCTCTTTCAGAAGCCCTGAGTTTAATTCCCAGCAACCACATGGTGGTTCACAACTGACATGTGAGTCCCCTCTGTGTGCTGTGTGCAATGAATAAAAAAAAAACTGCTTTGGACAGAGCTAAGGCAGAACATAGGTAGGCAGGGAAAGCTAGGCTGAATGCTGAGAGAAAGAAGGGCAGAGTCAGAGAAACACCATGGAGCTCCACCAGAGACAGATGCCAGAACTTTAGCTGGTAAGCCATAGCCACGTGGCCATACATGAATTAATAGATATGGGTTAAATTAATATGTAAGAGTTAGCTAATAAGAAGCTAGGGCTCATGAGTCAAGCAGTAATTTTATTAATATAGTTTCTGTGTGATTATTTCAGGGCTAAGCAGCTGGGAACCAACAAGTGGCCTCCACCAATACAAAACCATCTATAATGGGATCCAATGCCCTCTTCTCTCTAATGCCTTCTTCTGTCACAGGTGCTATGTGCAAGTAGAGCACCGTGTACATAAAACACATAAATAAATAAATCTTTGAAAAATGATTGTATATATCTTCAGTCTAACTGAGTTCTGAGCTCTCAGAGATTTGACTTCCTTTACCTCTTCAGGACATCTTTAGACAGAGAGTGTCCCTCGGCTACTCTTTTCTTGTCACAGCTCAAATGAATAGATGCAAATTCAGCACATTTCACCCAGGTGTCCAGGAAATGAAGCTTCAACATGGGCTAGACAAGCTATGTTCCTTTAAGTTACTGTATAGCTCACCAGCCATGTATGAATTTAGCCAATCTCAATGGGATCTAATTCTTTAGTTTGCCTGTTGTGATATGATCCTCTCTTCTCTCTGTAGTGGCATTTCAATTGCATTTTAATAAATAAAGACTGCCTGAAGATCTGAGAGTAAAACAGTTCCAATGGTCAGCCTTACAAACACACTAGATGCCATAGTAACTGGGCAGTGAATGTCTTTAATCACAGTGGAGCACATCTTTAATCCCAGCCCTAGAGAGGATTGTAAAATGGGAGGAAACAGCTCTCAATACAAGGCCTTACTGGAGCATTCTGTGAGGCTGGATCGTTTCAGCCAGCAGTCTTGAAGCTATTCTGGATGTAGAACTCCGGGGAAACTGCAACAAATGTACTCTGAAACGTTGGATCATCTGGGCCATCTGTTCCCACTGGAGATTTTTCAGGGCATCTTCCTTGATCAAACCTTATTTTTTTGAATCCACAGCCTCTCAATTCCTGTGAAAAGAAAAGCAAAACATCATCTCCAAAGTAACATATCATTTGGCTTAAATTTTGAAGTCAAGGCATTTTGATCAAACCTTATTTATTTTTAATTCAGAATTAATCCACAGCCTCTCAATTCCTGTGGAAACAAAAGCAAAACTTCTTTTCCAAAGTAGCATATCTTTTTAATTAAATTTTGAAGTCAAGGCATTTTCAAAATTATAAATTGGATTAGTCCAGCAACATTTGTAATCAAAAGTCTTTTAGCAGCTGTTGCTCCTTCCTCAGCAGTCAAACAATTCAAAGACAGCACAATAACATACAGTATCCAGATTCTCTGTGCATTTTCCATCTTTACCTGGAAGCTAAACTGGGGTGGATGGGAGCTGGGAGCATTAGTTTTTCTCCTGAACCCAGGTGGCTAGGTTGGGGTTCCAATTCCTAGAACTAGATTCCAATCCCAGCCCTGGCTTGGGCTGCTGGCTAAAAAGCCTCAGGCAAATGGCCTTTTTGCAAATTTATGCCCCATAAACTTGGGTGTCAAATGAAGCATGATTCGATGAAAACTTGGTCAGAATCTGAGATTCTGGGAGACAGGATTGCCATTTCAGACTGAGGTCGAGGTAAGAGTCAGTGGCTGGCTGTTTTGCTTTTCAGATCTTCAGGTTGAACCCTCCCCCTACTCCAAAAAATTGTACATACATTTCTAATCTTGTTCAAGGTATTGTACCTATACAGCTCATTTAAAAATGTAATGCAAATTTCTAGTCCTTAAAAATTATTATTATCAACTGTTTAGGATAATAAAGAAATATAGATTAGTAGTTAATCACCTAGTATAATCAAACTTGTAGTCATATTAGGTATGTTCTCAAGGTCAAACAAAGATATAATTTAGATAGATATGTCATCTTCAAACACTTCAGAGATCTACAGAATATGGCATTTAAGATGTTTTAGTAACCTAGGTTTTTCTTTTTTATGGCAATGAGACATGTCTGCTCCTGGCAGCACCAATTAACTTCAGAGAAGATAATGGGCATTGAAGAAACTCCACATGGAGTTTACTTTCTTTGTGGCAAAAATAAGCCACTGGGCAAGAAAATGGCCCTGCCTTGACTGGTGACATTATGCTGTCCTAATTAGACAAGCAGGACACAAAATACCCTGCTTCACAGAAAAGTCTGTTGAATATGCTAGGCCTGTAGCCCCAGAGTTGCAGAGGAACTTTGGTGACTGTTTACACAGTCAACTGTTTCTGTCATTACTCACATTTTTTGGAAGTTGCTTGCTTGCACTTCCTGCTTACTCAGTTAATATTATTTCCTTCTTAGGTCTCCAAGGGAGTTGAAGATTAGATAGCTATACTTATAGTTTATCAGACACAGAAAGCAAGTTATGATAGAAAGTAAAGCTGCGTATCTTGGCTTCCTGAGGAGTTTCCTCCCTCATTCTCTCTTTGCTGTCAGACCTCCGCCATCATGGGTCGCATGCACGCTCCAGGGAAAGGCCTGTCCCAGTGGATGCTGCCCTACCTCCGTAGCGTCCCCACGTGGCTGAAGCTGACATCTGACCACGTGGCTGAAGCTGACATCTGACGACGTGAAGGAACAGATTTACAAACTGGCCAAGAAAGGCCTCCCTCCCCCCCCAGATAGGGGACTTGCACGGTGTGGCCCAGGTCCGTTTTGTGACTGGTAATAAAATCTTGAGAATCCTTAAATCCAAAGGCCTTGCCCGTGATCTCCCTGAGGATCTCTACCAGTTGATTAAGAAGGCAGTCGCCCTCCAAAAGCATCTTGAGAGGAACAGAAAGGATAAGAATGCTAAACTCCGCCTGATTCTGATAGAGAGCAGACTTCACCGGCTGGCTCGTTACTATAAGACCAAGCGGGTCCTCCCACCCAACTGGAAATATAAGTCATCCCCAGCCTCTGCTTTAGTGGCATAAATTCCCTTGTGTACATGAGCAATAAAATCACTTTGAATAAAAAAAAAAGTAAATTAGGTATAAGACTTTGGACTCACCAAAGTAGGATAGATATAAAACATTTTCTCTGAATTTGTCAAATGTAAATTGATTAGACATTATTGATATATTTATTGCCTGTATATATTACATATAGTCATTGTTTTTATTGTATATAGTTCTCTTTTATTAGTTATAACCTTCTTTTTCATTTTATACAAAAAGAGGAATGTAGTGGCATTTCAGTTGTATTTTAATAAAGACTGCCTGAAGATATGAGAGGAAAACAGTCCCACTGGTCAGCCTTACGGACCAGGTAATGGGGACACACACCTGTAATCCAGTAGCCACACTAGCTGCCATAGAAACCGGGTGTTTCTATGTTTCCTCCCTTTAAGCACAGTGGTGCACGCCTTTAATCCCAGCCATAGAGAGGATTATAAAATGGGAGGAAACAGCTCTCATCATCTTTCCAATGTTTTATAGGAAGTGTCCTGTAAACCATATGTGTGCATACATATATTCAATATATGTATTCAATATATATATTCAAGGACACAAACAATAAGAGGGGAGTGAGGTAGGACTCAGCTAATGGGGTATAATTTCCCTTGGTGCTGGCAACATCTAAGGAGGCATAGAGTGTGTTAAGTAGTTACAAGAGGCTTTGATGGGGCAGAAAACCTGGGGGGGGATATTACAAATCAGGTTTCTGGGCTTATTAATAATATAACATATATAATAAATAATATAAATTATATATAAACATATATAAATAAAATAACATAAATATAAATAATATATAAACATATATAAATAAAATAATATAAATTATTTTCAATACTTGAATACAGTTGGTCTTAAAGCTTGAAGGGACAAGTGTTTGTGTTGCGGTGCATGTGTGTGTCTGTGTGTATCTCTGTGCGTACAAAGCCTCCTTTGTCCCATGCTACTTCATAATCCAGGAAACCTTTCCAGTAAGACTCCATTTTTCTTTACATAGAAATGAACTCTAAAAAGTCTTCCATTCTTAAAACTAATGAACCTAGTTAGTCATGTCTCTACATGTATATATGTATATGTACCAGAAGCGAAGATTCACAAATACAGGAAACCTGTATTAACTTGAGCTGCATGTGACTGCTTCCCTTTATTCTCTGCAGAAAAAGCTTTGACATCCTGTAGAGGCTTTGTTACAGAACACCAGTGTCTCACACTTGGCTGATCGGTTGACACAGGTCACTCTGATACTGAAGGGATACCAGTCAATGACCAACATGGAAAGTGGGAACATATGGGAAACACAAGGAAAGTAGCCCCAGGAGAATGCCTGCCACTGACCCGTGCAAACAGTTTCTAGGAGCCAGTACTAAATCTCTGGCAGGTGCATTGAGGAAAGTAAATTTGCTATGAAAATTATAAAGGGAGTAAAAATGCCTGTCTTTGCATATGTGACAAATTATCCTTAAGAAAAATACTTTTTCTCTTTAAAAATTCCTGTAACAGGCATAGTGGCACATTCCTTTAATCCCAGCACTATGGAGACAAAGGTAGAAGGATCTCCATGAGTTCAAGGCCAGCCTAATCTGTGTAGTGAGTTCCTAATAATATAATAAATAATCACTAATCTATTTTTTAATTCCTCTAAAAGGAATTTCTAAACCTTGTCATATTTTGTCCCAAGTGCTTAAAATGACCTTGTATCTCTTGAAATGCCTGCTTGACGTCAGTGCTAAACTTTCCATCTTCAGGAGAAATGAAGAGTGACTATTCCTGGTTAACAAACTGTCACCTTCTTGAACACAAATCGCTTGGGGAGCTATTTAAAAACACAGATCTGGTTCAGTAAATTCAAACCCCCAGGATTCTTTGTTTTGAGCGAGACTCAAGTGATGCTGAGGGCCTCCCCCTTGAAAAGGAAGGATTGATCAAACCCTCCTAGCTTTGATTCCCTAACTTCTCCTTCGAGGTTGATTCACCAGGGTGGACCTGAGTCAGGCGGATGCGCATCTTCTCTTGCTGGCAGGTGAATGTTCAGGGTGGGTGACTCAGGGAAGGCTGAGCACTTCTCTTCTGGACACAGGTGACTCACTCATCCTCAATCATTGATTGAGGATGAGTGAGTCAGAAACCAGGCAACTCTCTTCTTTGTGAGGTAAGCACGAGGAAGAAGACCCGTGTGTCTCTGGCAGCAAAGCTGTATGATATGAGGTTCTGAACTGGGCTCTGGGCACTTGTTCTGATGAAAGAAGAAACCAAGAAGGCAGGAGACGACCAGAAACTTGACTCTATCCTTATCCCTCGTTTCCATAGTTACTCCCAACCTGATACTTACTTTTGCTGTGGCATATATGTTTTTAATAGCCGTTCTGTGTAAAAGTTCACTTGATATTCTGTTCAATGCAACCAAGAATGCCATCTACATATTACTCAGAAAATATAATTAAAATTCCAGGAAGCAGTTAATCTTCGATTTTTAAAAGCTAAATAAATCCTTCATTGGAATTTTAAAGAGAGAGCCTACTTCCTAAATTTTGGCCTGTGTCTTGATCACGTAACTGACCAAAATACCTGAGGGGGCAACAGAAGAGAGGAATGGTTTCTCTGGGTTCGTGGTTTCAGAGTGCTCAGTCACTTGGTTTTGGGTCCCAAACATTTGGGACATCATGGCAGTGGGAGCGTCTGGAAAAAGAGAGTCTTCTCCTTGTGGTGGGCGGGAAGCAGAAGCAGGAAGGAGGAACAGGCATAATCTTCAAAGTGCATGTCCAGTGACCTAGCTCCTCCAACCAGTCCAACCAGTCCCCACTTCTTAAAGACTCCAGAACCTCCTAAAACAGCTTGACGCTTGGCTCCACACATGAGCCTGCAGGGGTCATTTCATAGATAAATTGTAACACTTTGAGCACTGCATGGTCTAACATCTGGGCTATAATAACTGTTTATGTGTTAGATTGTGCTAAAGGCTCCTTCTATAAGATCCTTGCCTACAAATGGGAAAGCCAACAAAAAGGCACCATCAGTTAACACAGTGTAATAAATTACAGGGAAGCGAAAGAGAAAACAATTTCAATCAGACAGCACCTCATCAAAATCTCTGAGGAAGGGGGAGGGAGATTCTGGACAAACAGGAAAAGAAAATAAGCAAAAATAAGGCCCCGTTTAGTAAAGTCAGACCGATTCATCCCAAAAGCATGAGGACAACAACCCAGAGGTGAAAAGGCAAGAACAGCAGCTAAGCCATGAATCTGGAAAGTCCCTTGTAAGCCGCAGGTCTTGAACTTTAAACTTGGGCGATGCTCACAGATAGTAAACTGTACTAACAAGACAGGACCATCTTTGCATGAGAACAAGGGTGCTGGCCAATATAACAGGAGGAATCAAGAGATTCAGTCTGTCAGGAGAGACTGTGATCTGAGCTGGAGAGCTGCTGCGCAAAGACAAAATAAGGCGGAATGAAAATTTTATGGACAACGAATTTTGCCATTCTCATTTCCAACTATAAACATAATATCTTTCTTACAATTTGATATTTGATTTTATTCTTTGGGTGTTTTCAACTTCTTGTAAGACATTTCTTGTATTTATTATTCATTTCGTAGTGACCCAGTAAAATACACAGACCACCAAAGTTTCCTGCTAACCCTCCTTACGTGCGTAGCCACAGCACGGAGCACATTCACACCGTAAAGCAGCCCTCAATCCTCTTCATCATCTGCTCCAGCTGAAGCACCATCTCCGTTAAACAGTAACTCTCCCTCTTGCTCATCTCAGCCCCCCGACAACCACTGATCTCCTTTCTGCCCCTCCATCTGACTCCTCTGAGTGCTCTATGTAAGTGGATGAGAACACCTGTCCTTGTACGACCTCATCATTTCTCCTGCAGGCCATCCATCTGCAAGGCTACCCACAGGGTGGCATGCCTGAAGATTTCCCTCATTTTGAAGGCTGGAAAATATTCCGCCATAGATATCCTCTTCCATTTAGCCATGAATGGACACTCGAGCTGCTGTTGTGAATCATAAAGCTATGACCACGCGTACAGTTCACTCTCTCAATTTCATTTACTGTGGTGTATACCCCAAAGTGATTCTGCTGGTGTTTATTGTGACAACTGACCACACGTTTTCTAGGATGGCTGCAATACTTATACCTGAAATGCACAGCGCTTCTATTTTCTGTGTATCCTTACTTATTTTCTGGTTTTATCTATCCCTCATCTATTGATTATGTGTGTGTGTGTGTATGTGTGTGTGTGTGTGTGTAATACATTAATACATACATACAAACATATAGGTGAGTGTGTATATAGATATAGATTGTGTATATGAGTGTGTGTGTTCATTGTGAAGGTACATGTATGTGCATATACATGTGCAGGCCTATGACAAACTCAGATTTTGCTTATCGCCTTTGCTTTATGTTTTGATTTGTTTGAGACAGTGGTTATCTCTCATTATCCTGGAACTAGCCAAGTAGACTGAGCTGCCCAGCTAGTGAGTCCAAAAGATCTGTCTGTCTCTTCCTCATTTCTAGTACTGAGATTACAAGTGCATACCACTGCAGATAGAATGCTTGTTTATTTATTGGATTGTCCCGGGGTCACTAAACTCTGGTCCCCATGCTCCCAAGGAAAGCACTTTAGCAACTGGTCTATGGCCACAGCCCTTTGTTTGTTTCTGACATGTAGCTAGTCTACGGCTCTAACAGGTGTGAAGAAGTACCTCAGTGTGAAGCTCTTGATTTTAGCTCTCAGAAACTCTGAGTTCTTTCCCAACTTCATATTTGTTATGAAAGATGATAAAGTGGCAGTCATCTCAGAAAGGAATTTGGCACAATTCACTTCTATGATGTTTTACTATCATGAAAGAACCTCAAGGACATGAAGGGGCCTTGGGTAGATACAATTTATGGAGCTATCTACCTGATGGAGCTTCAGAGGGAATGAGAGGCTTAGCTTTCAAGCCTGAGGATGAGCTCCATTAAGAGTGATAATGAGCTGGGCGGTGGTGGCGCACGCCTTTAATCTCAGCACTCGAGGCAGAGGCAGGGGGATCTTTGTGAGTTCGAGGCCAGCCTGGTCTACAGAGCTAGTTCTAGGACAGGCACCAAAGCTACAGAGAAACCCTGTCTCGAAAAAAAAAAAAAAAAAAAAGACTGATAATGAGAGAAAGACAGACAGAGAAGAGAAGAGAGGAGAGGAGAGGAGAGGAGAGGAGAGGAGAGGAGAGGAGAGAAGAGACATCGACAGCCATGAGAGGGATGGCAGGTAGAGACCAGAAAAGCTTCTTCAGCAAGCAGCCAAGCCTTTATCTCCAGCCCAAACAAGTGCTCTCCCTAGGGAGTTTCAGACCAATCTCCAGAACAAAGGGCATACTTGATTGTTACCACCTCCTTCCCTCCCCCCATCCCCCTTCCCCTCTCTCTCCAGTCCAAAGAGCAGTCAGGGTTCCCTGCCCTGTGGGAAGTCCAAAGTCCTCCCCCCTCCATCCGGTACTAGGAAGGTGAGCATCCAAACAGACTAGGCTCCCACAACGTCAGTACTTGGCTTCTCAGTCAGCCCTCCTTGTCAGCCACGTTCAGGGAGTTTGGTTTGATCACATGCTCCATCATCCAGGTGGCCTTGGTGAGCTCAGGTTGGGATGGAAGCAGGGTGGATATGGGAGTAGGGAAGTATATATCTTAATTAAGGGAGCCATTTTAGCGTTGATGAGAGACTTGACTTAAGAGGTGTTCCCAGGAGTCCATGGAGATGTCCCCAGCTAGATCCTTGGGCAGATGAGGAGCAGGAGCCTGATACGGGCCTATCCTTGCCCTTATATCTTGCATATCACCATAGAAACTCCATCTGGCGATGGATGAAGCTAGAGACAGAGACACACATTGGAGCACTGGACTGAGCTCCTAAGGTCCAAATGAGGAGCAGAAGGAGGGAGAACATGAGCAAGGAAGTTAGGACCGCGAGGGGTGCGCCCATCCACTGAGATGGTAGGGCTGATCTAATGGGAGCTCACCAAGGCCAGCTGGATGATGTTTGTAGTCTTTTAGGAACAGTGGGACGATTCTCATCATGTGATTTAGTTCAGCACGCATATGTGACAAGGAACATGGAGGGGTCAGCTACCATAAATTGAGATCTATTAAGTTATAGAAGAGTGCTTCATAACTCTGACAGAGAACCACAGAGTGCCATGCCCTGTTCAGGCTACATATTCGGGCTTGTTGGTGCAGGCCAGTGTTGCAACAATGGTCCGTTCTTGAATCCTACACTGGGATTTCCTTTAAGTTTCCTGAATGAAGAACCCTTTGCACAGAAAGACCTGTCCATGCGCTGTTGTGGAGCTGCTGAAATACTTGTCGCGTCTTGTTCCACAAACAAAACCACTCTTCACGCCTGTTAACCTCACTAAAGTAGCCTTTGTCTTCTCTCTAACTGTTGACCTTAGACTCGGTTAAGCTTTATTGTTTATAAATAAGCTCAATGATGACTTTCATTGTGTTGCTTTGAAACACATGTTAAAAAATGGGCGGGGGGACTAAAAGTGCTTAGGAACACGCAACCCAACCAATCATTAGTAAATACTTGGGCTACTATTTCATGGAAACAGGAGCAACACACAACATTTCTTCACAGGTGGCAAGGATCGGCAGGAGAATGAGAGATAGGTGGGCATACCAAAACACAAAATACACAAGCTGGCTGTACCAACAACCAAGCTCATGACTACTAAAAAACGTAAAGATGTGAACCTTGCAAAGAAAATAGGCCAAGCATGAGGATTATTTGGGTGTCAAGCCTGCTATGCAGAGCCTGTTTCTCCTCCCGAGAGCTGTGGCTGGGAAGCAGGAACGTGCGTGCAAGGCAACCTAACAGAGCCAACAGATGACAATTCTGCCCACATGGTGAGCACCAGCAGCTCTCGAAAGTCAATGCGATTAATGGAATCTTGATACAAAGCGGTTTCTTCCTGGAACCTTGTTGAAGTGAAAGCTGTGATCCATCAGATCTGGGCTAATGCCTGCGCATCTGCATTGCTAACAAGCTCTCAGGTGATCAGCCACTGCAGCTGATACACAAATGACTCCTCCTGACCAGCAGAACAGCCACGATCTGAAGGTCTGTCCTATTTGCTGGTGTTTGAAATCTTTTGAGGATTTTGGTAAAACATCTAACAAAAGAGCTAATACTACTGTTGGGGCCACCACCTCCCTCTGATTAAGAGTGTAGGTTTGAGGGCCCAGGCACACCAACCGTGTCATCATTGCGAGTGAAAAAACCATCAATCTAAGAAATATAGAAAGAACCTGCCATGTGAAAAACCATGTGGAAACCTATGACTATACACGTATGGATGGAACCTACATAAAGTCACAAAATAATAAGGGAGACAATGCTGCAGCTACATCTTAAGCCACCAAGTAAGACCTCCAGTGTCTCAATATCATGTTAAGTTGTTGACCAAAGGAGCCCCGATGAAACTCTGAAACATCTCAGGCTGCTGTCAAGACTATTGGTTGCTCGCTGCAACTTGACAGTAAAGCCCTCTTGCTGAAAACAACCCTTATTTAGGTCATCAAACATAGAGAAGTCAAGCTGGTACCTAACAAGATGCTTTACCCTTAATGACCAATGGTCATGGTACTGGAAGGTACTCTGCAGGCTACCAGAAAAGAAAGATAATCATTAATATTACCCACATTAACAGACCCTGTGACCTTCAACAGTGGCCTGCCTGCAATAGTGGCACAAATGTTATGGGAGTGACCAATCACTTTTTGATTGGAGTTAAAGCCCACTTCATGAAATAGAACCCATACCGGACACTGCTAGAGTGGCCAAGAAACTGAGACTAGGTAAGTTGTGGGCCTAGGAGGAAACTTACTACTATCACTCCGCTAAAGAGAGAGAGAGAGAGAGAGAGAGAGAGAGAGAGAGAGAGAGAGAGAGAAAATAACAATAAAATGGCTCCTAATGACATAGCTTAATATCCACAGATTAGTTCCTCACTCAGCTCTCATCAGAGAAACTTCTTCCAGTACATGACATTTTAACACAACTAGACAACGTGCAGTGAATTGGACACTCCGTTCTAAACGGGATGTCTTCGTCAGATCCCTCCTCTCCAAGCTCAAGGATCTATGCAGAAAAGGAAACGGAAAGATTGTAAGATGATAGATGATGCCAAGAAAACAGTATCATCAAGAATTTATGGGATAGATGTGCATATGAACTCACAGAGACTATGGCAGTGCACACAAGATCTGCACAGGTTCAAACCAGATGGGGTTCCATTACCGAGAGGGGAAGTGGACATGGGGTCTGACCTCCAATCAAGAAGATGTTTGCAACTAAAGCAAGTTGACACAGAGAGGATCCGCTTTCTCCAGTGGAGTCTCTCTGAGTATATTAGCCTGTTTTTAACCAAGGTTATTAGTCTTGCAGAGAACAGAATAAAGAGGGGTTAGGGGCAGGGGGAAGAACCAGAGCTTGTGGGTGGCCCCAAGGACATCTCTTTCCAGAAAACCTTCTTCCAGACCCAGCAAAACTGATGTGCATATAAACTCGCAGAGAGTGAAACCTTCCACAAGTCCTAACCAAGTTCACACCAGACAAAATCCAAGCAGGAGGAAGGGGAAGTAAACACAACGTCCCAAGAAGCAAGCACAGGTTCAAGCCAGATAGAGTTCCAGCACTAAGAACGGAGCTCTCTGAAACTGATGCCACCTGACAAAGGGAAACCACGTTTCTCCAGTGAAGTGTCTGGGTATATCAACCACACCTCAGGGCAGGCCTCATGCCCACAAGTAGTTGGCCAACACAAAATGAACACAATGGTATTTTTGTGAACATTTTCATTAAGTTTGTTTTGTCTGGCATTTTTGTCTTACTGGTCTTTCACTTGTTTGTTTTGATTTTTATTTTTGTGTTTTTGTGGGGGTTTCTTGTGCTTTTGTTTTTGTTTATTTTGAAAGAGAGAGAGAGGACAAGGTTAAGAGGTAGGGAGGGAAAAGCATGATCTGAATATATATGAAATTTTTTTCTTTTTTTTTTTTATTTTTTGATTTTTCGAGACAGGGTTTCTCTGTGGCTTTGGAGCCTGTCCTGGAACTAGCTATGTAGACCAGGCTGGTCTCGAAATTTTTTTCAATAAAGATAAATAATAAACTCTGGTCTGATAAGGAGGCTGCGCTCTGTCGTTCCTGGCTCTTGGCTACCCCGTCTCTTCACACTGTTCCTTGACTTTCAGTAATGCTTTGTTTTATTTTCAAGCCTATCCATGATGAACCAGGTGAGAGGATCTGAAATAGATTTAGATGTGGTGACAAAGTGTGTCCACAGGAAGAAGGCATGCTTTGATCCTGTGAAGTCAGTTTCTCTTAGTGAGCCCATGCCTCTGCCCTGTGGGTGCCTCAAATGACCTCAGAATCATTTTTCCTCCTTCAGAGGATGGGACAGCTGAGTGAACTCACTTGAGTAATTCCTTCTCCTAAATTTGACAGAGTTTAACTCTTCTCCCATGTCATATGGGCCCTGAGAAACTCGCAGCTACTGGCTTGGCCTACTGGCTTCTCCTGAGGGCAGTATTAGGACAACTATTTCAGACACAGTTCTGTTTTCCTTCCAGAAAACAAGGAGGTGTTTGTCATCAGCATTTTCCGTGAGAACTTGGTTAGGCTTCCCCAAATAAAACTCACAGAAAGTGGGTTTCCCCTCCCTTGACTGGATCACCTGAGTCAACACCGAGCCTCCAAGACTTCACCAACACAGTCAGGTCTTCCTGACTTGGTATTGCCCAATTCCCAATGGCAGAAGGCAAACCAGTGCTCAACACTATGCCAGCATGTCTTTAGAGTCCTGTCTTTAATTCTCTTTTGTCTTGCAACATTCTGAGGGAAATTTTATTATCCCTACCCTGGGACATGGAAGCAGTGAGAGGATAATAGAACAGCCATGCGACAAAGATGGGGGTTAACCTCAAACAGCCCAGTCTGTACACTCAACCCAGTGCGAAACCATTTTTCCTTCGGGAGTGTTGCCATCAACACCTGCCAAAACCTCTCCCAGAATAAATGTACTTTTTAAAAGTCACTTTTGCTAAGTGAGTCGGTGTAACAAGTGTGTGCAGAGACCACTTATGTCCTAACCACATTGACGAGTGGACAACAGAATTAAAAAGTGAGCCCAAGAGTCGCAATCACTACCTCAAAGGAGGTATCCATGCCAGATTCCTCTGTAAGGCAAACAAGGTTCTTGCTACTTCATTACACAGAAAGTTGGATTCACATATATACCACAGGGAAAAAAAAAAAAACCATGGCGCCGTTGGAACTAGGAAACAATACTAGTTTCCTATCATCTTCATAACTTCTGCATCGTTTGACGGGAGGAAGAAACACGTCCTAATGATGAAATAATTCTGCACTATTTTAAAGAACACAGAAACTCCACTCTCTCCTGTTCCCAGTCAGAATCCATGTTGCTCCGCCCACCAGAGTGAGTGCTTGGGGATCGAGACCTTTGTTAGAAACGTACCTAGGAGAAGAAGGGATGTCCGCTGTGTCCTCATCTGTGACAGTCTGGCTTCTCTTTCGATCACAACTCTGGTATCTTCCAGAATAAAACAGAACGGAACAGGGTAAGAGAATCATCTAACTCCTGCCTTGTCCTTAGGGCCCATCCTAGATGTCATTACTGCCCGGCTCTCTCAGCAGCCCTGACATGTGTATTTCCCGGGTGTGTTTCTTAGCTTCATCCTTACTATCATTCACCTTTATTAAGTTACTTTATTAAGCATGATGGAGCTTCATCAGTCAGTCTTTCTCACTGATCTACATGCCCCCTGTGGAAAAGGATGTCCTGTCACCTGAGCTTATCACAGAGTGTATCACCTGAGCTTATCACAGAGCATATGCTCCATAAATAGTTAAGGGCTCACTGTGAAGATGACATGACTGGGCCTGCTAGGATTCCTCAGACAGGAATTCTGCTTTCTCACCAGCTTCACAAATCTTGAAGAAAATATAGGTATAAAACACGCAATACTTTTGTTTGGGCTGGGATTTTTATTTTTTGGTTTTGGTTTTGGTTTTTTTTTTTTTTTTTTTTTTTTTTGGTTTTGGTTTTGGTTTTTTTTTTTTTTTTTTTTTTTGGTTTTTCGAGACAGGGTTTCTCTGTGGCTTTAGAGCCTGTCCTGGAACTAGCTCTGTAGACCAGGCTGGTCTCGAACTCACAGAGATCCGCGTGCCTCTGCCTCCCGAGTGCTGGGATTACAGGCGTGCGCCACCATCGCCCGGCCGGGCTGGGATTTTTAGTGTTGACTTTTAATAACCTTCTTCAGATAGGATTTGACCAGCTCTGAGCTGGATTTCTGACAGAGAAAATGACGAACTCTCCAGGAATGCGGCATA
This sequence comes from Microtus ochrogaster, assembly GCF_000317375.1. Taxonomy (NCBI): domain Eukaryota; kingdom Metazoa; phylum Chordata; class Mammalia; order Rodentia; family Cricetidae; genus Microtus; species Microtus ochrogaster. The sequence goes on along the minus strand of NC_022022.1, from coordinate 38,588,672 downwards.
AAGGTTACAAAGTGACTTGGAGTCAGATCAGGGTGTCCACTTAGTTCTCAGTCCTGTTGGGTGTGTGACTGAACGGGAAAGGAAGACTAGGCTCTCTCATTTGTAAAAGGAGAGGTGTTATCTTTGGGTGGTGCTGTTCTGAGGACTAAGGTATCCCGTGAAGCACGTCACGCACGTAAGGGCTTAATAAATATCATTTGATAAAGTTTGACTTCTATCTTATTCTCGACTTCCTGTGAGCAATTCGAGACAAAGCAGTTTCCTAAGGATTTTTTTTTTTTTTTTTTGGTTTTTTGGTTTTTTCGAGACAGGGTTTCTCTGTAGCAGTTTCCTAAGGATTTTATCAGAGGAAAAAACGTGGGTAGAAGAAACTCAACAGTCAAAGAGAATAGCAAGCAGGAATGTGGTGGCAGGCAGAGTCCCCCACAGGCGCATAAGGCTGACCCACAGGATCTCTGCCGTTGTTTTAGACAGAGACAAGGGCACTCATATTGCACGCCCCAGCACTGCAGAAGACCAGCTCTCCAAACAGGAGCTACGTAAAGCAGTTTCCTTAGCACAAAGTCCATTCTCCATGGAAGAATGCAAGGCCGATTCCCTAAAGAGATGTAGGTATGGGCAGAGGGAGAAGGCTGCATACTGGAGCATAAAAGACATTTGGAGGAATTTGGGTAGAAGACCATGTCTCAAGATATAACTAACAAGGCACAATGTACCCGAGCATACCCAGTGTATAAATAGGCAAACCTGGGTACAAATCCCACTTCCTGGCTAACCAAATGTGGAGACTTGGTTTATTATCATCTCGGAGCCTGTTTCGCTGTTTGAGAAAGTAAATGGGGACACGTACTTCAAAGAGTGCCTGAAAAGTTAGTGAGTTCATGTAAACTAACTCTCTGAGAACAGTTAGACTCAGATAAACCCAGCAAATATTTGATCTCTCTAATCCTTGCAAGATAGCTAGATCCACAAAGAATGCATTGTGCAGATCGGGTTGAACAATGAAACCCCAGACAAAACCAATTTCGGGCAATTTTGCCCTAGGATAGGTTTTAACAGTCTTTTCATCCTTCCAATTATATAAAAAGATTGTCAAGAGTCGGGTTACCATATTTCTATAGCAGCCACTGAGTTTACAAGTTCTAAGAAGAGATGGGTGCCCTGTGCTCAGGGGAAAGCCGTGGAGCAGCCAGAGAGAATGTGAAGGAGTAAAGGCTTGCTCAACAAAAGACAAAATGGGTCACCCTGGGGTACAAGTCAGGCACTCCGATGTGTCTTGCCATTAAGTCAGCTGTGGTTCTCGGACCTTGGTGTTCTCAGCTACAAACCAGCTGCAGCTGTACTAGCTGATCTCAGAACTGCTTCCTGGCACTGTCTTGACTGTCTGGATCTCCAGAGTCTCATCTAAATCCTGAGGTGGGGGACTCCCTTTGACAAAGAAGGGAAATGACAGGCTGGTTCAGGAAGGCTTCACAACAAAGCAGACCCTTCATCAGAAGTGAATGAGAAAGCTGGTTAAAAAGATGAGCGTGCACAGGGCCGGAGAGTTGGCTCAGCTGTTAAGCGTATGGCTGCTCTTGCGGAAGACCTGGGTTCAATGCCCAGGACTCATGTTGAGATTCCAGTTCCAGGAGGATCCAACACCCTCTTCTGACCTCTGCAGGAACCAGGCACACACATACCTTCAGGCCCAACATTCCTGCACATTAGATGAAAATAGGTGACTCTTTTTAAAAGTGTATCTGTTCATTTAAATGAATAATGATGACAAAAATAATTGTTAATAGACTGTGAATAAACTATGTAATAAACTCAATGGGAGGAGAAATTCCTTACCGCTAATATTTGGGACTAAGACTAGAAGCTGTGAGTTAGAACCAGATTGCAAAGAGTTCCGAATAGAAAATACAGCACGTGCCAAGACGAAGCGCAGATAAGATCTTGACGAATTTGAGAAAGGAAAAGTGATACTGTAATAAGATGATTTCGTGAGGTGTGAGACAAACAGGCCAGAAGATATGCCACCCTGCCCAATTATATTCATAAAAGAGACCTTGCCAAGTGGGGGTTTTGTGCCACTTGGCTAATACTGTAGGAAACATCGATCAGAGCACAGAGCTCCAACAGGAAGAGGAAATGGAAACCCCAGAGGCATTCCATCCTCACTCAGACCGGTAGGGAAAGTCTCCCTGTGCTTGTATCAGACTCCAGAGCTCGGGAAACATGTATTTCCCTCACGCTGATGGGGGTGAGTTTATGGGTTTGAGTGGAGGTAAAGAAAGAACTTCAGCATAGCCTCATAGCACAGAAAATAAGTGAAGCTCCGGGAATTTAAAAACTCAACAAGAGGGAACAGAAGAGAACAAAGGGCTGAGAGCAGAGAAATCTGGACGTTAAATCAAAAGAGGGGGCAACATTTTCGTGTTAGCTTCCTTAGTGAGAACGTTAAGCCTCACACAGTAAAGCCCAACCTACTTAAGGGCCCAAATTCCAAGTTAATGGTGACTAAGTTGTGGTGACTAAAACCCAGCACCCTTCAGATAAAAAGCTCTTCCAGGAAATAGAAATGAAATCATAGAGACTTGAACTATAATTCAAAATTTTCTTATTCCAAAGAGAAAGATTGTTGTTACTCTCTTAGCATGTGAGTAACCTTTATCTTTAAAAGTCAGGGTGGTAGATCCCCGACACAAACATGGTCATCAACATTTCTAACTCTCCCTCAAGAATTATAAATTAAGAAAACATACCAAAATGATACAACAACAACAAGATAAACAACAAACAACAAAAACACATTAGATCTGTTTTGGGTGTTTGACGACTTTGTTTTTGATTTTCATGTTTTGCTTTTTGCTGAGAGAGAGAGAGAGAGAGAGAGAGAGAGAGAGAGAGAGAGAGAAAGAGAGAGAGAGAGAGAATAAAGTTATAAAGTTGGGTGAGGGAGGAGATAGGGAGAATCTGGGAGGATTTGGGGGAGGAGAAGAATATGATCAAATTATATTGTATGAAAAAAATAAATAAAAAGGACTTGATGTTGTTCACTTGAAATACCAATGAAGAACCTAGACTAAAATGTTTTTTAAAAAATCTAAAAACTAATCCCCCACTGTGTTGTTAAACCTGAAAACTACGAGACAGACAAAGCCACAATTGCCTGGTTACAGCAAGCGTCATTTAATGCTGGCCAGGAAGACAGGCACTGGCCAGGTCCATTCCCACGAGTCCCAGAGAACGGCAGTGAATTCTGTTAGTCAGATTCTCATAAAGGCAGAACCCACAAGGCTTCCCACTGTCGTCCAATCGTGGGCACGCATACATCCTGACATAATCCATACCTCTGTGCCTCCCACCTACATGTGATAAAGCACATCCGGTGCAGTTGAGGCAACCAACCTTGTTTACATGTGAAAACACATGACTTGTGATCTTACATGAACAACAGCCCCTGTGCTCCAGGAAGTTTTCTGTCCTTGGGCAAGTGGGGTTTACAGGCCAACTTTCAGCCTCTACAGTATGTTCCTGGTGTGGTTTTTCTATAAGGAAAATATAAGAAACTTTTTCATGATAAATTAGACATGGGAAAGGAAAAATCCATTTCTTTTCTGGTTCTTCAAAGAAAATTAATATTTATCCAATAAAATATCTGAAAGACAAGTGAGCACAAGAGAGAATTGTTAACAAAGATAAGTTGTTTACTAAATTGACGAAGCATCATGTTGTCTTTTAAATGTTTATACATACCCCAAAACAAACACTTCTCCAAACCTTATTCTTTGAAGACTCCCTTTGCAGTGAATGGAGAGAATGCAGACCCGTGGCTGCTTAGGGTGCTGAAATACATGATGGTTGATGATGCAGACCTAAAATATATATTTATACCACCCCTTCAATGAGTCAGGGAACATCACAAGGGGAGACAGAAGGAGTGAACACGCTGGCAGAGAGGGAAAATGATTAAATAATAGCTTCAGAGAACAGCACAGCCATTGCAATTGTGATCTAACAGCAGCTGTGGCGACCTGCATGAGGCCACACAAAACTAAGCCTGTCAACAGTCGATCAGAGGTCGGGGAGGAGCTCAAGGGACCCTACACTTCTTACTCAACTACTGGTTATTGATAAATTCCCCGGGGGGGGGGCAGTCATCGTCTTCAGTTGTGTGCCACTGATGAGTCCAGTAGCCTCCAACAGACAGTTCCAAAGCCATGATCACATAGATAGCCCAGGTTAAAGTGAGTGGGCCACAAAACAGCAAAGAGACATGCGTGTAGCAAAGGGACTTTTAGGGAGCAGTGGGGTGGGGTTGACAGGGTGGGGGTAGAAGAAGATGCGGTGAGAGTAAAGAGAACATATTAAGTACATGTATGAAAATGTCAAAGAACAAAATTAACTAATTAAAATCTTCTATCGTTTACTCTCCCTCAACAATAACCAGCAAATTATGATATAAAAAACAAATTCTATTTCTTTATTACTAGGAATGCTATTTGTTTATTCTAAAAACTTGAAGTTATCAAATTTCCTAAATTTAATCAAACTCTTTACAGCCTTCGAGCATCAAGTTCATCTTCCCTAATTTTTCATTTATACCACTATTGCTTAGATGACAGTCTAGATAATAATTAAATAATTAAAATAGAGAGTGTTAGCACTGCTCTTCATTTTATGGTGGTTTTCCTTTCAGAGCCCATTCTATAGAAAGCACAAAGTCTATGTGTATACTTGGGAAATTAACTAAACTTAGGAAGCAATATCTTTTGTCCTGAGAAGAAAGTGTACTTTGTGTTTTATAATGCTTCTGAACTCTTTAACCATTGCCAAATCATAAAACTATTGCATAAACTACCCGAGTGACTTCCCATATGTGAACATTGACCTTTACGTAGTCGGCATCTCTCCATCATCAGTAGGTGATTTGGGGAAGTATATATAGACCCGGCAGGAGCACGAAAAAGAAGCCTCGGAGAAACCAGACAGGAGGGATGGGGCTCTCCAGGGGTCTTGGTTTACTCCTCCTTCTCCTGTACCAGCTCCGGGGATCAGACTCTTCCCTGATGAAGCTGAATGGGAATGGCTATGAGGATGTTATTGTTGCTATCGATCCTGCTATGCCAGAAGATGAAGCAATAATTGAAGGAATACAGGTAAGAGAAGGTGGGCTTGCTTGTGTTCACGCTCTGAGGAGTGGAAAGGTTAATAGCAGTTGTAAGAGTTCCTATGGAAACCTCTGAGTGCTCTGGCAAGGTCAAAAACTGTGTGCTTGATTTGGGAATGCAGAGTGAGATGAAGGTTCTAAAATGCTCTACAGGAAAGTCCTAGAGGTTCTAGAAGGGACTTCATTTTCTAGCCTACGATCCAAGACAAAGCAGAGGCCTCTCTGATCTTGTTTCCTGGTGTGTAATTTAGAAGTTGGATTTGTTCTGTTTTTGAAATCTACTTATTTATTGTGTGTGTACACACACATGCTTCTTGTATCCTTGAAGGAAGAGAAATAAGTTAAAACAAAAAAGAACTATAGGGCTTGTATTCTTTTTCAGAGTCATCACTGATACCGAAGTGAGTGGGATAGCAGATGTGATGTTTGTAGGCAAGGGTGGCAAAGTCGGGGAAGGGTGACAGAGCAGGGTGCTGCTGCAGCAAGCAAGAGCCTAGTAACTGTTTCCTTCAGGATACCCAAAGAAGCCCTCCCTCATGATGTGACATCTGAGCAGACCCGAGATGAGTAAGAGAAGAGATGAGAGCTTCATGGGGGTGATAGCATCTTGTGTGATCAAGGAAATAACAGGGAATAAGCAGCAGGAAGGGAGACTTAAAGGACCTGGGATAAGGTCACATACGGTGGCAGAATCCAGACCATTAGAAAAGGATGTTTTTGCTTCCCCTCTGAGTGATATGAGACTCCATGAAGGAGATCTTAGCGGAAATTATGGACACTTTGGTGTCTATTCTAGGACCATCCTGACTACTTAAAACTGTAGAAGTCTTGCACTTATCACATCCACTGTATGAACGTTGTAGTGTAGGGATGCAGAAGGATCTAGGCTGTAGCTGGCCAATAGGGATGTTGATGACGACAATGGGATAGCAGGAATGATTAACGTGTATGACTCTGAACATGTTTTGAGTGTATCAAAGACAACATTGTTGTTGGTTTACATGTGTGGGAAGGGACAGGTAGGGAGAAAATGTTAAGAGACAAGAAAAACTTCACAACTTTGACTTAAATACTTGGGTGTAACTTTCATCAGCTGGGAAGGAAAATTCCGAGGAAGAAAGAGCTGGACCAATCCGGGGTGATGGGGAGGAATTAGTTTAGTGTAGTTTCAGATTGAGGGCATCCAGGACAAAGAGACAGGGGTCTGAATCCAGAATGAGCTGTAAAGTATATGCTTAGATAACATAGAGGCAACAGTGTGTAGAGAATATGAGTCAACCAGATGGTTGACAGCAGAGGAAGAACCCGGTCACGCAACTGAGGGCTTTGGTTTGCTGAAGTTTCTTCCAACTCTAGCATTCCATGTGGAGACTGGCATTACAGCTCCACCAGTCACTTGACATTTCTGCTTCTCGTCTTCAGCTCCTGCCCACTAGGGGTCCTACTGTGGCCCGTGGAACTCCCTACTGGGCATGAACTGAACTGTCTCTGGTGATTTTCTTTGGCACCCTTTTGTCATTTTGGAAACTACACTGCAACCCAGAGATGATACTTGCTGGTACTCTTTGAGCTCTAAAAGATAAAGATTGCTTTTTCTATAACCAATGAGAACGAACTCTGAATGAAAGATTCTTGCTGTTTGGGGGTAAAGGGTCAGTTTCAACCTTTTTTGAATTCAGAAACAGGTATTTGCTAGGTATTTTTAGAGAGAAAAAATAACGTATTCTTAGCATGCTCTTCTATTGAACATTACAAGGAGAAACGCAGTCCTTTGCCAACATGTCTATAGTTTAGTGGTTTTTGAAACTTGGCCTTTTGCAAAGTCCGATATCATCAGGCAATTTTGTGAATGGCCATCATCTACTTATTACACAATGATTTGTACCTTGTGTTTGTGTTCCTTCTGGGTTTAAAACATGATCACATTTGCAAACACTGATATTTTTAAAAATCAAAACCATTGTAGGAATTTTGAGGAGGAATTTAGAAGGACTATTATAGGTTAGAAAACTCTGAGAAATCATTATTGGGCACCTGAGGTATCCCTGGAGATGACAGTCACCTACAGGGTCTCTGTCATGTCTCCACGACCTAAGAACACACTGCTAGCTAAGATAGCCAGTGGCCATGGAGACTCTACAGGAAATGCAGTCCCCTGGGGCTATATAATACACAACCTACACAATTGTACACAGCAAGCCTACTGGTCCAATCCATAACTCCATTTGAGCCATCAAAACACTGTGTCTCCTGGATACAGAGAACCTCCCTGTTCCAGCAGAACATGACAAACTACATATCTCTCTTTAAAATGTTGGGGGGGTGGCATACAGGGAGAGAGAGAGAATTCTTTCATGGTCCTTCTGTGGGTGCTGAACAACTTCCTGCGTGCCTTAGAGTTCTTCATAGCCTTCTTGCACTAGGCCTTCATTTCTCTGAACTCCAGTCTTCTGACTCATCATCTCATGACTTACTAATGACTTTGCTGACTTCTTGCCACACATGTGAGTCAGAACCCTGGACTCTCTGAGTGGAGCAGGGGGAAAGAGGGAGGCCTTGAGGAGCAGTTCTGATGTGGGCTTATGTTAAAGCTGGAGGCGCCGGAGGGGTCTGCCCTGATAAATACGGCAGTGGAAAGCAAGATGGCTCCTGAAAGGAAAAGATATTTTTACCTTTACTTGTTTTCCTTTCTTTTATATTTATTTATATTTTACTTACCTCTGAGAGCTCTGGTTGTAAGGAATAGGTTGCCTTGGGTGGTTTTCACTTACTCTTAACCTTTATTAGACAGGAACTCTGTAAAGAGAAATTCTTTTAATAAATCATAGTGACTTTGATACTGAGGAAAATCATGTATTTTCACGTCAGTAGCAGGGCGACAATTCTGTGCTATAGAATTTTCCACTGCACCTCCCTCCAAGTGTGCAGCGTTCCTGGCCCTTCCAGGAGTACGGAGAGTCTTATCCTGTGGGCTATTTTCCTTCCCTTTCATCTGCAAAAGATGCTTTTGACTCAAGTTTCTTAAAATCAGGAATGACATCAAGCAGTCTTAGAATATTTGTTAGTTCATTCCAGACTTGTGTCCATTAAAGAGTAAGGTCGCTGGGCTTCAGAGCATTCTATAAGTCATCTGGAAAGTGATAACACAAAATTAGAACCAAATAAATGACAGATATATTCATATGAATCAATTACTGCAATCACCAGGCAGCTAGCCATCCTTGCAGATGGGAGCCTTTCTAAGCACAGGGTGAAGCAAGTTTGGGATTGACAGGATAGAAGTGTGGGCGGAGACCACCGCTGAATGGTCTTGATGAACGGTTTACTTTTGTAGTAACTGCTTTAGGAGAATGCGTGATGAGGTCCTGCAGCATGACACCACCCTTGCTTGGCTGTTTCTACATATTCCTTTACGTGTTCATTTTCCTTTTGATAATAGAAAATGGTGACTGAAGCATCTACGTACTTGTTTGAAGCCACGGAAAAAAGATTTTATTTAAAAAATGTATCTATATTAATTCCTGAGAGTTGGAGAAACAAACCTCAGTACCGGAGGCCAGGACAGGAGACCTACGCACATGTAAGTGTCCATCTTTTCTCTACCGAGAGAGAGAGAGAGAGAGAGAGAGAGAGAGAGAGAGAGAGAGAGAGAGAGAGAG
>NC_022022.1:38575812-38579755 GCF_000317375.1 Microtus ochrogaster | reverse complement strand
GGGAGGGGGAGGGAGGGAGGGAGGGAGAGAGAGAGAGAGAGAGAGAGGGAGGGAGGATGAGAATATTTGAATGTTTTCTGGTGCTTGCTAGTTTGGGCACAAATTGATTCACTTGTAGTCTTTCTACCGTGTTTCTTCTGCTCTTCAAGTTTTAACGGTATTTTTCAACATTCTCAGGCAGATGTTAAGGTTGCACCCCCTGCCGTCCCGGGCAGTGATGAACCATACACCCGGCAGTTCACAGGTTGTGGAGAGAGAGGAGAATACATCCACCTCACTCCTGACGTTGTGCTGGGGAAAAAGGAAGCTGAATATGGACCCACAGGTGGGGCTTAAACATTACACGCTTGCAACAACCAACTCTTTACTCAGATTAAATGAACGGACCCTGGAGAAGAAGTGCTTAGATCTAAGTCCAAGTTGCTCTATTTATTAGCTGGGTGTCATTAAACAGTGATTTACTTTTCCTTTCTATATAATCTATAATAACATATCTCAGTCTCTTTTCATTGCCAACCCCTTCAGGGGCATTTTCAGGCTGTCTTTCCTAAAATTGCACCCTCAAAATAGCTATAAAGTAGAATGACTAGGGTGTTGACCGGGTTGGCCATAAACCATTAAAACATGTGAGACCTTTGGCTCCCCAAGAACTGAAAATCAAATCCTAGTTTAGTGTGACTGCAGCCTATGTTCCATTAATGTTCCATTGATTTAACATGATGTGTAATTAAAAATTAGTATCCTATACAGAAATGTAATATCATTTATTACAAAAGCCTTTTATAAACAAAATATAAACTTCAAGAACTACAGAAAATCTAAACCTAAATGCAGTCTGTGTGTGTATGTGTGTGTGTGCATGTGTGTATGTGTGTGCATGTGTGTGCGCTTGTGTGTGCATATGTGTGTGCTTGCGTGTGCTTGCGTGTGCATGTGTGTGCGTGTGCTTGTGTGTGTGTGTGCGTGTGTGTGTGTGTGCGTCTTGTGTGTGTGTGCGTGTGTGTGTGTGTGCGTATGTGCCTATGTGTGCTTGTGTGTGTGCGTGTGTGTGTGTGTGCGTATGTGCCTATGTGTGCTTGTGTGTGTGTGCGTGTGTGTGTGTGTGTGCGTATGTGCGTGCGTGTGTGTGTGTGTGTGTGTTTAGGAGTACCAGAGGACAACTTGTGAGTCAGTTCTCTCCCCCTACCACATGGGGTTCAAGGATTGAACTCAGGTTCTCAGGCTTGGTGGCAAGTACGTTTACCCACTGAGCCATCCTCACTGGCCCAGAAGTTTTGGGGATATGAAATTTTCCACTTGAATTATGATCATGTATTTGAAAATTTTTCTTATAGGAAGGCTGTTTGTCCACGAATGGGCCCATCTTCGCTGGGGAGTATTTGATGAGTACAATGAAGAGAAGCCATACTATGCGGCTTCATCAAAGAAAATTGAAGCGACAAGGTATGACTCCTAAGTACCCTGGAATGACCTCACAAATAGGCTTTTAACTGCCCTATATTACTTTCCAAAGACAAGCATTCATTTTTGTCCCAAATTAGCAAATGCAATATCCCAAGCCTGTTTTACGCTTATTTTAGACCATTATCCTTGAAGATGATGACTGTAAAATATACATAGCTTTGAGTCTGGTGATGGTGGTACAAGTCTTTAATCCCAACACTCGGGAGGCAGAGGCAGGTAGATCTCTGTGAGTTCGAGACCAGCCTAGTCTACAGAGAGAATTCCAGGACAGGCAGACTCCAAAGCTACACAGAGAAACATTTTCTTGGGAAAAGCAAAAACAAACAAAAACAAAACAAAACAAAAAAAAAAACATAGCTTCAATGTCAATGTCAAGCATTTGCGTGGCTATTGGACATATTTTATTTACACATGTCTCCCATAGATGCCAGAACTCATCTAGACCAGGTAGATGCTGAGACATCAAAGTTATTCACATTACATAATGAGTGAAAGTGGCTAACTACTGTGAAATGTGGGCTGGGTGAGAAGTCAAGCAACTGCAAGGAGCCAATTCAGAACTTCTTTGGGATTTATGAAGATCATTTTAAAATATCAGTGTAGCATCATAACTAATAACAGGCCATTATCCTGATTCTGAAATTAAGAGATCAGAATAGTTGGAGAAAATGAATTTAAAACTTAGTGTCAGCATCCTCATCGCTCTTGAAATCCCCCTGGTTTGGGGTTCTTGCCACAGAGAAGGGGGTGAGGTGAAAGGTGCAGACCTGCCACACAAGCCCCACGCCAAGTCTTAGAAGGTATTGGGTATATTCTGTTTTTGGCATGATGCTGCTACATGTCATTTCTGCTACAGGATATCATTACAACTGGTCATATGGATGGCATCATTATGTTCCTCAGTTTTGGAACAATAGTGGCAAGGGCATATTTATGCACTTCCCTAAATGACTAGGTCTACAATTCTCTTGCTGGATTTGAACTGCAAGCCGATGAACTAACTTGCAGCTAAAGCCTGGTCTGTCTGTTAGGATCGCTGCCACCTATGCCCACCCCGTGCAATAACACACAAACCTATCATTCTCTCTTCCATTGCCTTTCTTGGTAGTACCTCACTCTGATTCCCGCCACATTTTCCTCCGGATAAAATGATACTCCTTGAATAACCAGAGAACATGTAGTTTTGTGATGCTCTCCTTAACCTTTGCCATCAGTGTGGGAAGGTCATAGCAGATACAAAAGAAATACTGTATCACAAACTCAGTGTGAGCAGGTCCACTTTTTCAAATAAATGCCTGCTATCTCTAAGATTCACATCTATATTTCTAGGTGTACTATAGGTATCACCGGTATGAATAAGGTCCAAAAATGCCAAGGAGACAGCTGTACGTACAGAAATTGCAGAACTAATTCCACCACGAAGTTATATGAAAGAGACTGTCAATTCTTTTTTGATAAAGATCAATCAGAAAAGGCATCCATAATGTACATGCAAAGCATCGAATCTGTAAGTATGCCTGTCACTGTGTCAGAGTGACTTGTCTGATTTCATTCATCTTAGAGTTATAACAATGATTCAGATGAAAATAAGGTACTTTACATTGCTAGGCAAGCACTCTACCACCTGAGATATAGTTGATCTTAAATATGACGTGAGAAATAAATATATTGATGTAGAGTTCAATGATACACGGTAAATACTCATCTGCTATTATATATTATTAGCACTTCTGTACATTAATACTTAGCTAATTGTTCTTAACTATTATAATATTAAATCTACTTCAGTGTTAATTATATTTCACTTCAGCAATGCATATTTGTTAAATACATTCTCTCTCTCTCTCTCTCTCTCTCTCTCTCTCTCTCTCTCTCTCTCTCTTGGTTTTTCGAGACAGGGTTTTCTGTGTAGCTTTGGTGCCTGTACTGGACCTAGCTCTTTTGGACCAAGCTGGCCCCAAACTCACAGAGATCCTCCTGCCTCTGCCTCCTCAGTGCTAAGATGAAAGGTGTGTGCTACCACCACCTGACTTGTTTTTGAAAAAAAAATAAGTTTTTAATACTCCTCCCAGAAACCACCAGTTGCCTGTGGTTCTTTGACTAGGGGTAGGGCCCTTGAAAGTCTGGGTCCTCCACATCCACATTCACATCCCTTGAAGTTGCCATTGTCTGGGTCTTGTTTATGCGGCCATTTCTAGTAGAGACTTTCGCAGACTTCCAGGTATTCTGACTCTTATAATCTTACAATCTTCCTACCTCCTTTTCAAAATATTCCCTGATCATAGCAAGCTTTTTCTTTTGGACCACCAACCAGCTCCCAAATCATGACGTGGAGATTTATTACTCCACCTTAGCTTAGGCTTCTTTCTTGCTAGCTCTTGTTACTGAACCTGTTTCTCTTTATCTACATTTTGCCTCGGAACTTTTTTACCTCCCCCCCCCCTCTCTCTCTCTCTCTGTGTGTGTGTGTGTGTGTGTG
>NC_022022.1:38552510-38575712 GCF_000317375.1 Microtus ochrogaster | reverse complement strand
TCTCTCTTTCTTTCTTCTTTACTTTCCCACTGTCTCCATATCATATCTGGCTGTCAGTTACCTGGCTCTGCCCCAGGCATGTACCTCTCTCCCTTGTTCTCTTCTCCTTCTCTCCCATTCTTCTCAAGCCTAGATTTATTTTCTCTGCCTGCTCCATCTATCCTTCTGTCTGCCTAGCTGTTGGCCATTCAGCTCTTTATTAGGCAGGCAAAGTGAAACAAACCAACACATCATTATAATTAAACAAATGCATCCGAAACAAATGTAACACACCTTTACACAGTTAAAGTAATACTCCATAACATAGACAAAGGTAACACATCTTTACATAGTTAAATATTCAACCACAACATAGACAAAGGTAACACATCTTTACATAGTTAAATATTCAACAACAATAGATGCAGGAGCTGTGATGTAGATGTATCCATTGGGGCTGGGCTCCACAAGATCTGTTGATCTCTTCATTGTATCTAGTTGTGGATTTTTGGGATGGACCCTATTATTGTAAAAAGAGACTTCTTTGATGAAGTACCACTACATCTATCTGTGGATGTAAGGATGAGGGACAAGAGACAAGTCACACCGTGGTTGTTTAAGACTCAAGAAATCATATTATTTCATATTTTTATTTATATAAGATTCTAAGCACATGTGCACACACACATACACACAGAGAGAGGAGGGGTTAAGACACAGGCTAGCAGTGCCCTTACACATGAACCACAGACTAACAAGAACTCCAGTACCATGTGGTTGGTCAGGGCAGCCCAATCAATATATTACTGATGCAAGCCTTTAATTGCATTTCAGGCCTTGATAATTAGCCCCTATTGCTGAATACACCATACATTCAGGGCACAGGACTCAGATGACCTAAGCTGATTCTAACCTAAGAGCCTCTTTCCTGTGGTCTAACTTCTATGGTTCCAGAAAACACTATGCAAGCTGCCAAGGGAGGGAAGCAATTAAACAGTTCTTCAACTGCAACACCTATGAGCCAGGACAATAACCAGCATGGCAAGATATGCATAAAGGTGCAATAATGTCACTCACACGTTGGTGGCGGCCAGTGGCTGTCTAATTGGATTTGAGTCGAGCCTGGTACTGTCAACATCACCAGCTTCCACTGCTAGTGAGGTCCTGGACCTTAGCAAAGAATCAACGACTGCCACTTTTCTAGCTTAGTTACTTTGACATTCTAACACCGAACATACACTCGCTTTATTTTTCAGATCGTGTTTTAAGTACATGAAATAGTAATTTTCTACATTTTACTACACTTTTAGGTGACTGAATTCTGCAAAGATGAAAACCATAACCAAGAGGCTCCAAGTCTACATAATGAAAAGTGCAATCAGAGAAGCACATGGGACGTAATCAGCAGTTCCGAGGATTTTATTGACAACGTGCCCATGGACACGCCACCCTCTCCACCCACCTTCTCGCTGCTGAAAATCCATGATAGAATCATGTGCCTCGTTCTTGATGTGTCTGGGAGTATGACCGTAAGTTCATGGCTCATTTTGTCTTGTAGGAATGGGGATAACTGAAAGACAAAAAACAAGCAAACAAAACAAAAAAACCCTCAACACTACTTGTTATGTGGATTTTTAAAAACTGTATGATGTCGTAAAGTACTATTACTTCCTGAGATCATAACCTGAAAGATATTGAAGAAAATATTTTGCTTAGAGAAAGGCATCTAAGACCAGCTAACCTAAGGAATTCCCATTAGTGGGAACACGATATTGAAATAACATTGTTTTTAACCATGGATCCTCCACATGAGGGAAAATGAGACTGCTGTATGTTAGTGTGTGCATAGACTCCAGTTCAGCTCAAGCAACAAGATCACTGAGCAGAATGCCGAGCATGGTATCCTGTTATTTCCCAGCTGCTCAAGTGCTCTCCTCAGACATAGAAAGAACAGCATCACCGTGAAGAATAAATGGCTCCATATAGTCTTTCCCTTATTCTGTTATCAGGCACCGAATGGCAGGCATTGTGCTAGACTTTGAAAACAGAGGTGCATGTTCTTGAGAAGTCCATAGTTCCTTTTGGCTGAGCTGTGGAAGTATGTTCTTGTAATACTAGAATTTGGGAGACTAGGGAAGTTCAATGTCTGTGGGTTGCACAGTGGGAGCCTGTCTCAGAAAGCAAACCAAACAAGCAGATATTTTTATAGTCTAGTAATGTTTTCTCTCCCCTCACCCTTTCTTATCTGCCTACGTCAATCCTGCCCTCTAAAACTTAAGAGAGAGGCTGGTTTCTGGCAGGAGAAGGACTGGACTCGTAGGGTACTGAAGCTGCTGATCCTTTTGCATATCTCTACTTCTGAATATTCTACCAATACTGCCTCTGCCTCTCTTAGTCAGAGCAAGAATTCTACTAGGAACCCGAACCACATCCGATCCAGAGTTCATAACATATGTGTAACCAACAGATAGCCGCCCAAATGGACGGGAAACACAAATAATCAGATGTCGTGTGATAAAGTATTCAGGATGACTGCACAGTGGCAGAGGGACGGGCATGCTGAAGCAAAAATTAAAGCTTCAGTGGACGAGGGAAGGTGGTTGCTGAAAGGGCAAAGAGCAATAGAAATTGGTGAAATGAGCCTCAATAACACGAGGGTTTGTGAAAGACAGAAGAATGCTCAGAAGTCCCACACATGAGTAGTCCTAGAAATGTCTTACAAGAGAAGAGATTGCTGACTCAAAGATGAGGAGCCTACTCCAGACAGGGTACTAGTAGATCCAGGTTAAAGGCAAAACCGGGCTGGTGGGATGATGATGATGATGATGATGATGATGATGATGATGATGATGATGATAATAATAATAATGGCAGAAAGCAGCTCAGTGGGTAAAGGCACTTGCAGCTGAGCCTAATGACTTGAGTTCAAACTCTGGCTCAAATGGTGGAAGGTAAGCTCTGACTCACTGTGGCTGCCCTCTAACCTCTGCGTGTGCTCCATGACATTGTGTGCTGTGGCACAAGGATCCTCGGACAGCCACACACTCACCACACAAACCAAACGTAATAAAAAACAGAAAAGGAGGAAGACAAAAACAACAGAGAAGCAGGTAGAGCAAAGCTCTGGATATGTAGGGACTTTGTTGTGATTTGGTTCAAGAAGGTCCCAAGCAAATTTGGGTATGGGTTGCAAGGAGGATCTAGAGAAAATAAATGCATGAAGTGTACCTTCCGGGTATTCATCTAGTGAAGAGAGATGATTGCTGGTGAGTTAGCAAAAAGCCAACGCAGTCAGCCCACTGGAGGAGAAGCAGTGGGGGAAGGTTAGCAGAAGGTGACAGTGCGGACCGACCTTCCCAGAATTACCTGGAACTCAGGTAAATTTCACCTTTGAGGAGACTGCTCCATCCTGAATTGGTCAGACCAGCTGTGTCTGGAGACCAGGAAAGTCTGATTGGGGTTTTGAACCGTAGGTTATAAATTTTAACAGGAGTGGCTACAGTGGGAATTGTGCCACTGAGATGAGAGTTGTCACTGCCTTCGTGTCAATGCAAGCTGCATCTCTAACTTGGGGAGTTAGCAACTGGGAACCCCTTCTTATGCGTCCCATGCTACACATAACCACACTTCATATATTTACCAGTTAAAAAATTACAATTGCTTTCTTTGACAGTACAAATTAATAGTTATAGACCATTCTTGCCAATAAACTTCATGCACCCCTTTTATGAGGTCTGCCCTTACCATCCAATTGAAAATCACTTAGGTTTTTTTCTCCTTATCGTTTTTCAATCAGATTTCTGATCGCCTCAATCGATTGAAGCAAGCAGCACAATATTTTCTAATTCAGATCATTGAAGATGGGGCCTGGGTAGGAATGGTCCACTTTAATCACCAGGCCACTACTGAAAGTGAGATGATCCAAATAAACAGTGATGCTGAGAGAAGCAAGCTTCGGGAACTCTTGCCTTCAAGTGCCACTGGGGGGACCTCCATCTGCAGTGGAATCCGACGTGCATTCGAGGTGAAAATCTACTGCAAATGTATCTTGTTCTCTTTGCTTTTAGGGCCTTTCCTGTGAAGTGCTACTGTTCTTACTTGCCTCCTCATTTTGACATAAATAATCTTAAAAGGCTTGGGACAAAACACACACCAAAAAGAGAAACTTTGAGATATGTTATCTTAGCACTTGGAAGGATCAGAAATTCAAGGTCATCTTTGGCTAGATCATCTGAGGATTGAGACCCTGTCTCAAGTAAATGTAAATAACTCTCACTTCAACATGCTTAGAACATTTATTTAAGTATCAAAAAGATTTCTAATTTGGAGTCCATCACCATTTTTGCTTTGTTTTGTCTTTTGATTTTTGAGACAGAGTTTCTCTTTGTAACCCAGGCTGTCCTGAAATATAGACCAGGCTGGCCTCAGATCAGAGATTCACCAACCACCGCCTCACAAGTGCTGGAATTAAAGATGTGCGCCACCACCACCTCGCAGAATCTATCACCTCTTAACTGATATTTAATGCATCTGGCTGTGTGTGCATATGCTGTGGACTTGTTCAGAGTGTATCAGGGGAATAAAATGCAGTCCATATTTTGAATATTTATTTGCTTGGGTTTTTCAGATGCCTCTGTCATTTAGTCATGGGAGTTTTTCATGATGCCTGGGCCCACCTATCATTCAGTTGAACAAATATCTCCTGTATTTAGGAGACAGAAAAATAATATGTTTGTGCTCTTCCAGGACCACTGAGTATAAATTCTATGATTCTAAAATAGAAATTATCTCTTCTTTCTTACACTTTTTCTATTCAACTTCTTTTTGTAAATTCTCCATCAGGATAGCTGATCTAGTATAATGGTATTCTGAATTATGCTTGCAGGTAATTAAAAATGGAGGTTTCGAAATCAATGGAGCTGACATTGTGCTGATGAGTGATGGGGAGGACAGCACTGCGAACGAGTGTGTTGATGAGGTGAACGAGAGCGGATCCATAGTTCACTTCATTGCCTTGGGAGAAAAATATGAGGAAGCTGTTAAAAACATGAGTGATCTAACAGGTGAAACACGATCTCCATATTACAGACTTCCAATTGCTGTATATGAATATAAAACTGATGCTCAACCACTTCTTCTAAGCTTCATTCTGCAAAAGTCAGGCCAGGGATTGGAGAACAAAGTCAAACAGACACAATCTCTGTCCTCATTACCTCATAGTTCAATAGAGTGGAAAAGCAAGTAAAACTGTCAATCCAAACACATGGGTCACACTCCTTCATAACAGCAAAAGCATAGAATAGAGTTAAACTGAGGCAAACAAGCCTTCCATGTTCCCAACATGTTGTAAAAGTGGAGGTTTCCAAGCTGGGCCTTGAACAAAGTCTGGTTTGTTTTTTTTTTTTTCCAGGAACAAAAGGCAATGAGCAAACACAAAATTTCTTGATAAGCGTTAACTGTGGTGACTGCTATTTTAATATGTGATGGAAACTGATTACATACTTCTAGTACCTTCTTAAACACAGTAGAGCATGCAGAGCCAATAATACAAGTACCAATTACTACACTGATTTAGCTTTCATGGTGACAGATATATATACTTGCTTTTTGTGGCTTACTATACAAATTCCTAACACTTCAAACACTTTTCTGGCCATCTATACAATTTATTTTGTCACAAATACGCTACCCAATAATAGTGCTTTTCTTGAACTTGTCCCCACTGCTTATCAGTTCATCTCCACAGCTCCAGTTGTTGTCAAGATACCTCAATACAGCAACTCTCTCATCTTTCCAATTCTCTGCTTCTGATCTATTTCCTTCTGAAAAAAAATCTAAAGGATGTAGATAAGAGTTGATAATTCCCCTAAAGGACTGTATAAGATCTGTGAGCTTAAATATGCACAACGGTAGTGCCTTTCATCTTCTACAGCAACAAAATGACAAACCTCATTCAACAGAGGTTTCTATACCGAGGCGATAAGGTGGACTTTGCTTCACAGTTAGGATACATTATAGTCAATTAACATTTCAGAGATTTTCTGACAATTTACTTGATCTATATGGAAACTTTGACTTTATTAACTGTCACCTTGTTAATCATTAAAATGTGATAAGTACACATGTTCTACAAAAACAAAAAAAAACTTATTCATTCACATTGTAGGAGGCTCGTTTAAGGGTCCTACAGATGAAGCCCAGAACAATGGTCTCATGGATGCTTTTGGAGCTCTTACTTCAGAAAATGCTGATGTCACCCAGAAGTCAATTCAGGTCAGCATTTTCCCATCCCTAGAAGTTTTATGGTTGTTTTTGCCATAACCAAGAAAAGGTACAAGGGCAGAACACATTAAACCATGCAGAAATAAGATATGTTCAAAACTTTAAGTGTTGGCTTTTTTTTTCATGTGTTGAAAGAGTAGAAGTAAGTTCTGTCTTCCTCACTTGAGATACCTGCAGTAAGTTTTTAAATAGAGAAAACAAAAAGAAAGCACAAATTTTCAAAGCCAAGGTATAGTCATATACATGATGGGTGGAAATGATGGAGGTAAACGGGGACCAGCTGGAAGCATAGTACAATTGTCTGAGTCGATGGGAATTTGGGTTTGGTGGTGGTACTTGGAATACAAAGGAAAAACTGCACCCCACATTTATTTCTCCTATTGCCATTATGGGACCAAAATGACCTTGTTTTCTAAGACTTTGCTGATGAAGAGACAAAATGTGTGGGTGGCATTCACACTCAAATTTATTCCAAATCCATTTAAAGACTTGTTTGCTTAAGCTGGGACCAAAATTTTAGGCAACAGAGTGATGCTTGAAAGAATTTTTTTTCTATTAGGGCTGAAACTGTTTGGGGTTGAGGTTGGGATGGAGTAGAAAAATGATATGTTCTATTCTTCCTAAAATGACACCCCTTGTAAGCACACACATGGGTGAAACTAGATAGCCTAGGACGTCATGTTAGGTGAAATAAGCCAAGCATAGAGCAATGAGATGTCTGGTCTCATGTATACCTGAAATCCAAAATAGCTGAGTTGATAGAAAAGAATAAAAACCATAATAAGCATCAACCGGTAAGATGTGAGGATCAGAGAGATGTTAGGAAATAGATACAAACTTTCAGTTAGGTAATAAGTCCAGGAGATGTATTATATAAGCATAGTGACTACTATAATTGATAGCATGCATATCATATTTGGTGAAATAGATTAGAAAGTGAATTGAAGTGTTCTCAATGTGTAGTGAGAAAATGTTTGTGTTAAATAGCCCTTGGCCCATTTATAATGTTTCAAAACATTATGTTTACATGATAAACATGCAATTGCAATTTTGTGATTTTAAAAATAATGTAATATGTTGACTCTCCTCAGCTAAGAACTTTCAACAAAAATGAATCACTCCTTTATGTCTTCTCTCAGAGAAAGACTCGGCTTTTGTTTTCTCTTTTCCCAGGATTCTATCCTTCACAACCAGTTTTCCCTCTTTAGAACAGACTCCATGTGCAATGTTTCACCCTCAATGCTGTGTGGAAAAAAATCGTTTAAAGATTCCTCTTTAACAATCTATCCAAGAGAGCTTGTCTCAACTATCTTTTTCGTCTTCCTAGGAACTGAACCTAAAGTCTCCAATGCACTAGACAAGTGTCCTATCCCAGACTCTTACCTGTCTTTGCTTTTCTATGGACGCCTTTACTCTGCCTCGATTAAAATACTCTAATTACCCCAAGTGTTGTATTTTGGGTCATCAGCCAGATGAGTAAGCATGTCACATATACACATAGCTTAGACTAACCCTCTGTGGGAGTTAGCATCCTCTGATGCTAAAATTCAGCACGAGCATTCTCCCAGAAAGCTAAGAACACATAGCGGGATCACAGCCTCAGCTTTCCAACTGATGTTTCACTTTAAATGTCCTATTATACCCTGTCCTTTCTTCAGCCCCCATATTTCCAACCTTGTAGCTGTCATATCAGAATAAGCATTCTGAAAGGTGACAAATCTGTTGTTAGGAAGAGACAGAGAGAATGCTAGGAATTTGAATCCACCCTGAAGTACATAGGGCGACCAGGTCAACCATGACAACATAAGAACCCTTTTTGAGAAGGAGGGAGAGGAAGAGAGAGAGAGAGGAGAGAGGGAGAGGAAGAGGGGGGGGGTCTAAGATAGCTCGATATAGGTAAGACTGTTTCCAGATTAAATATAAAGAATTATCTGTAGACAGAAGAATAAAACCGTTTTCTTCTGTAGTCATTAAGTTTGGTCATTTTATGTTTTACATTTAAACAGATTGAAAGTAAGGGAGACAAACTGGACAATAATCACTGGCTGAATGACACTGTGGTAATTGACAGCACCGTGGGAAAGAACACATTATTTCTTGTAACCTGGAAGAAAACAGCTCCTGGCATTTCTCTATGGGATCCCAAAGGAACACAAGTCACAGATTTCACAATGGACACAGATTCTAAAATGGCCCATCTCAGTATCCCAGGAATAGCTCAGGTAAGCCACTAGCTTTTAAATTTCCCCTGAACTAATATTTTCCCAAAGAGCCCATAAAGTCATCATGAATATGAGTAACAACAATTTTACCATCTTCAGAGTGAAAATAAAATTTATATACTTTCATTGCCCATGCAATCCTGAAAACTGTGATGTCCAGGTAAAGGTAAAATGACTTTATGGATTGGTAGAAAGGAGAGGTATCTGAGGACACCGAGGAAGAAACATGAAGAGTCCGTGTGATTTAGTGCACTGCCTTTTCTCACTGATCCTTGCTGAGACAGAGACTCCATGACATTGAGGCCAAAGAAATTAGGGCAAAGCCAGGGCAGACTTATCAGAACATTGTTTTCCAATCGAGAAATCACAAGGCAAACACTATATGCAGCAATAGCAGGGCTCCCTGTCTGAACCATTTCAGCCTCAGTAACTGAAGAATTAAGACCTTTATAAAACCACAAAACTTCTGTGATCTATCTTAAAATCACATAATGGAAAAATGTAGTCAGACTCTAAATGCTTGCTGCATGTTTCCTTTGAAATTTTTAGGCGGGCACTTGGACTTACAACCTTGAAGCCAAATCAGACCAAGAAATACTAACAATTACAGTAAGCTCCCGAGCAGCAAGTTCTTCTGTGCCACCCATCACTGTAAATGCTAAAATGAACAGAGACACCGGCAGTTTCCCCAGCCCTATGATCGTTTATGCAGAAGTTCTACAAGGGTACACACCCATCATCGGAGCCCACGTGACGGCTATCATAGAATCAAATAGTGGAAGCATCGAAGAGCTGGAGCTGCTGGACAATGGTGCAGGTAAGCTGCAGCCTTTTGTGGATAAACCTATATTTTTATAGTTCAAAGTGTGTCATGGGTTCCTGAGGCAGTGGGTACAATAAGATGGGAACCTGACGAGTTAAGACAGACAGATTCTAGATGAATAGCAAGACCAGCAGGAAATGCAATCAGGTAAGTCCTACAAAGTGCTTAGCAAGCGTCTTACACTTGGTAACCATTCAATAAATGTCATCTGCTGCCGAAATCATGTTGGTAATCTTGGCAGGCAATGCCTGTCTCCAGCTAAGACAGGCTCATGCAGAAGACTGAGAACATAAGCAAGAATTCCAGTTACGGGGGCTGGAGAGATGGCTCAGAGGTTAAGAGCATTGCCCGCTCTTCCAAAGGTCCTGAGTTCAATTCCCAGCAACCACATGGTGGCTCACAACCATCTGAGCCCTCTTCTGGCCATCAGGCACACACACAGACAGAATATTGTATACATAATAAATAAATTTTAAAAAAAAAGAATTCCAGTTACATGCTTCTTGGAGGAGCATCACCAAGAAAGCATGGTCAAAGCATCAAAGATGATGTACAAATAATCGGGTGGGAGGGGTACAGAGCCTGGTATCCTGACAGAGAAAGGGAGAGAAGCAAGAGTGAGTTCCCACAGCTGAAACAAAGCACTTAGTCATGAGAGCCAGGACCCGGGAGAAGGTACAGGCACCACGTAGAGGAAGACTTAGCCCTGCAGCATCAGATGCCAGGACTCACTGGCAGGAAGCTAGGACTTTTTCTGGCTGTTCTCTCTCCTCCGGTCTGTAGGGTGCGTGGGTTCTGTAAATGGAAACTTGTGTTGTAATTTATTTCTTTATGTCTTCAACAAGGAGCTGATACTTTCAAAGATGATGGCGTCTACTCCAGGTACTTCACAGCTTATTCAGAAAATGGCAAATACAGCTTAAAAGTGCGGGCTGATGGAGGAACAAATTCTGCCAGGAGAAGCTTACGCCATCCGTCGAATAGAGCCGCCTACATCCCAGGCTGGGTAGTGAATGGTGAGTAGCTCACATTATCATAAACCCACAGGATAATATTTGCGATTTGATATGATGGAGTCTCCAAATATTTTACAATTCAAAATGTGTCTTTCCCCATTTCTAGAATGAGATCTTCATATAATTGTCTCTGAGTTAACTCAATCTAAGTCTGACAAACAGTAGACACAGAAAACCTATCAGCTATTATTAGGTTAGTGTGGAACACCCTTCCATGTCAACAATGATGTGTTAACCTTTCAGCTCAGGACAAAGGAAGCAGCCCACTGGACTACGAGTTGCAGTGCCAGCCAGTGGGAAAATCTGTCCTCTGGGTTCCATGAGCTTCAATGGTTTTAAGTCTTCCTTTCCTTGCTCCTTATCTTGTGACTTTGGGGGTCTTTTTAAAGCAATGGAGTAAATCAGGAGCATCATTCCTTAGCACGTCCAGCATGGAAGGAAGGATGTCATCTGAGTGTCAATGATAGAACTGGCATTGATTTCTCTAGACGCGTTTCTAATCGGAAATGACTTGAGAATAAAGCAATACTTTTCTTAAGGCTTATACTAGTGAGGCATGGTGACACACGCCTGTGACCCCATCACTTAGGGGACAGAGGTAGGAGGACAAGGATTTCAAGGTTAACCTTGGCTGCTTAAGTGCATTTGAGGCTAGCCTAAACTTAATGCCACCTTGTTTGGTTTTGGATTTATTTTTATTTTGTTTTGTTAATACATATAACAAATTACATAGCATTCTCATTCAGTGAAGTTTTCATTTCAAAGGAAGTTGTTGTCCAATTTTATTTGATAACATCTTTGTAAGGATTCTGGAGGAAGACCTTTCCCATTAATTGAATGCTTATGATTGTAGCACATAATAAAATCCAGCTATATAAGGGAAAGAGAAGGAAAAGCAGAAAAACAGGTAGGGTCCAGGAAGTTGATTGACCAAACTCCAAAAACACTAGCTCAGTTTCATCCAGTTTAAACTAGAGAATTTTAAATGCAGGTGAAATTGAAGGGAACCCATCACGACCTGAAACGACAGAGGCTACTCAGCCAGTCCTGGAGAATTTCAGCAGAGCAGCATCTGGAGGTGCATTTATCGTATCTGATGTTCCATCTGGTCCTTTGCCTGACCTGTACCCCCCAAGTCAAATCACAGATCTTCAGGCCATGCTTGATGGGGAAGAGATCAGCCTAACATGGACAGCACCGGGAGATGATTTTGATACTGGAAAAGGTAAGAACAAAGAGTCATGCAGGTTTGACTCAGGTGAGATGTGTCCAATGTGATGCAATAGCAGACAGGTTACAGGTGAGAGTGATTTCTCACTGAGAACTCAGCCAAGTGGTAATTTTATGATCTGATACTTTATAATTTATTAAGAAGATCTTGCTTGGGGCTGGAGAGATGGCTTAGCGGTTAAGAGCATTGCCTGCTCTTCCAAAGGTCCTGAGTTCAATTCCCAGCAACCACATGGTGGCTCACAACCATCTGTAATGAGGTCTGGTGCCCTCTTCTGGCCTTCAGGCATACACGCAGAAAGAATATTGTATACATAATAAGTAAATAAATAGAAGTGGAAGCTTGGTGTCTGGCTTCTTTTTTTAAAAAAAAAAAAAAGATCTTGCTTTTCATGCAAGTGATTAAAAGTCAGATAGTTTTTATTGAAAAATGGGTAAGACTTTTGATATGAGCATACTTTACACGTTAAATATTTTTGAGAATAACTACAAAGAAATTTAACATGATAAGATGCAGCAACTAACCCATAACATTTCTCTTAGCTCAACAGTATATCATAAGAATAAGTGAAAATATTACTGCCCTAAGACACAATTTTGATGAGGCTCTTCAAGTGAATACCACTGACCTGTTACCAAACGAGGCCAACTCCAAGGAAACCTTTACCTTCAAACCAGAAAACATCTCAGAAGAAAATGCAACCTACATATTCATTGCCATGAAAAGTGTCGACAAAAGCGATTTGAGTTCAGAACTGTCCAACATCGCACGAGTAGCACTATTCATCCCTCAAGCAGATGCTAGTCCTGAGGGTCCCGGCAGCCCTGGTGGAAGTCCACAGTCTGGAGTTAGTGTTTCCACTATCGTGCTGTCTGTGGTTGGCTCCGTTGCAGTTGTCTGCATTATTCTAAGTGCTACCGTTTGTGTCCTAAAGAAAAGGTCCTCATCAAACCCTGAAACATCGTTTTGAAAGGCAACATAAGTAAAAGGATACTTCTGAGTTTTTAAGTACATCCTATGTGATCATGAACTCAAAAATAGTTTCAAGGGGATTTAAAAGAATGTTTTTAAGTTTTTCACCCATTCATGAAAAACTACAAATTTAAAATTTTATTCCCTTAAAATAAATAGTGACAAAAACTGTTTTTATATTGATCTCTCGTTCTGTATTTTTTTTTTCTGATGCCAAAGTTTTCTGAAATGATACTTCAAATTTCTTGGAGAAACTAACAGTATCTGTGTAAGTAGTCAAGACACAACATAAAAGAACAAATCAGTAATATTTATAGGGAAGAAATGAATGTGATCTTGATGTTATCAATATAAGCTAATGGCATTATAGTAACTCAAAATCGGCAACTGTACACTATCATAGTGAAGGTCATACATACTTACTGCCATTCATGGATACAGAAGATGCTATTTTAATTCTTTTTATTTATTTTATTGATTTTGTGTATGTATGTGCACGTATGCATGAATGTGTTCATGTGAGTGTGTGTATATATATACACATATACATATATATAATGTTATGGCACTGAGTGTGTGTGTGCTGTTGCATGCATGTGGATATCAGAAGACAATTTGTGGGCATGGGTTCTCTCCTTCTGTCCTGTGGGTCCTAGGGATCAAACTCAGGCTGTCATGCTCGGCAGCAAATGTCTTTACTCCCAGTCATCTCACTGGGCCCAGGAAGATACTGCTTTTTAAAAATCAGATTCCACCTGTTTGTCTTTCAATTCAATATAAACACCTATGCACTTTTTCACTCATCTTAAGAAAGAATTGTTGAAACTAAAGTCTATTGACTTTTTTCCAGAGAAAAGCAAAATATGTCATAGATTTGTTTTAACCCGTCACTCAGAGGCACACCTAGGAGGCTCAAGCCTATTGATAAGATCAGTTAAGGAGAGAAAGAAAGTGGGCTGAGAAGAGAAGATTCTCATTGCAGGAAGTATTCCTAGCCCTCCAGTGAGAACAAAGTATCACAATCTTCCCATGAGAACAAGGTATCACAATCCTCCAATGAACACAAGGTATCACAATCCTCCAATTAGAACAAGGTAATACTTCACATAAGAGCAAATGCCAGAGAGGATGTGAAGAAAGAGGAACTTTTTATTCATGGTTGGTGGGAATGGGAATTGGTGAATTTAAAGCAAGAAGTACCACATGACCCAACTGAATCTCTCCTGCGTATACACACACACAAGCCTCTAGGTCCCGCCACAGAGACGCATGTACATCCATGTTTATTCACAATGGCTAAGAAGTGGAACACCCTAGATGTTCATCAACATGATCAGGCAAAGAAGACATGGTGTACACGACACACATAGAGTTTAATATAACTGGTCATAAATAGAAATGGAATCATGACATTGCAGGAAAATTGATATAATTGGAAATTATTATGGAAACAAAGTGTCCCAGACTCATATACGCAAATCTCTCCAATTTTTTTTCATATGTCAATTCTATGTTTATGTGTGTGTTCCTATAATACTTCTTGCCTCTTCAAGTTAAACTTCCCTTAACTATAGAATCTCTACTAGTCTCTGCTATGTCTCAGTAAAATAATTGAAATAATTATGTGTACATATATGCTCTGTTTACCTACTCTTCCTTCTTTCTTTGTTAAAATCAATCCAGTTAAAGTTGTTAACGTTGTAGGATAATCTTTTTGTACACTCTGAAGATGTTTCTCTGCCAGGTCACCTTCTGATTGGTTTAACTAAGAGCTAAACAGCCAATAGCTAGGCAGGAGAGGCTAGGCAAGACTTTCAGACAGAGATAGGAACTCTGGGAAGGAATCAAAGAGGCAGAGACTCACCAGCCAGACATGGAGAAAGTGGGACATATGGAGGAGAGGTAATGAGCCACACAGCAGAGCATAGACTAATATAAACGGGTTAATTTAAGTTATAAGAGCTAGTTGGGAACAGGCCTAAGCTAAAGCCAAGCTTTCATACTTACTAAGAAGTCTCCGTGTCATTATTTGGGAGCTAATGGTCCAAGGAAAATCCAACTACAGTTAACAAATGTGTTATTATGCTCAGAGGCCATCTTTGTGCTTCTGAAGTCAAGGCTTTCAGTGAGGGATGAGGGGTCACAAGGTCACAGTCACTCACAGCTTCCAGCTTGCTGACTGACTCTATGAGGCAGTATCCACTGACCACCTCATATAGAAATTTCTTGCTATGCCTTGGTGAGTCACCTTGGCATGATCCCATGGTTGTGTCCTTTCTCACTCTGGTTGCACAGTCAGAGCTATGTCTCCCAGAAACAATATAACGATATAATTTGGAGTTTGAGAAAATGACTAACTAGCTTAATTTTTTTGAACCAAAAGTAGACATACAAATTAAGGGATACATTACAGAAAGTTGTTTGGGTATTGATTTGGTTTGGTTGGTTAGCTGTTTTGTCACTGTTGGTGGGAAAACATTTTAATTCTAAAGCACTGCATTCACCATCTTCATCCATACCTTATGAATTTCTCTCTCGGGCTAAGAAAAGCACTCACTGCCCTGCCACTCACATCAGAGACCACAAGCCAACCCTATAATCTGCCAAGCTCCTCACCACTTACACTCAGTCACTGAACAAGTCTTGCCCTCACATCCTCTTCAAAGGGCTTCTGCACACACGCGCTGCAAATACATACACTCAGGCACATGCATACACATAAAAAGCTTTTCTTTAAAAGAAGATTCCTCTTCTTCTTCTTTTCATTATGTCATCTCAGCCTGTATCTGTCACCTGCCAATAGAAACTGTACTCCCTACCTGGTCTTTCTATATTTTGTCCAACCTCCCCATTGGTGCGGAAGAAATGGAACAATTCTATATCTGTCAATTATGTTTTAAATAAATGCTGATTGGCCATTAGCCAGGCAGGAAGTATAGGCAGGAAAAATAGACAGGAAGTAGAGGTGGGGCAATGAGAACAGGAGTATTCTGGGAAGAAGGAAGCTCTTTCCCCAGTCCTTCCCAGACCACTGAAGAAGCAGGATGTGACCTGCCCCACTGAAAAAGGTACTGAGCCATGTGGCCAACATAGATAAGAATAATGGGTTAATATAATATATAAGGGTTAATAAGAAGCCTGAGCTAATGGGCCAATCAGTTTATCATGAATATAGACTCTCTGTGAGATTTTCTTTGGGACTTGCCAGCTGTGGGAACTGGGCAGGACAGAAACCCCAACGAGCAGGCCCTCATATTATACCCCATCATCACTCCTCACTGACCTGGATACAGGATACAATCCCACACAGGCTCCTAGATAAAATCTAAAAGTGTAGATGTGTCTCTATGGCAGTGAGGATGTCTGCTTCATTCATTGCTCTCTTTCAGTCACCCAGCCGAGAAAGCACACCATTGGCAAATGAAGGAGCCTCATTATCACCGGGCCTTGCCCCATCCTCTGAAGTGAAACTCTGCAGCTCCAACTGGACTGTCCTCTGCATTATGCTCAGAGTGAGACCTGCCCATGTAACTGACAATGGCCTTCAAGGCTTTCTCCCAGCTAGCCTTCCAGTCTCTATTCTCATATTTCCTCTTGCTGTGCAAAGGGCTCTATCTGCCCTCCATGGACTGCTAGGAATTCTCGACTGTGTCAGTTACTCTCACAGGAACCTGAGTCTATTCTCACTCTCCATGACGGTCACTGTCCATTGTCCCCCATTTTCATAGCTTAGAGTCACCTGGTAAATCATGTTCATTTCTGTGTCTTAATCTCGGTCCTGAACTTCCTGTGGAGGATGCTCTATCTTTCCCAACCTCCTCCCCCAAAGGAGGCAACTTCCTGTTACTCTAGGCTCACTGTAGCTCCGTACTGTAATGGCTATGTACTTGTGCTGACTTCTTTCCACATGGTGAGATCCTTTAAGGCAGGAGATAATCCTTCAGTCATCATCACAACTCCGATACCTATCACCATGCTCAATAAATATTTGCTCATCTTCCTCTCAAGTATCAGCTGAAATGAATCAGTCTCTGCATTGGCAAAAGGACAACAAAAGAACCAGTATCCACCCTCTGCTCAACACATAAGCTACAAGGAGGAAACATGTTAAATCACCCCCACCTAAATAAGGAAAACAAAGATAACTGAACTGTATTCTCCATGCTTCTACAATAACAAGCTTGGGCTTACTTCCTCTTCATTGTCCAACCAGCCTTTATCTGGTATGTAGGTTGATCCAACTCTCACATGAACTTCACCTCTGCCCAACATTCTTTCAATTTTAGTTTACCCGATAACCATTCTTACAGCTATACACAGTTTCAAGTCACTTCGAAAGACACAAGAGACAAATTTGTCCAAAAGCAACAAAAACTATTCTTCGCAGCCCCTCCCTGCCCTGTTTTACTTCACGTAAGTAACAGCACTGATCCACAGGGCATTTCTGCAACTCCTGTTCCATCCACTAGATTTCAGTGATTCCTTTTCTCTTCCCAACACCCAGTTTTGAGCAACAGCAAAGTCACCATGACGTTTCCACTATAAAATGATATGTAAAGAATTTAACACTAGCTGGTATTTTAGAATATTTATTGTTTATCTTTTCCATTAATCGTTAGGTATATGAGAGTAGAGTTTAGTCATAATTCACAAAGGAGAACTGAATTATGGTAAATTCTCAATAGCCAACCGTCAAATGAATAAGGAGGTAAGGATGGAGGCACAGACTCAGGCCAAGGAAGGTAATCAAAAATATTTATGCTTTGTGATACCTTGTTCAACCAGCTTCCTAATCTCTTCTCTGGACCTACTAAATGGAAACCTTGGCCTTGGTCATATATGTTTTCATAACAAAGTGAAGACCAATATGGAAACAAGATCCTTTGCCAGCTTTCCCAGACATGGCCTTCCTGGTCTCTTCAGGATCACCTTTCACCAAGGTAGCCGTAGCCTTCAGATCTAGTAGCGCGGACTGTTCCCTGTGTGTGTGCTTTGCCCAGGTGGAGTCCTCTAGTGCACTTTGCTCTGTGACAGGCTTCTTTCATGGGAGATTCCTCTAGAGTGATGTGTTCCTGAAACTGATTTCAATACACTACAAATTTTAAAAGATTTTTCTGCCTTGTATTTATCAAAAATGGGTAACTAGGTACTGAAGGAATTCTACTTAAACTTAAGTTTTTAAGTCAAAGCTGCCTGAAGACCCCATCATACAACCTGAGTGAAACAGAATAAAAGTTATCTCATACAATGTCAGTCCTGGCACTCCTCATTTGTTAGAGTCTCCAACTCACAAGTACTGTTTTTAACACAAACCCTCAAAATAATTTTAAGTCATCCTTTTGGAAAAATAGCATATGTTTCGTATTTTTTTCAAACCATAGCTTTTAGGTGAATTGCTCCAAGAGTAAAGCCCAAAGCTGTCCCTTTCTGAAACTGTAACCTAGGGTGACTTAGCTTCTCCATGCTTCCCTTGTGTAAAGAATGACCCTCCCCAAGTGCTCTTGTGATTCATTCATCATGAGAAACCATTTCAAATGTGTCTTCCTCGTGCTCAGTGACATCTTTCACTCTTTCTAATTTGAATCCTCTATTCGTCCAATCTAATCCATGCAACAAGGCTTTGACATCTTTGGAGGCAATGCCAGAGTTTTCTCAGGTCTGTACTTGAAGACAGAGCACTAGGGAGGGCACATGAAGCACTTGAAAAGAATAAGGAGAAGCAGAGAATAAATGTGAATTTATCAAGGTCTGCCATGTACCGGAACAGCATAAAAAGTCTTCCATAGGATTTTTTTTCTTTTATTGTTTTGTTTGCTTGCTTGTACGACGATCTGCCTATATAAGGCAGAAGTGCCACCCACTAAATCCAGCTTCCCACATTGTATCACTTAAGCTTCACAAAACTCCTGGAACAGGTATTACTATTCTCACTTTACAGGTAACAAAATTGAGGCTGAGAAGCTAAAAATAAATCCCTTACCTCCAAGCTAATTTACTGTCTAGTAAGGAAAAGATATTGTGTCTCTCAAAACAGCCAAAGCAACGCCACCAGTTCAAAATACCAGCAGCTCAATCAAGTTCAAGGAAAAGAAAGCCATTTCTTTAGGAGTACTTTATAAATGGTACCACATCTTGACTGGACTAGCAACACTAAGATAGTGCTAATGGCACTCCAAGAAGTTACAGATTTCACTCTGGCACCCACAGTTCTGGCCAGCTCTCCATCCCCCCATTTAAAGCTTGCAAGACAGTCTTTACAGTTTTACAAAATTTACTCATGAAAGCCGAGAAGCTGATTAACAAATCACCTTTAGCATGCCATGTCTGCTATTTCTTGAGGTGTCAGGAGTCAAGGCACGTGCATGAAGTTTTTTCTCTAGAGTAACTCACCTAGCATTGCCAGCATTTCATAATAATTCAGATATTTCGAAAACAGACAAAGCTTAAGGAAGAATCGCACAACCCTAACAAAGAAATACGTGACTATTAAGCGGCCAGCATGAGTAGTCAGGCTCACATTGATCTGACTCCAGAGCCAGCTCATCATGACATTGGACAACTGTCTCAAGCTGTAAGGCTCTTTATTCAATCCAAAAGAAAAAAAGAAAGAAAGAAATATTAGGTGAAGTCTATTAAGTTCTCAAGTTACAAAAGGATTTCGAACGTCGATACCATTTGAAAGCTGAAACAAACATGTAACTATCACGGAAAGTAATAAAAGAAAGTCTGCATTTGATCCACAGCCGTTTGGGAGCATTGTGCTCACACCATGCCCATCTCAAGAACCAATATGAAGTCATAAACCACTGCCACTCCCACTTCAGTCCTGTTTGTTGTTTGTTTTTTAATACAAGCCTTTTCATCTGCCCTTTCCTGGTGCTTTTTTTTTCTCAGTTGTTCACCCCTCACTATGAACAGACCCTGAAGACTTAGGCTTCCACTGCTAGATGATGGGGGGGGGGTGGTCATGGCAATGACAAATACCCACAACTATGAGGATAACTACCCAAACAACCCAAGAAGATGGCTCACTTCAGCAAATGCCTGTTGCCTTAGCTGTCTTCCAAAGTACAATGAATGTACCTACCATAATCCCCACTGCCATTCAGCAACGACATCTGTAGAATGAATGCAACAAGGAAGGTCAACAAGAAATAGGAGTATTTCACTCTACCCATGCAAATATTCTGGTCGCCATCCAAATTCCTGAGTGGAGCAGACACATAAATACCCTCCTTGCGTGGCCACCTCGCTTAGCATGTGCAAACATGGTGCCAGGTCTGAAGGTCCTTCTGCTGCTCAGCCTGCATCTCCTGCAGGAGACGCAAAGCTCCTTGGTCCATCTCAGCAACAATGGGTACGAGGGAGTGGTCGTTGCAATTAACCCCAGTGTGCCAGAAGATGAAAGACTCATCCAAAGCATAAAGGTAAGAAGGGTTTTATTATCTGCATATTTGCATGTCAGCAATTCTTTTTACTAAGGCCGCTTTGCCTGTGTTTATCATGTCTGCAATATTACCTATAGTCATGATAGCATCTGCTTATCTTTATATTTTTATTATACATTAAAATCAGTGTCCAAACCCTAAGTAAATCATTAACTAGTTAAGGTAATAGATTTAGAGCAAGTGGAAAAAATGTTCTCATATTTTATCTTAATGATGCTGCTTTTACAAAGTCTATATAGCAAATATACTCTTAAACCCCAGTAGCTGCTGTCTTACGCATTTCTCCAGTTGCTCCTACTTGCCCAACTTTGGGAAACCTAAAATCCTTACCTGTCTTACTTTAAAGAGAACCTTCGACACGTTAGAAGTCAGTGTGTTTCTACTTGTAATAAATGGTATCAGCAGGTAGCATGTGTACTCTATTCTTAGATGCTCTTGGTATCACCAAGATGTGGTGAGGCACAAGGATTCGAACTCTTATGCAAATGAGAAATTTAGAGATGCATAGTCATAAAATAAGTGACAAAACTGAAACCAATCAGCCCTTCATATTTTATTACCACCTGGTGAGACTTTGCCTGTTATTACACTTGATGTTAATCAGGAAGGTTCATTGCACTTATTTTCAGCTGCCTCTTCTCTATGCACAGTGTGTTCATTAAAAACAAAGTCAACATCAAGTATAACAATCTGCCAAACTTTAAATTCTCAATTCATATAACTGGGACCTTAAAGGTATAAGATTCAGATGTGAGCAAACTTCGTCATCCGGGAAAGACATTCTGTACCCAATACATTGATTCCCAGGACACTAGAGACAACAAAACATAAGAGGAGTAGATCCAAGTCACCCAACTTTCCACCGTCTGTTGGAGTACTAACCCAGGCCGCCTATGACCACTTGCAGGGGTGTCTTTTCTTCATCACCCATGTATGTACTTGCTCCTTGGGTCACCAGCCACCTTGCTTCTTCCACTCGGCCCTCATCACAGGCTAAGTGTAGAGAGGTGTTACCCTCTGCCTCTTGGACATTCGTGGCAGTTTTCTAGAGCGGGAGAAGCATCTTCAGTAGCTCTCTGCTGGTGGCAATGCATCGGATTCATTGCTGTTCCTCATAAAGATGTTTACCATTTGCATGTGCACCAGCCCCAACTGCTAATAACATGACAGCGATCTCACGCTCGTTTGTCAAAACTGCACAAAAGAGGAAGTGTAGCATTTGATTGACAGCATTCACTTTCTCACCTTTTCCCAGAGGACTTTTATAATCTTATCCAAGCCAACAGAAGTAGCAGTATGAGGAGAACAACCATTCCTAGTGATTATTCATAGGTACTCCAGTTGAAGCAAGAATTCAGTGATTTCTGAATGTCCAGCTGAGGATGCCCAGTGCAATGTAAATCTGCTGTCCTGTCAGCTCTAGGAGCCAGGGACATTGGCCATGATCCTCTTTGGCAACTCTTCCCTTCTGCTGTAGGCTACAGATTGCTAACTGCTAAATTAAACTCTTAACCCTCCACACCATTTTCCAGCCATCTCCCACAGACTTCTAACTACCTCTGTAACTAACCCAACATCTTCACTTTTATCTCCAGCCTACATTGCTGACCTCAGTAGGCAAAAACACACGTGAATTTGGGCACAAGAAAAGAAACACAGATTTAAGAGACTTTGTAAAAGTATTCTGTTTAAGGGAAAGGAGTTTTGATTTGCTTCTGGTTTGTGTACATACATTAATGCTGATTTTGTTGTGTGACATTGTTACCACAAGGTACTTTTAATTTTGTCAGGAAATGGTAACCCAAGCCTCTACTTACCTGTTTGAAGCCAGCAAAAGAAGATTTTATTTCAGGAATGTAAGCATTTTGGTCCCAATGACCTGGAAGTCCAAATCCGAGTACTTAATGCCGAAACGAGAATCATATGACAAAGTAGGTGTCACATTCGCCCTCCTATACTGCTTCCTGTGCCTTTTACAGACGAATGCTTGTACATTTTGGTAAATGCTAATCATGTTGGGAGTAAACTAGAAATATAGCTCTTCCGGGTGAACATGAGATGATCCTTGTTTGTAAAATCTCTCGTTTCTAGCACTCTAGGAATCTGACTGGGTTTGTTCTGCATTTTAGGCAGATGTCATAGTTGCTGACCCTTATCTGAAATATGGAGATGACCCCTACACACTTCAATATGGGCAGTGTGGAGACAGAGGACTGTACATACACTTCACTCCAAACTTCCTACTGGCTGACAATTTACGTATCTATGGACCCCGAGGTAGAAATATCTATTTTATACTTCTTAATGCCACTGAGGAAAAGCAAACAACAGCTATTAATTTTCAGGACTATAAGAAAAGCAAGAATTAAGCAATACCTTCATTTAGAAATATACTGATTATAATCAACCTGCTGTATATACAAATTTGATAACTAAATGAGTCATTTGTTGTTCTCATTCCATTTTATCTTTTTTTTTTTTTTGGAGCAATGGAATTATGTTGATTTTTAGAGTTCTCCAGTTCAGGTTAGCAGATGAGCAAGGAATTTTTTTTTTGGGGCGGGGGGGTTTCGAGACAGGGTTTCTCTGTGGCTTTGGAGCCTGTCCTGGATCTAGCTCTGTAGACCAGGCTGGTCTCGAACTCACAGAGATCCGCCTGCCTCTGCTTCCCGAGTGCTGGGATTAAAGGCGTGCGCCACCATCGCCCGGCATGAGCAAGGAATTTTAAGTAGGTGGAAATCATACTTAAGTTATTTTAACTACAGTTTTACAGATGACAATCTTCTCTCTCAGGCAGAGTCTTTGTCCATGAGTGGGCCCATCTCCGGTGGGGAGTATTTGATGAATATAACACAGACCGGCCCTTCTACATGTCTGGAAAGAATGTTCTCGAAGCAACAAGGTATCACAGCGTAACCTAAACTGATTCTACACCTTTTTGCCTATAGCTTCAACTGTCTGTGTTGGGTAGTTTGAGTACAATTCTGGGGTTTGATGTACTCAAGCCCTGTGTGTGGTAAAGTGTTCAATTTGACTTTTAAATTAAAGGGAGCAAACACGTAGAACATTGAAGAAATGTTGAGAACAATAGGAATCAGTGTCTGGAGGAAATATCGCTATGAAAAAATGTCAGTTAGAGGGCTGGAGAGATGGCTCAGAGGTTAAGAGCATTGCCTGCTCTTCCAAAGGTCCTGAGTTCAATTCCCAGCAACCACATGGTGGCTCACAA